>NW_006408826.1:2056101-2103874 GCF_000296735.1 Chrysochloris asiatica
TGCAGCCAGAGTGCTCCTTGGAGGCCAGGGTGGCCAAACTTCATCTCTCATACTTTGGACATAGTGTCAGGCAGGCCCAGTCTCTGGAGAAGCATATCATGTTTGGTAAGGTGGAGGGTCAGAGAAAAAGAGGAGGACCCCCCAACAAGATGGATTGGCCAAGTGGCTGCATCGATGGACTCAAGCGTGGCAACAGTAGTGAGGTTGGCCCAGGATTGGGCAGTGTTTCGTTCTGTTGTGAATAAGGTCGCTATGACAGGGTACCGACAGCATGACACCTAACAACAACAACAACAATGTGAATAGCATTGTTTTTCTAATTTTCTTTTCAGAGATATCTTTACTAGCATAGAGGAATCCAACTCATTTTTGTCTATTGATCTTATACCCTACCACTTTGCTGAATCTTTCAATGAGTTCTGATAATTTTCTTGCTGAGTTTTTGGGCTTTTGTATGTATAGGATCATATAGCTCTGGTAGCATAGTGGTTATGAATCGGGCTGCGAACCACAAGGTCAGCAGTTCGAAACTACCAGCTGTTCCAGGGGAGAAAGATGAGGCTTTCTGCTCCTGTAAAGATTTACAGCCTCGGAAACCCTGTACAGGGTCGCTATGAGTCAGAACAGACTCCACAGCACATAACAACAACAGTAACAGGATCATATCATTTGCAAATAGAGAGAGTTTTACATCTTCTTTGCCAATTTGGATGCCTTCAATTTCCCTATCTTGACTTAAAACTATGGTTAAGACTTCCAACACAATATTGAATAGGAATGGTGATAAAAAGGGCAGCCTTATCTAGTCTCTGTTTACAAAGGAAATGCTTTCAGTTGTTTTTCGTTGAGAGTGATGTTGGCTGTTGGTTTTGTATATATGCTCTTAATTATGTTGAGGACTTCCCCTTCAGTTCTTACTTTGTTGAGTGTTTTTATCAAAAATGGATATTGGATTTTGTCAAATGCCTTTTCTACATCAATTGATATGATCATGTGGTTCTTTTCCTTTTTTATTTATATGCTGAATGATGTTGATTATTTTTCTAATACTGAACCATCCTTATATCCCTGGAATGAATCCCACTGGTCATGATGTATGAGTTTTGTGGTATGTTATAAAAATCTATTGGCTAGAATTTTGTTGAGAATTTTTACCTCTATGTTCATGAAGGATATTGGTCTATAATTTTCTTCTTTCGTGATATCCTTGGTAGGATTATCTCATGATAAAAATTCATAAGACCAATGACTTCTTCATTGCAAATGCCTTTTTAAAACAATGTAAAAGACAACTATACACATGGACTTTACCAAATGGAATACAAAGAAATCAAATTGACCATATCTGTGGAAAGAGATGGTGGAAGCCCTACGTTATCAGGCAAAACAAGGCCAGGGGCAGACTGTGGAACAGATAGATCATCCACTGCTCATATGAAAGTTCAGGCTGAAGCGGAAGGAAATTAAAACAAGTCCATGAGACCCAAAATATGACCTTGAACATATCGCACCTGAATTTAGACATCATCTCAAGAACAAATTTGATGCATTAGACACTAATGACCGAAAACCAGGGGAGTTGTGGGATGCCGTCAAGAATATCATATAGAAAGAAAACAAAAGGTCATTAAGAAGACAAAGGAGAAAGAAAATACAAAAATGGACATAAACAGAAACTCTGAAACTTATTCTCCAGCATTGAGATTCTAAAGCAATGGAAGAAATGAGGAGATAAAAAGAGCTGAATGTTGTTGTTGTTGTTAGGTGCCATTAGGTCGGTACCATCTCATAGCAACTCTATGCAAAACAGAACAATGTACTGCCTGATCCTGGGCTAACCTCACAATCATTGCTACACCTGAGACCATTGTTGCTACCACTGTGCCATTCCATCTCGCTGGGGGTCTTCCTCTTTTTCTTTGAACCTCCACTTTACCAAACATGATATTCTTCTCTAATGTCTGGTCCCTCCTGATAATATGTCTGAAGTATGAGAGATGAAATTTGGCCATCCTGGCTTCCAAGGAGCACTCTGGCTGTACTTCTTCCAACACAGATTTGTTTGTTCTTTTTGAAGTCCATGGTACTTTTAATATTATCTTCCAACACCATAACTCAAATACATCGATTTGTTCAACTTTCACATGCATATGATGTTACTGAAAATACCATGGCTTGGGTCAGGTGCACCTTAGTACCCAAACTGACATCTTTTTGCTCAGTGCAATACATCATTTGATTTCTTGACTGCTGCTTCCATGATTGTTGATGGTTGATCCAAGCAAAATGAAGTCTTTGGCAACTTCAATCTTTTCTCCATTTATATGGATGTTGTTAATTGGTCCAGTGGTGAGCATTTTTGTGTTCTTCACTTTGAGGTACAACCCATATGAAGTCTGTGGTCTTTGATCATCATCAGTAAGTATTTTAAGTCCTTTTCACTTTCAACAAGAAAGGTTGTATTATCTGCATATTGCAGGTTATTACTGAGTCTTCCTCCAGTCTAATGCCACATTTTTCTTCACATAGTCCAGCATACAGAGTGCATAAATATGGTAAAAGAATACAGCCTTGAAGAGTTGGATAGAAATTTTCAGATGACAGTTTGAGAGGAAAAGGTCAAATATTATAATGCAGTGTGCAAAGATCTGGAGTTAGAAAACCAACAGGGAAGAACATGCTCAGCATTTATCAAGGTGAAAGAACTGAGAAAATGATTCAAGCCTCTTAGGGCAAAATATTGAATGATGCAAAGAGCATCAAAAGAAGAGGGAAGGAATACACAGAGTCACTGTACCAAAAAGAAATGGTCGATGCTCAACCGTTTCAGGAGATAGCATGTGATCAAGAGCCAATGGTAAAGAAAGACAAAGTCTAAGGTGCACTAATGACAGTACTGTCAAAGAACGAGGCTCTGGGGATTGATTGAATACAAATTGAAACCTTTCAACAAACTGATGAAGCACTGGAGACACTCACTCATCTATGCTAAGAGGAGATCCATATTTGTACCCCTTCCAAAGAGAATGGAATGCAGACATCATAGGAAAATATCATTGATATTCCATGTAAGTAAAATTTTGCTAAAGATAATTAAAAAATGGCTGCAACAATGCATTGACAGAGAACTGCCAGAGGTTAAAACCAGGTTCAGTTTGGGATGTGGAAGGAGAGCTATCATTGCTGACATAAGATGGAGCTTGCCTGAAAGAAAAGAGTACCAGAAAGATGTTTGCTCGGATTTTATTGACGATACAAAGTGGTGTGACTGTGCAGTTCATGAAAGGATTTTCACTGTGTGGATCATGGCAAGTTAAGGACCACATTGTGGAGAGTGAGTATTCCAGAAAACTTAATTGTGCTCATGAGGGACTTGTACATAGACCAAGAGGAAGTCTTTCAAACAAAACAAGAGGACATTGAATGGTTTAAAATCAGGAAAGGTGTTCGTTCTCCATACTTACTCGAGTAATCTATATGCTGAGCACATAATCGGAGAAGCTGGATTATATAAAGAAAAATGTGGCATCAGGATTGGAGGAAGACTCATTAACAAGCTGCGATATGCATGTTTTGAGGATTAAGGTGTGCCTGACCCAACCTATGGTATTTTCAGTACCCTCATATTCATGTGAAAGTTGGATAATGAATAAGGAAGACTGCAAAAGAATTGGTGCATTTAAATTATGGTATTGGAGAAGAATATTAAAGATATCATGGACTGCCAGAAGAACATACAAATCTATGTTGGAAGAAGTACATCCAGAATGCTCCTTAGAAACCATGATGGCCAGACTTTGTCTCCTATACTTCGAACATATTAGCAGGAGGGACCAGTCCTTGGAGAAGGTCCTTATGCTTGGTAAAGTGGAGGGACAGTGAAAAAGAGGGAGACCCCAAGGAAATGGATTGGCACAGTTGTAGCAACAATGTGCTCAAGCATAGAAGCGATTGTGAAGTTGGTGCAGGACTAGGTGGTGTTTTGTTCTGTTGTACAAAGGCATGCTATGAGTTGGAACCTAACAAAAACAAGAGCTCAGTACTAGTTTCCATGTGTTATGAGCACTGATGAATCCTCACATCAGTATTCTGAGGTAAATATTGTTGTTATTAAATGCCATTGAGTCGGTTCTGACTCTTAGTGACTTTGTGTAGGGTTTCCGAGGTTCTGCTGGTGGGTTTGAACTACCAATCTTGTGGTTCACAGTCTAGTGCAGATCCTACAGCACCACAACAGGAGTTCAAATATTATTAGTTTCATTTAATAAAGAAGGAAGCTGAGGTATAAAGAAGTTCAGTATCTTTCTTAGAGACCAACATCTAGGAAATGGTGGTGTTAGAATTATAATTAGAACTCAGATCTTCTGATTCTAGAGCCTGCACACTCTATCACCACCACATTGCCCCTCTATATGTGGCCATTGGATCAAATTTGAAGAGGATAAAATATAATGAAGAAAATAACAGCAATAAAAATTACCCATAATTCCTTAACCCAGAACTCTCTACTGCAATTCATAAATTTTCTCCAATATTACCTCCAGTAGATAGATACTTTTTTAAAAAAGATGTTCTTGTTAAGTGCTATCGAGTCAATTCCAAGTCATAGCCACCTTGTATAGGGGTTTACAAGGAGCAGCTGGTGCGTTTGAACTGTTGACGTTATGGTTCACAGTCCAGTGCCACACCAGGAGTCCTTGTTTCTTTTTCATGTAAGAGTACTTATTCGTATTCTTCACTCTAGTTTTACCACATGAAAATGTTGAAAAAGAAGATTCTAATTCAACTGTACCATTTTAAAACTATTCCCTTATAAGTAGACATTTTCCTAATTTTTTTTTTTTTTTGATACTAGAAACTATAATTATAAACAATTCTGTCGCTAATACTTGACTATATTTTGACTATTTCCTTGGTTTAAATTCCAAATAGAATTACTGGTTTAAGTACGAGGTTGAGTAAAAATTATCCACACTTCCGGTTATATTCAAATGCCCGTCCAAATCCAGGACTGATGACAACATTGCATGGGCATGTGGACTGACTCTGTCCGATAGATGAGTGGATTCTATGACAAATCAGCCATGGCTCTGCCTATGAAATGATCCATGACAGACTTGGTCTTTGAAACGTTTCTGCAAGATGGGTACCAAAACAACTCACAAACGAGCATTGTTGTTGTTGTTGTTGTTAAGTGCCGTCGAGTCGGTTCCGACCCATAGCGACCGTGTAACAGGATTTCCGAAGGTGTAAATTTTTACAGGAGTAGAAAGCCTCATCATTCTCCCGCAGAGCAGCTGGTAGTTTCGAACCGCTGACCTTAAGGTTCGCAGCCCGATTCGTAACCACGCTACAAACGAGCATAGACATCTGCAAACAAAATGTGGACCGATATACGGAATAAGGTAAAAGTTTCTTTAAATAAATTGTTACTGGTGACAAAACATGGATTCATCACTAGGAGCCTGAGTGTAAACAGTAGAGTATGGAATGGAAACATCCTCAATTGCCATCCAAGAAAAAGTTCAAAAATCTATCAACAGCTAGAAAATTGATGCTTACAGTTCCCTGGGATTCTCAAGACCAGTATTGGAACTCAACAGTGAGATGCTCACTGAAGAGCTGAAGTGTAAATTTGGGATTAAGTGCAGAGGGCTGCTATCCAAGGACATTGTGATCTTATATGACAATGCACATCCTCACCCCTCTGCCCACAGTGTTGACACTCTGCACACACTTCATTTTGAGGTGTTAAAGCATCCTCCGTATAGTCTTGATCTTGCTCCATCGGACTTTCACCTGTTTGGTCCCCTAAAGGCAGCCCTTTGAGGATGAAGATTCACTTCTGATGAAGAAGTGAAGATGGAGCGCATTCGTGGCTTGCAGCTCAGCCAAAAACATTTTTTAATAAGAGGAGACAAAAGCTTGCTGACAGATGAGCAAAGTGTATTGAAAAGCAAGGAGATTATGTCAAAAAATGATGTATTTGTCTTTTCTAAAAGTTGATTAAAATAAATTCTACAGCCAGAGTGTGGATACTTTTTTACCCACCCTCATATATGCATATCTTTACGGTCCTTGGCATATATTATGAAATCTAATGAATTATTGATAGTTATGTATATCAGTCAACTCTAATTGAGTTTAATATACTCCGTAATTCATTCTACATAATACTACAGGTATCTGGTGTGGCACTATAGGATAATGTACTGGATTGTAAGGTCTGTTTAAACTGCAAGGTCGGTGGTTCAAACTCACCGGCCGCTCCTTGGAAACCCTATACAGAGTCCCTGTGAGTCAGTACTGACTCGACGGCATTTAACCAACAACAGCAACATAGAATCGAAAACAGATTTGAATTATTTTTGAAGCATCATGTCTTCTTTATCCAAAGACCTGTGTGTTGGGAATAAGAGGAGATTGGTAATTTTAGGAGACCCAGTGTGGGGCTTGATGGCTACAAGGAAGGAGGACCTGAAGGAGCAGAGGCTGTAAGAATTCAGCCTGCTGGAGATAACATTTAAGCTACATCCCTTTTGTGGGATTGGCATTCTTGACTATACAAGATTTTTTTCACTTGTAATCTCTTCTAGATTGGATATTGGAATTGTAATGCTACCCATTTGAGACAACCTTGTAAGACACAAAGATTAATTGCTATTATCCCCACTTTACATAAAACAACAGTAACAATAGAAATTCATTAGGCACATACTTTGGGATAGAGGTCCTGGTGTGGTGCTGTAGATTAAGCACTGGACTACTAACCACAAGGTTGGCAATTCAAACCCACTATTCACTCAAAGCGACCCCGTGTGTGACTCAACAGCACTTAACAACAACAACATGTTACAGGCAGGAGACAGTAGTGGCCTAGTGCTAGAATTCTCCCCTTCCACTGGCTGTATTAGGGCCCAGTGCATCATGCGTAATCATCACCAGTAGAGGCTATATAGGACCCTAGTGTGGCGCTGTAGGATAAGCACTGGACTGCTAACTGCACTCACCACAAAGTTGGCAGTTCAGACCCACCAGCCGCTTTTGATCTCTGTGAGTTGAAACTGACTTTAATGGCACACAACAACAACAACATGAAACCGAACAGATTTCCGCAGATCCTCTACACTAAGATGGACTACAAAGAAAGGCCTGGGACTTACTTCTGAAAAACTATCCATTGAAAACCCTGCAGAGCACAGTGCTACTCAGACACTCACGGGGTTGCCTTGAGTTAGACTCAACTCGGTAGCAACCTGCTTTAATGATTTCAATGATATCTAATCATTGGCGCATTACAGGATAAGCACTAGAGTGCTAACCGCAAGGTTGGTGGCTCAAACCCACCAGTCACTTCTTGGACACAAGGTCATGATGAGTCAGAATTGAGTCAAGGGCACTTAACAACAATATGATGGACCAATGAGTTCTTCTGCATTACTAAACCATGTTGGATCACATTAGGGCCATTGGAATCATTCGTTGTCTGACTTGGGTAACATCCCAGCAGAGACATTTGCAGATACTGGTCCTCCATTGTATAAAGAAAGCCTCTTGGATAAGCTGAACAATTCCTCAGACCATTAGCTTTGAACCAAAACTACAGAGACTTATTATTCAAGGCATTATTTTCAGTGTCATCCTTACAGGTGTCTTTGAAATGCAGGACGCTTCTACTTCTACACACTCAACTTCAACAGGACACTTTTCACATGACAGGAAGCAACTCTCTACCCAATCCCTGCTATTTTAAGTTTCTAATAGCAAAATCCTGTGGCAGTCTCAGAAACTTGTCTCTACAGAATGTGTTGATACACTGGAATGGAATTAAATGGGACCTCATACCTGTCTCCCCACCAGCATGTTTTATTCATCCTGCTCAACTGTATGAGTGGGCAATTTTCCTTCCTGAGAAAGAAGCACTGTAGTAACAGAACTCTAATTTCCCAAGGAGCATTACTGAGCCCCTGTTTTGAAGTAAGAGGTCATTTTGCTTGGGAAAAATGAATCATTTCCTGGAGTGGTATTCCCTTTACCACTAAAATATATGGTGTGCGGATTCTAGCTTGATTGTTCCTGTGAACAGTGAATGTGAATAAGTGAGAGTGTCTTGCACCGCAGTATCAAGGTATATGTTACAGGGAGTCTACAAGCAAACACAGTTCTGGTTCGGAGCTCAAGCTCTATTTGTATTGGTGATTCCATCGCTGCCTTGAGCATTGTGTCTTCTCACAGGGAAAGCAGGGTACACCGGGTCTCTCAAAGGGGCAGCAGTGGAGAAAGTAAGCTTGTGTCACTCCTTTCTCACCAAACAACCAGCTGATCTGGATTGACATGCATAGGGCAAGCAAGTTCCTGTGAGCAAATAAGAGACCATTGCAGACATTGCAAATCGATTCTCACTACAAAATCAAATCGGCAGTGAAACACTTTTTATTGAGCATCATCAGTGATGTGAATGAAAATGTGTTATATAAATATGAGGGTAAGGCAAAAAGTCTTGCTACATAATCATATTGTGGTTAAGTGCTGTAGAGTCGGTTCTGACCCATAGCGACCCTGTATAGGGTTTCCAAGGAGCAGCTGGTGAACTTGAACCACCGGTCTTGCAGTTGAAACTGACTTTGCAGTCCAGAGCATTAACCCACAGTGCCACACCAGGACTCCTTGGAAACCTTTATTAAACAAAACATCAAAATATGAAGGTATCACTTCTCAACATCTCCTCCATCTAGGCCTATATACTTCTGAAGATGGGTTTTCCTTCTCTCTCACCCTTCCTGGAAGAATTGTGCACTCTTCAGTTTACAGTATGTCAAAATGGCAGTTTGGGCATCCTTGAGGGATTCAAATCCTGTTCCTTTTCAATGGAGAGCAAACAGAAGCCAGAAGGGCCAAGATCAGGGTTATAGAGTGGACAGGGTAAAGTTTCCCAAGGAAATCTTTTAGGGCAGACTCTACTACCCTCCAAGAATGAACTTTGTTGTGATGGAAGAAAATATGCTGGGTGGATTCCAACCTGGGGAGCTCATCTTCCGGCACTATATCTGATAATATTCTGGTACTCTTCATCATGTTTCAGTATTCAGTATTCTGCTGCTGACAGTGTTCCTCTGCTCTTCATAAGGTTTTCAGCTACTAAATATTCCGAAGTAGTCTGTCTCTCCTTCTTTCTAGTCTGTCTTCATCTGGAAGCTCAGCTGAAACCTGCCCACCATGGGTGACCCTGATGGTACTTAAAATATCCGTGGCACAGCTTCCAGAATCACAGCTACATGCAAGCCACCACAGTGCAGCAAACTGACAGACAAGTGGTAGAAAAGTTGAATTAGTAATAGTTATATTTACAACATTGATAATAAAAAGATGAATGGTTGCTGAAGTTGCTTATGTACAAATACCACGTGGAATTTGGTTCCATGGTTGGGAATTTTACAGCTATGATTTCATGGGATATATCAGTTAATTGGCCTAATAACCTGGTTAGTATCTGTTCTATTTCCTAGTTCCTTTTGAAGTGCATGGGATCATAAAAACTTGCAAGGGTCATACAAGGTGTGAAAACTGATCTACATTCACCTGCAGTAAGACAGGAAGTAGGGGAGTCAGGAATAGGAAGAGAATATGGAGTACATGGTGAAGTGCCTTCAGGATCAACTTCCTCATTTGCAGTGAGACCAGAAGAACTAGATGGTGCTCAGCTACCATTATTGAACATTTTGATCCCAAGAGGGGAAATGCAGAACAGAATTTCAAATTCTCATAGAATCCAGACTTATGAAGTCATGGACACTGAATGAATCTCTGACATTCTTGCCCTGAGATAATCTTTCAATTTATCTCAAAATTAAAAAAAAAATCTTAACCCCAAAATATACCCTGAAGTCTTCTTAAAGGATCCCTGGTGGTGCTGAAGGATAAGCGCTGGACTGTTGGCATTTCAAACCCACCAACCACATGGAAGGAGAAAGATGAGACTTTCTGCTTGTGTAAAGATTTACAGCCTCAGGAACTCTATACAGGATTGCTATGAGTTAAGATAGACTCAGTGGCTGTCGGAGTAGGAAAGTCTTCGTAAAACTGAACAACAGTTTAGCTTAGTTAGTAAAGACAATCTGCCTTGAGCATTATGCTCTTTTAAGAACTGTCTATATGGGATCAAATGGACAAGAGCATCTCACCAAGTTAGACAGCAATCTGAGGGGGCAGTGAGTTTATGTTAATGGGGGAAGAACTACACAGAGAAAGAGGGTAAGAATAGTTGCCCAACTCAATGTAATCACTGGTTGAATTGATGTAGGTTTTGCTGTGTATATTCTCAATAATAACAAAATATTTTTAAAAATTATGTGAATCAAGCAAGTAAGTACCTATAAGGTGCTATACTACTGTAGTTGATGCTTTGCTAACAGTGCTACCAAACCTCCAAACAATCCTGTGGGATAGGGACTCTTATGATCATATCTGTGTTACAGATGGGGAAACTGAGGCTCAGAGAAATGAAAGGATTTGCCCGAGGACAGACTGTAGGAGTCCCACTAGTTTAATTGCAGACTCTTGAGAGAATAGCATTCTTAATCCCCACACTCAGTCACGCATCTGTCTAAAGGACTCAGGCACATTGCTGTGAACACCAAAATAATACAGACATTTTATATTGGATTCGTTAGAATCCTTGTGTTCTGTTCTGTGCAAACCACTGCATACAAAAATAAGCTCACAACAGCATTAAGAGGTAGGTGCTATTATAATGTCCACTGTGCAGATGGGGAGATTGAAGCACAAGACCATTTCCCCAGGACATCTAACTTCTGCACACTTCCAAGTCTCACACTCTTGATTTCCTGATTCTGAAACATCAGGCTGCGAGGAGGTTAAAAGGATGAACGAAACAGGACCCCTGCCCATTATGAATCTGTGTTCTAATTAGTGGGGAATGGACCCTGGATATAAATTGCTATAATACAAAGCCTATGGACTGAGTTCTGGTGTGGTGCTGTAGGATCAGCATAAGGTCGGCGGTTCAAACTCAACCAGTCGCTCCTTGGAAACCCTATACAGGGTCGCTATGAGTTGGAACTCACTTGATGACACTTAACAACAACAACAATGTAATAAGTAGAGTGCTGGTGACACTGAAGGGTAAGCACTGGACTGGCAGCCACAGGTCATCAGTTCAAACCCACCAGCCGTGCTATGGGAGAAAGATGAGTCTTTCTGGTCCCATTAAGTTGTACAGTCTCGGAAACCCTATATACAGGGTTGCTTTGATTCACAACTAACTGTATGGCACTTAACAACAACATAGAATGCATGCTATATGAGAATATGAGTAATTGGTGGGGAAAGGAGTAGGAGGGGAACAGGGAGATGGGGAAAACAGAATGGAAAAGGAAGGAGGGAGAAAGGGAGGAACATGAGAAGATGATTTCTTACTGGGATGTTCAGGAATGACTCCAGGGAAGGACATGGTAGGTGAGGAAGTGTATTCTTGATGGGTGGCTGGTTAACAGAACTGGCTAACAAAATGTTAGAGGTTCACGTCCTCCCTAGGGCACTTAAGAACAAAGGCATGGTAATCTACACTGAAAAGGTAGCCAACGAAAACGCTATGGAGCACAGATCTACTCTGGAATCTTGATAAGTCAGAATTGCCTTGATGATAGCTGGGCTGGGGATTTGGGGAGGTGTTTCTGAGTGGTGAGCAAGACTTAAGTAGGCACTGCTTTCTTTTATTTATAGCCTGTTATGTGCCAGACAAGGAACCCTGGTGTAGCACTATAGGATAAGCACTGGACTATCACCTGCAAGGTCAGCAGTTGAAACCCATCAGCTGCTCCTCAGAAACCCTGTAAGTTGGACCTGATGTAACTTAACATATGCCAGAAAAGGAGCCCTGGTGGTGCAAATGGGTTAAGCATTGAACTGCTAATCAGCTGCTCCTTGGAAGGAAGATGACACTGACTGCTATAGAAAGATTTACAGCCTTGGAAACCCTTTAGGGCAGTTCAAGGTTGGGTTTTGGTTTTATTTGCCTGCCACGGCCCTGCTGTTGTTAAATTTCCTGAGTTGGTTCCAAGTCATAGCCACACTGTATAGGGTTCCAAGAGGGACTGGTGGGTTTGAACTGCTAACCTTGCAGTCCAGTGTCTATCCTACAGCACCACACCAGGGCTCACACCTGGCACTGTTGTTGTTGTTAAGTACCATGGAGCCAGTTCCGACTCATAGTGACCCTGCACAGGGTTTCCGAGGTTGTAAATGTTTACAACTGAGCTGTTTCGTCTGTGATTCTAAAACACATGCAGTTTCATCATTAACACGATGTTTTCTGAACTGACATTCATGTTATAGATGTTAAGTCTGACAT
Organism: Chrysochloris asiatica; assembly: GCF_000296735.1. NCBI lineage: Eukaryota > Metazoa > Chordata > Mammalia > Afrosoricida > Chrysochloridae > Chrysochloris > Chrysochloris asiatica. Next base: position 2,068,472 of record NW_006408826.1, read on the forward strand.
GTAATTAAAGGGAGCTGGCTGTTCCTGTCTTGGCTATCCAGGGTAATCAGTCATTTGCCTTCCATGACTGGTTCTGCATACTTCCACCATAAATCCAAGTCAGCTATTTAATACATGAATCAGTCCCCTGAGAGAACAAGCTTAAGGATTTAAACCACTTAACATTCCTTTGATATCAGTCTTCAGCCCATAACAGAAATCCTAAAAACCTAGAATGCCAGCCTCGGGTCTGTTCTGAAAATAAGTTTCGGTAAACATACTGTATATGCCATATAGTTAATTTTATAGCTAAGTTGGCTAGAATCTGCATAAATCAACAACTAGCGTCTACCCTGAAAGCAAATCAGTTATCACAATTGTTAATGAAAACAAAATGCACATGCGCACACAGCACAAAAGACACAATCCCTCCTTTTCTTTTAGGCATTTGATACAGAAGCTAAAAGCACAAGCTGTACTATCTAGTGGAGTCTTGGTGTGGCGCTGCAGGATAATGTGCTGGACCGCAAGGTTGGTGGTTCCAATCCACCAGATGCTCCTCAGAAACCCTATTGTTGTTGTTGTTGTTAAGTGGCGTTGAGTTGGTTCCCACCCATAGCGACCCTGTATAGGGTTTCCAAGGAGTGACTGGTGAGCTTGAACCGCTGACCTCGCAGTTCAAACAGCTTTGCAGTCTGGCGCATTAACCCACAGCGCCACAACAGGACTCTATACAGGGTCCTAATTAGTCAGAAGCGCCTTGAAGGTTCTTAACAACAGTATGTGGTCCATCTAGCAGGATGCATTCGCTTATTTTCTTTGCTTTTACACCTTATTGTGGTGGTCCAACTTTCTTAAGGAATTCCCTTATCTTACTTGCCACAAACTCTCCAGCTTCTCTTAATGTGAACTCCAACGCTTTTGATTAACACGAGAAAATATGACTAGCCAGATTTAGAAAACCTAGATCACTTCAAGATCTGAGCATATCAATTTCGTTACCAGATTTAAAAATCACAATTCAAATCAAAGATTATTCACTTAAGATAAAATATCTCTGTCTAAGAAAGAGAAATGACACATAACTCTCCTGCTGAAAAAGTAACACTGAGAGGGAAAATATAGAAAAAAATAAAGGAAAAGATGCAGCTGGTCATGGATCAGATAGGGAAGAGAAATGCAAGTGTGAGCAGGGCCAAGTGTTGCTGGGCTGCTGGGCTAGGAATAAGGTCCTGTTGGGTAAACTGGCTATATTGTTGTTGTTGTTGTTGTTAAGTGCCGTACAGTGGGTTCCGACCCACAGCTACCCTGTACAGGGTTTCCAAGGCTGTAAGTCTTTACGGGAGCAGAAAGCCTCATCTTTCTCCTGCGGAACAGCTGGTAGTTTTGAACCGCTGACCTTTTGGTTCGCAGCCCGATTCGTAACCACTATGCTACCAGAAAAGTGCTCCACATAAAAAGCAGGGTAAGAACTCAATGAGTAAAATCAAGAATCACCAATGGGAACAGAGCGCTGTACCTTGCCTTGTGAAAGAATGTTGCCAAATGTGACCTGTGTTTATAACATCAGTTGCGCTGGAATCAATTCAGTCTCATGATGACCCCATGTGTTTCCGAGCAGAGCTGTGTTGCGTATGGTTTTAATGGGTGTGACATTTTGGAAATGCCTTGCCAGGTCTTTCTTCAAAGAAATTTCAGTGGGAAGCTAAGCACTTAACTGTTTTTATAACCCAGGGATGGATACTCTCTGAAAAATGCAGGCCTAAGGAAGTATGGAGTACTGGTGTGGTGCTGTGGGTTAATGCGCCAGACTGCAAAGCCGTTTGAACTGCAAGGTCTGCGGTTCAAGCTCACCAGCTGCTCCTCAGAGACCCTATACAGAGTCGCTATGGGTGGGAACCAACTCGACGGCACTTAACAACAACAACAACAAGGAAGTATGGCACCACTCCTCTGTCAAGCTGCACTGAATTACTGGCAAAAGAACAAGGCTCCAGAAGTTGGCAGAATACCAACTGAGACATTTCAACAAATGGATCAGATCAGTACTAAAAGCACTCACTCGATTGTGTCAAGAAAGGATTATGTCAAGAAATTTGGAAGATGGGTACCTGGCCAACTGACAGGAAGACATCATATTGTGCCTATTCCAAAGAAAGAATCCAAAAGACTTCAGAAATGATTGAACAATATCATTAATATCACCTACAAGTAAACTTTGCTGATGATAACTCCAAAATGGTTTCAGAAGTACATCAACAGGGAACTATCAGAAATTCAAGCTATATTCAAAAGAGGACGTGGAATGAAGGGTATCCTTGCTGAGGACAAATGGATCTTAGCTAAAAGTATAGAATAACAGAAAGATGTCTGCTTGTACTTTATTGTGGATCATAATAAACTACGAATAACACTATGAAGAATGAGTATTCCAGAACACTCAATTGTGCTCATGAGGAATCTATGCATAGACTAAGAGGCAGATATTAGAACAGAACAAAGGGATAGTGAGTAGTTTAAAACCATTAAGTTATGTGTCAGGGTTGCATACTTTCACCAAACATATTCAATCTGTATGCTGAGCAAATAATCCAATAAACTAAAGTCTATGAAGAGGAATGTGGCATCAGGATTGGAGGAAGATTCATTAACAGCCTGTGATATACAGATGACACAACCTTGCATCCTATAAGCAAAGAGAATTTGAAGCACTTGTTGATGAAGATTAAAGACTACAGCCTTCAGTATGGTTTATACCTGAACATAAAGAAAAACAAAAATCCTCACAAATAGATCAATAAGCAACATCATGGTAAGTGGAGAAAAGATTGAAATTATCTAGGATTTTATTTTACTTGGCTCCACAATTAATACTCATGGAAGCAGCAGTCAAAAAAATCAAACAATACCTCTTTAATATGTTCAAGAGTAAAGATAGCAGTATGAAGAATACGGTTCACCTGCCCCAAACCATGGTATTTTCAATAGTTCATACACATGTGAAAATTGGACAGTGAATAAGGAAGAGTATAGAAGGATTTGTTCATTTGAATTAAGATGTTGGCAAAGATCATGTAGACTTTCATTCAATCCACAATAAAAACTTAAGGAGAAAAAAAAAAGATGTTGGCAAAGAATATTGAAAGTACCATGGACAAACAAATCTGCCTTGAAAGAAGTACAACCTGAAGTTTTCTTAGAAGCAAGGATGTTGAAACTTTGTCTCTTGTACTTTGGACATGTTATCAGGAGGAACCAATCCCTGGACAAAGACTTCAAGCTTGCTATATGGAGGGTCAGCGAAATAGAGGAAGACTCTTGCCAAGATGGATTGGCATAATGGCTGCAACAAGAGGCTCAAGCGTAACAGATGTAGGCAGTGGTTCATTCTGTTGTACGTAGGGTGGCTACAGGTCAGAACCAACTTGACAGCACCCATCAACCACAGGGATGGGTGAGGAGTTCCTGAGTGGCAGAAGTGAAAGGTTGGAGGTTCAAACCCACCTATAGATATCTCAGAAGTAAGACCCAGTGGCCTGTTTCCAAAAGGTCATCACACTGAAATTTTTATGGATTACAATGGTCTGCCCCACAGCTGATCATGGGGATGGTGCATGATGGAACGGCGTTTTGTTGGCATGAGTCCAGGGTAACTGGAAGACAACTTGCTGTTGTTGTTATGTGCCGTGGAGTCGGTTCCAACTCATAGCGACCCTGTACAGGGTTTCCGAGGCTATAAATCTTTACGGGAGCAGAAAGCCTCATCTTTCTCCTGCGGAACCACTGGTAGTTTCGAACTGCTGACCGTGAGATTAGCAGCCCGATTCGTAACCACTGCATTACCAGCAACCAGAAAAACTGAGGGATTTTACCTCATTTAGCAAGTTGGTAGCAAAGCAAAACTAAGAGTAGAACCCAAATCCCTAGATACCTCCAGTAAAGCATCCCTTCTCTGCCCTGCTACTCCAGAAGGAAAGGCGCTGAAGAAAACCTCCCTTGACCTTACTCTGTAACACGTTTTTACTATGCACTATTTCTTTCCTGTTTCATTTTAAATTCAGGAACTGAAAGAACAGCCAAGTCCCAGTGGGAAGTAATGATGCCTCATAATCGTTAACCCTGTTAGAGTGGAGGCGGGCAATCAAATGGTCACTTAAATATTTTGCTGACTTGCTCACTCTTGAGTCAAAAGAAGTGCCTACTCAGAGCATTAATTTCTGATTCGTTGTTAATCCAGCCAGGTTAAAGAATCAAAGAAGCAAGCATTCACATTCCTTTGTGGATCATGAAGGAGCAGTGGTTAGCAGAGGTGGAGCAATGCTGTTACAGTGAGAAAACTGGAGAAGCCGATGGGGTTTGCACCATCTCAAAAGAAGCCAAACCCCAAACCCAACCCACTGCTGGCGGTTCATCCTGGCTCTTTATGACTCTGGAGGACAGAGTAGAATTGCCCCATTGGTCCTGGTGTGACGCTGCAGGATAATGCACTGGACCGTTTTGAACTGCAAGGTCAGTGGTTCAAACTCACCAGCTGCTCCTTGGAAACCCCATACAAGATCGTTATGAGTCGGAACTATTGATGACCCTTAACAACAACAGCAATCTTTATGGGAAGTCCTGGTGTGACATAAGTAGGGGACTGCTTCAGACCTACCAGCCACTCCCTGGAAACTATATACAGGACCACTGTGAGTTGGAAGTGACTTCACAACACTTACCACTTAACAGCACCATTCACAATCTTTATGGATCCTGATGGGATCCATAGGATAAGCGTTGGTTTGCTCACCACAGGGTCGGCAGTTCAAACCCATCAGCCATTCCTCAGAAAAGCCTCTATAAGGTTGCAATGAGTTGAAACTGACTCAAGGACACTTAACAACAGCAGCAATCTCTATGGAAGCTGACTGCTACAACTTTGTCCTGAGAAGCAGCTGGTAGGTTTCAACTGCTAACCTTGTGGTTAGCCGCCAAGCACTTTAACCTCTATATAACCAGCCTCCTTATCTCCAAAGAAGGCCCCTGGGAAGCTCAATGGAGAGGTTTTGGCTACAGAGGCCTCCAGATGTCATAATACTTTATACTTATTGTTGTAGTTAAGTGCCGTGGAGTCGGTTCCAACCCATAGCAACCCTGTACGGGGTTTCTGTGGAGCGGCTGTTGAGCTTAAACCGCTGACCTTGAGGTTCAAACAGATTTGCAGTACAGCACATTAACCCACAGCGCCACATTAGACTTATTGGTGTTTTTGTTTTCTGTCACAGCTATTACAAACCCTATCACAAATTTAAGCGGCTTAAAACAACACAAATTTATGATCTTACAGTTTTGGAGCTCAAACGTCCAAAATGGATCTCACTGGGATTGCTGTCTGTCAGAATTGCCTCAGCTCCAAAGGGGTTTGGGTTGGGGGGGAAATCCAGGTATAAGCAGTAGAATGAGTATTCGGAAACACTTACTTGTATTCATGAGGAACCTGTACATAGACCAAGAGACAGTTGCTTGAACAGAACAAGGGAACACTGAGTGGTTTGAAATTAGGAAAAGGTGTACGCCAGGGTTGCATTCTTTCACCATACTTATTTAAGATGTATGCTGTGTGAAGAATTCAATAAACTGGGTTATATGAAGAAGAATGTGGAATCAGGATTGGAGGAAGACTCATTAACAACTTGTGATATACAAACGTTATCAACCTTGCTTGCTGAAAGCGAAGAGGTCTTAAAATACTTACTGATGAAGATCAAAGACCAAAGCCTTCAATATGAGTTGCACCTCAATTGTAAAGAAAACAAAAATCCTCCCCACAGGACCAATAAATAGCATCAAGATAAATAGAGAAAAGATTGAAGCTGTCAAAGATTTCGGTTCTTGGATCAATCATCAACTCTCATGGAAGCAGAAGCCAAGAAATCAAAGGAGGTATCGCATCAGGCAAATCTATAGCACAAGACCTCTATAAAGTGTTAAAGAGCAAAGATGTCAGTTTGAGGTCTAAGGTGCACCTGTCCCATGCCTTAGTGTTTTCAATAATCTCAGATGCATGTGAAAGTTGGACACTGAATAAAGAAGACCGCAGAAGAAGTGATGCATTTGAGTGATGGTGTTGGAGGAGAATATTAAAAGTACAGTCAAAAGAACCAATAGATCTGTGTTGGAAGAAGTGCAGCCAGAGTGCTCCTTGGAGGCCAGGATGGCCAGACTTTGTCTCTCATACTTCAGATATTATTATCAGGAGGGGCCAGTCCCTAGAGAAGGACATCATGCTTGGTAAAGTGGAATGTCAGAGAAAAAGAGGAAGACCCCCAGTGAGATGGATTGGCAGAGTGGCAGCATCAATGGGCCCAAGTGCAGCAACAATTGTGAGGTTGGCCCAGGACCGGGCAGTGTTTCGTTCTGTTGTGCATAGGGTCGCTAGGAGTCGGTATCAACTGGACCCTCTAAGGGAGAATCCAGTCTGTGTTTTTGTGCTCACAGAAGCTTCCCCCCATTCTTTGTTCCATAGTCACAGCACTCCAACCTGTGCTTCCAGAGTCGCCTCACCTTTTCTGTGTTCGACACTCTGGCCTCTATCTTTCAAGGACCCTTCAATTATATTGGGCCCACCCAGATAATTCAGGATCATCTTTCTCAAAATCCTTAATTTTATCTTATAAGTGAACATATTCACATGATCTGAAGATTAGTACCTGGATGTCTTTGGGGAGACATTTTCCTGCCTCCCACAACTAGTACAATTATCTTAGCAAGTTAAATTCTGTAAGTCAACCCAGTATTCATAATGCTCTGTAGTTATGTTCTCGCCCACTCAGTCTCCACAACTGCCTTCCCTGGACAGCCCCAGAAGCACCCAAGCGAACACTTGTGGCACCAAAATTGGTTGTTGTCTTTGTTAAGTGCCATAGAGTCATTTCTGACTCACAGCAACCCTGTATAGGGTTTCTGAGGAGTGGTTGATGACTTTGAACCACTGACCTTGCAGTTCAAACCAAACTTGAGTCCAGTGCATTATCCCACAACTCCACACCAAGACACCTAATTTAGACCTGAAGGGAGGGCACCGTCTGGAATCACCTCTCTGTCCACTGTGCTCTTCATTGACACCTGATGCCTCCTAATGTTGTCAGTGAGCTCCATGGGGCAGGGAACCTGGACGCAGTTCCTTGCATCCAGACAATCCTCAGTGTTCACTGTTTGTTGAATGAATGAGTAAATAATTACCGGTGAATTTAAAATGCTAGACCAGCATCCATTTCCTGTTTCCCTGCTCATACTTATTTATGAATCAGACCTTTATGTCAGCATTTTTAGAAAAAGATCAAAATGAAATCATCTGCCCCTACTCTCACCCACTGTTCCCAATCCCAAAATATTTATAGACTTCACATGCACTGAACTTAAGTGCTTTTCCTGAGTCTTCATAGAATGGCGTCTTCCAAGTCTATATCATGGACATTTTGTTTACATATCATGGAAGTAAACAGTGGCATTTGAAGATCTTTCTCTTGCTGTTTCTCAGAACCTCATTCCTGAGGACAAGATTACAAATGGAACAATGGATGCTAGAGATGGAAGTACTTAAGGGCCTTAAAAGCCATCTATGTAGAGGCAGAGATGACATGGAGAGAGGGAGCAGCTGAGGACTCTAGATTCATGGAAAGAGAGGGACTGAGTGCTGGTGGCCAAGAGGCAGGCTTGCAGAATATGCCCTTTGGTTGTTTAAATTATTATATATTCCTAAGTGTTTTTGTATAAACACCCCCCTCCCCTCCCCCCCAAAAAAAATCACAGAGGGAATGGAAGCAAATATTACTGAATGATGAAGCACAAAGGAGACTGTAATCATTGCAATGAAACGATGGTATAAAGCCTAATGTTCTGTTATGTAAACTATCACTGAGTCCACACACATACAGAAAGTCATCTAGGAATATACTATGCAGATAAAGAATCTAAGGTCTAGAGAAGTCAAGAAACTTATCCAAGATCATAGAGCAATTACATCTAAAATAGAATCTAGTTCTCCTCCTATTTTCAGTGTGCCTTCCAGTATCCATAATTGTGCAAGATGAATAATTATATCCATGAAAATATTAGCTAAAGGGATTACAGAGCCTTACATTTTGAGAATGATTGAAAATGTATTATCACTGTAAACTTATGTTTGGCAAACTGATGGCTCCATGGCCAAACCCTGATGCATTTGTCCCATAATTTGTGTGTTGTTTCAGTTGAATTGCTGTGGTGTAAAGCAGACATGCTCTAGTTCACCAACGTCCCACCACTCCCTATTTCTTTGCATTATGTTATATATTTGGCCCTTGTAAGCATTTGTGTTTTTAACCTGGGCCATCAGCAATCACAATACACAAGAACTGTCAATATTTGAAGCTTCAAACTATTTTTTAGGATTTTTCATACTGTAAGTGGTATAGACATTTCGTTGACAGACCTTGAGTCCTTGTTTTTGTTACTAGGTGCCATGGAGTCAGTTCTAATGCATAGCTTTCCTGTATAGGGTTTCCAAGGAGCAGCTGGTGGGTTTGAACTGCTGACCTTGTGGTTTGTAGTCCAGTGCTGAGCGTTTCTTTACTATCCTTCATACTATAAGTCGTATAGACATCTCTTTGACAGGCCTTGTGTCCTAAAGACCTATAACTCAGAAAATAATCACAATCGAATATTTAATCTGTTTCAGTGTTTGAGAAGGATGAGATGCTAAAACCATGCCATATCATCCAAACCAATCATCACGAACGCCACTCCCTCCAAACCCATCATCACTAACTTCTTCCCACCCTGGTCTTCCCACTAACTCCTGTAGAAACTGATTCTAATTGTGCTTAGTCTTAGATCACATGTGAATGTGATTTAGACAATCCAAGTTTATCGCACATGAAAAAGATTGTTGTAAAGCTGCTATGGAAATTTTTGAGCATGAGATAAATATGAATAGTGGGGCAGGACAGAGTCCCAATACCATGGAGAAATGGCAATGATAAGTAGAAACATTGGTTGGACACCTACAATGAGATTTGGAGGGGAGGCTATGTTTTAGTTCTAACTCATAGAGACCCTGTATAGGGTTCCCCAGAAGTGGCTGGTGAGTCCGAACCACTGACCCTGTGGTTCACCTTGCAGTGACTGGGCCTCTGATATTCTATCCTGTGTCTACATTAAAGGCTTTTCAGTAACAGTACCTGGGCAGAGCTGAAGTCAGCAGAGATTGACAGTGACCAACACGTCCAGGCAGATCATGGGCACCCTGTCAAAACATGTTGATTGAGACTGCTTATTGGGGATCATTCCAATGTATCCAGTAGAAATATAATTGGTTCCAAGTTGTGGTTCTGCCCTTTAATACCTAAGAACTTTGAAACTACTGCAGAACTTTGAACATTGTGTATCACTTTGAATATTGTTGGAGACTCCCATGTTTTATTTGGAAATTTATATCTGGTATTTGGTCAAAGTTTCAATCTTCCAAGGCTTTGAAGTAATGCTGAATCCTAAACACTGAACTTTCAAAAGCTTTGGCTCTGCCGCAGGGTATTGATGTGATCTATAAACAAGGAGAAAAGAGGACAGTATTTGAAAAGGAAAAAGTGCCAGGTTTCAGCATCAGGTATAATAAGCAGGATTCCATCTATCTTTCTGCAATGGTTTTATCCCTTAGGAACACAACTCCGAGAAAGGGTGTCTTAGGAAATAGCATAAGCAAGAAAGAACAGAAGATCTACTGGGCTCTATTACTGATGTCATATACCTGGAGGACCATCCCACTGGATGACACTGATGTCTCCATGGAGACAACGTGCTTCATAATGAAGAGAGAAAAGACTTTCACACCCGAATTGGGAAGACTTTGACACATAGGCTGCCTGAGGATAACTCTAGGATGTTCACCATCATATTCCTGTGTGGCGCTGTGGGTTAACGCACTGGACTGCAAAGTTGGTCTGAACCACAAGGTCGGCAGTTCATACTCACCAGCTGCCCCTCAAAAACCCTATACAGGATCACTATGGGTCAGAACTGACTCACTCAACAGCACTTAACAACAACAGCTACAACCCTAGGAGTCAGAATGGACTCAGTGGCAGTGGGTTTTGTTGTTTCAGACTATCTATAGGGACACACTGGTGACGCAGAGTTTAAAATATCCACCTGTTAACCAGAAGGCTAGAGGTTCAAAGTCACCAGTGACTCCAAGGGAGAAAGATGTGGCAGTCTACTTCCTCAAAAATTTCTTACCCCACAAACCTCTGGTAGCGTAGTGGTTACGAATCGGGCTGTGAATCTCAGGGTCAGCAGTTCGAAACTACCAGCTATTCCGCAGGAGAGAGATGATTCCACGGCACATAACAACAACAACAAACCTCGTGGGAGCAGTTCTACCATGTCCTGTAGTGTCGCTACGAGTCAGAATCCACTCAGAGCTTGAGTTTTGTTTTGATTTGAAGTCTGCCAGTATTCTTTCTGAATTGTGTGTGTAGGATTTTCATAAAGAGCTATATTAGTAATGCGCCAAATCCCAAGTATTGTTATGTGTTTAAAAACTACTCGTTTTGGCACAGAGCACTTCTCGAAATTCTTACCCCTTTGTTTTCCCTTCAAGGAGCCTGGTGGCACTGTGGGGTAGATGTTGGGCCGCTAACCATAAGGTCGGCAATTCAAACCCACTAACACTGTAGGATCAACACTGGCCTGTGAACCACAAGGCGTACATTTCAAACCCACAAGTTGCTCCTTGGAAACCTTATAGAGGGTCGCTATGAGTTGGAACTGACTTGATGGCACTTAACAACAACAATGTATATAGAGAGAGTCGCTATGAGTCAGAATCAACACTGGGTTTTTGGTTTTGTTTTGTTTTCCTTTCCTTTCAATGTGTTAATGACTCAATTTCAGAGCCACTTCTTTTAACATAAAGTTTTGGAAACTTAGGAGATTTTCAAAACCAACACAGCTCAAAATTCAAGCAGATCTTGAAATAGAAGAAAAGTCAGGTGTCACATGGAGAAGTGACACGAATGCCAAAGGTCTTTTGTTCTGGCTTTTATTTTCATTTTCTATTTGCACAAAGAAACAGGTGGCCCTTTTGCTTGCCAAAATGAGCCTCACTAGTGCTGTGGGATAAGCACTGGACAACTAACTACAAGGTCGATGGTTTAAGCCCCCAAGCTGCTTCACGGGAGAAAGATGAGGCTTTCTGCTTCCATTAAGATTTCCAGCCTCGGACATCCTATACAGACAGGGTCACTATGAGTCAGAATGTATTTAATGGCAATTACTTTGTTTTGTTGGTTTCATGCTTGCCAAACAGTGGCAGGAAGTGTTCGCATGCTCAGTTCTTCAACTCGAATTGTTGTTGTTAAGTACTTTGTTTTGTTTTAATTTTCAGTCAAACCCCTGGTGGGTTTTAAGAGTTCCTTGTTTCTTATGGGACTAATTTGCATGTTCTGCTCTTGTGGTTCCTACTGGAATTCTGGGACTTGAACAAGGGCCTGGAAATTCTGTGGAGATCTATGTATAGTCCTCAGAAAGAATGGGCCAGTGTTCAAGTGGGATTGGAAGGACAATACAATCTTCCCTCACTGAGTGGCCCGCTGTAACAGTGCGCAGGCATGTGAGGGGAAGTCAAGACATCTTGCTACATAATATTAGATACCTTTATTGACCTGAAATTTCAAAATGTGAAGCTATTGTTTCTTGACATATCCTCCATCTACATCTAAACACTTCTGAGGACAACGATACCGTCTCTCTGTTCCATCTTCACTTAAGAATTCTGTGTTCTTTGATTGACACCACTTCAAAACAGCAGTTTGGGCATCCTCGAGGGAATCAAATTGTGTTCCTTCTCAGTGTTCTTTGAGTTTGGGGAACAAAACAAAGTCTGAAAGAGCTAGATCAGCGCTGGAGGGTGGGTGTGGTAAGGTTTCCCAGTGAAATTCTCCTTGGACAGCCCTTGCTACCCATGATGAACGAGCGGGTACATTGTCATGATGGGGGGGAAAAAAATTCCTTGGCACAGCCTTCCTAGTCTTTTTCTCACCAATGCAGTTATCTGTTTTCTTAAAACTTCTTGAGAAGCTTCCTGTGCTGAAAAGGGGAACATCTGCTCTGGGGAGGATTAAAGATAATTGTTCCAACAAATGATCAGACCTAAGATATAGAGAAGGGACCAGTGCCCGCTGACCTGGCCCCAGTCCAGGATATGAAGGGAGACAAAGTTCGCGATGGAAGAAAACCAGATGAACAGATGATGACAGCATCCAGACTTACCACTGTTTAATGTAATGTGCTCACGCATATAATGAACGTAATGCACATATGAACCCAACACAAAAGGAGGTTGCTTGACTTGTAAACAAATGTATAAAATGCATGTTATTTACCTAAAAATACGGTATGTTTTCAGACTAGGCCTTTCCTCTGAGCTGCACATCTATAGGATTGGTCTTCAAAAAGTTCCTAGAAAAAACAGAATGATGAGATCATGGAATTCTTCCACAAAGTTTGAAGCCCCTTCCAATATACAAATGGCTACTTCCATGTCTCAAAAGCACCACAGTTCAACACATCTGGCACAGATCTCATCAGCCTCTCCCCAGCTTTGTTTCTCTCTTAGTGCTTTCATCTCAGTAAATGGCTCCACCATCAACCTAGTATGCAAACCTGGAAACAAAGGGTCATCCCACACACACCATATGCACTTCGTCGCCAAGTCCTTTCAGGCATAACACTGACATTTCTCTCAAATCAGCCCCTGTTTCTAATTCTCTATCCTGTCTCTCTATTCCGTCTTCACTTATCAACCCCCTAGTCAAAGCTACCATCATCTCTAATTGACCTTCGCAATTCCTCTCTGGTCTGCTGTTGTTGTTATGTGCCGTAGAGTCAGTTCTGACTCATAGCAACCCTGTACAGGGTTTCTGAGGCTGTAAACCTTACAGGAGCAGAAAACCTCATATTTCTCCCTCAGAACAGCTGGTGGTTTTCCACTGTTGACGCTGAGGTTAGCAGCCCAATTCGCAACCACTGCGCTATCAGAGCTCCTTCCCTTTCTAGTCTACTTACCCATAATTCCTCCACATAGCAGCCAGATCTTTCAAAGATATGTTGTCCATCCACAGTTGCTGAGCGTTCCTAAGACAAAGCCTAAACTTCTTATCAGGTTCAAAAGGGTTGGACTGATCTGGGCTCACTTACCTCTTCACCTCATTTTGTTCCATTCTTCACCTGATTGGGAGTCCTGGTGTTGATCATGCCTAGACACACTGACTATCTTTTAGTTCCTAAAACTTGTCACAAGCTCTCCTTCCCTAGGATTCCCCTTCATATTGTTTTCTCTGCCTAAAAGGTTTCTCCCTGCCTCCGACTGCTTTTGAATTTCTCTGATTACTTACAAGAGAATAACTTTTCATAAGTTTTAAAAAATGATATACAAAGGTCTTCAAAAAGTTTGTAGAAAAATTACATTATCTTTTAGTTCCATTTTACTACACACGTTTTGAAGCCCCCTTATATATATGAAATATGTATATATGGACTCCCGGTGTGGCTTCATAGATAAGCACTGGACTGCTAATCACAAGGTCAACACTTCTAGCCCACTACTCGCTCCTTGGAAATCCTGACTCGATGACTCTTAACATCAATAGCAACAAGACAAAGATGTCAGGTTGAGGTCTAAGGTGCAGCTGACCCAAGCCATTTTCAATAGTTTCATATGCATGTGAAAGTTGGACAATGAAGAAGGCAGACCGTAGAAGAATTGATGCATTTGAGTTATGGTGTTGGAGGAGAATATTTAAAGGACATGGACTCCCAGAAAAATAAACAAATCTGTGTTGGAAGAAGTACAATCAGAATACTCCTAAAAAGCCAGGATGGTCTCATACTTTGGACATGTTATCAGGAGGAATCAGTTCCTGGAGAGGAACATCATGCTTGGTAAAGTGGAGGCTTAGTGAAAGACAGGAGGATCCCCAGCAAGATGGATTGGCATAGTGGAAGCAGCAATGGGCTCAAACTTGACAACAATGGTGAGGATGGCGCAGGACCAGGCAGTGTTTTGTTCTGTTCTGCATAAGGTCGCTATGACTTGGAACTGACTCGATGACACCTAACAACAGCCACCCTTTGCATAAAGAGGCCTGGTAGTGCAGTGGTTAAGTACTTGGCTGGTCACCAAAAGGTTCCAACCTACCCAGCAGCTCCATGAGAGAGAAACCTGGTGATGTACCCCCGTAAACTTTACAGCCAAGAACCCTATGAGGCAGTTTTACTGTCACTTGGGGTCTCTATGAGTTGGAATGGACTCAACAGCACCCAACAACAAATCCCCCTCTCTTTTCCAGAGGGCAGCTTTCTGGCCACCTTCTCTAGTCACCCAAGAGAGATGAGGGGACAATTGCTGGTTCTCTGACAGTTGGATTCATAGCTTCATGTGTCCTAGTCTCAAGCTCTAAACAGCTGGCACACATTGGGTGTGTCCTCAGGGCCAGTCTGTGTGCTCATCTCCAGTGAGCTCATTTGATCCTTGGCACCGTCCTATCGGGTACATGTTATCTCTTGCACTTGACATATGAGTGAACCAAAGCCCAGAGAATTTCAACGCCAGAGCTCATAGCTAAAGAGGGGCTGTGATGGAAGTCTAAAGCCAATCGTTTTTCTCTTACACTGCTTTCCTGTCAGTCTCTGTAGGTTGTGCCTGAGCTTTTCTGAGCCTCAGTTCCCTCAGCAGTTCTTTCAACTGAGGGTGAGGAGAATGGTCGTCTCTTATAGAAGGTTGTTGTAAGGCTCATAAGACATACTGTGTGTGTAAGTAACACAGAAGAAATACTATCACCGTCATAATGGCAGTAACTGTGTGTGGGGGTGGGGTGGGGGAGTTGCTGTTGTGGTTGCTATTGTATCATTAGCACTGTAAGTTGGTCCACTGAACCCTTCGACCATACCTCCTCTCCACCCAGCCAGGGATCCAGGCATGAGCCTGAAACCCTCTTGTGGCAGAGAAGCATACTGACCTTTTGTCTCTGTACCGCCAATTGTCCCTTTCCCATCCTGTTTTCAGAGGAGAGCAGCCCGACCTGCATAATAGACAGCCGAGCTACTTAGACCTAATAAAACAGTGAAATTCCTGAGGCTACCCAAGCAGTAGCTTTAAATAAAACTAAATCCAAATGAAAGACGAGATCTTTCCGGTTGTTAAGCCATGGCCTCCCAGTATCTACAGAGGGGAATGAATATGTGGTGCTCACATGTTGAAATCTAATAAACTAGCTCCTAATCTCTTAGAACGGATGGCTTTAATGAATCTGAAAGGTAGAGCTTTAATTAAAACATGTCTCGGTGGACAGAAAGCATGCTCTTTTGCGAGCTTTGTAAATATTGCCATTTTTAAACTAATAAGTTGAGTTACCAGAAATAATACTGCATATAAACAGTTTGGTTTTTTTTCATCGTCTTCTTCTTCTTCCCATGTCCTGTGAAAACATAACCAAGTACTGAGGAGAAACAGGCTGCATTTCAAAGGTTGGCATTTGGCTTTAACAGTAATAGGGCCTTAAATTTACAGGAAGTCTTTCTTCTCTGGAGCACAAAGAACTGCACAGGCATGATCTCATCCAGACTTCAGACGTTCCCCTATGCAAGGCGCTGAGGAAGACAGCATTCATGATAGCAGCATCGCGCAGTCTCTGTGACTCACCTCAAACTCTCCACTGCACCCTCAGCCCACTTTCTACAGCTTGCCATGACTTTCTTTCCCCTTTCTTCTCACTCTCCTATTCAGAAGAGGGAAAATAATTGGCATCAGTACTAATTGTAGTAATGCTACTTGTGGTTCTTAGTTGCCATGGTATTGCCTCCAATAGGCCCACCCCACGTAGGACGCCACCTTGCTCAGCCCTCTGCCACCGTCTTGAATGCTGCTCTGTTTGAGTTCTTTGTTGTGGCCATTGTGGCATTTCTGGTTCAGGGACGGGTCTCTCTACTTCACCCAACATGAGGGCTTTCCTAGTGATTGGTATTTCTGGATTATATGTCCTAAGTAAGCAATATGAAGTCTTGCCATCCTTGTGTCTAAGGAGCATTGTACTATAATAATAGCTTACATTTTTTGTATCAGGTACTGGCCTAAGATTGTTGTTATTGATATTAAGTGCCATTGAGTTGCTTCTGACTCATAGCGACCCTGTGTAGGGTTTCTGAGGTGTGGCTGGTGAGCTTGAGACACCGATCTTTCAGTTCAAACCGACCTTGTGGTCCAGTGCTTATCATATAGTGCTATACCAGGTCTCCTGTTCTAAGCATGTTGTTGTTGTAAAGTGCTGTCAAGTCGGTTCCAACACATAGCGACCCTATATAGGCTTTCCAAGGAGCAACTGGTGGGTTTGAACCACCGACCTTGTGGTTCACAGTCCAGTGCTGATCCTACAGTGACGCACCAGGAGTCTAAGCATGATGTATTTCATTTGATCTACAAAACAGTCCTGTGCAGTAGATACTAACATTATCCCTAACGGTCCTCCTTTTCACTCACAGTAACAGCCAAAGCCATTGTAATGAATGGTTTACAAGTCTCTCCACAGTGGCCCCATGTTAGCTCTCCACCCGCATCTCTTCTTTCCCTCTTTGCTTAATTGAGTAGCTAAGACCAGGACAGGTTTGAGTGCAGGCCACGTATTTAGAAATTGGCAGGCAATCCTTTCTAAAAGACCATCTATTGGACATCTACTCTATGCCAAGATCCATGCTAATTACTTTGACATAAATTACTTCCCCTTCCCATCAACCCAATGAAGAAGATACCATTATTGTCTGCATTTTATTGAATTGGAATCCCCGGTGGTGCAAACAGTTAAAGCACTCAGCTGTTAACCTAAAGGTTGGAGGTTCGAGTCAACTCAGAGACACCTCAGAAGACAAGCTTGATGATCTACTTCCCAAAAAGCATCTATTGAAAACCCAGTGAAGCACAGTTCTACTCTGACATAGATGGGGTTGCTATAAGTTATGCCGAGTCAACAGAAACTGGTTACTGATGAGACTACAAAGGCTTGGAGAGGCTGCTTTATTCTCCCAAGGCCACAAACTTGGAAAATGGCAGGACCAAGGCTTAAAACCCAACTGCCTACCTTTAGAGCAGGTCAGGTCCCCTTTCCCTTAAACTCCACTGACTCCCAAAGTCTAGAAATCTGTTTCCAGACATGGTGAGCGGTGGGCGGGAGGAGGAGCCACAACCTCTTCCACTGCACATCTCCCATGATTCTCATTCTTTTCTTTCCTTTTGTAACTTCCTCTAAAGCCCATGGCTCATCTCACCTGCTATTCACCTCTAATTGTGTGACTCAGCCATGGAGTATTTGACTGGCAGTAGAGGGTCTGTCTTCGTTCAGGGTAACCTCCAATTTGGGTTATTTAGAGGAGCTAATTCTTAGTCATGCTGTGGTCAAGTTTCAGGATCCCTACATACTCTCCTTGTGTCTTTCCTCTGCTTCAGATTCACAGTGATGATTTAGTGATTAATATTCCCAACTGAAAATCAAAGAATGGAGGACCTTATCCTTGGAATACATAGCAGAGACCCCTTAGCAATCACCACTATCTGTAGTATTCTGTTTCATAGCCACATACATAAACTACAGTTCCCAGGTTCTCCTGCACTAAAGGGTGACCATGTGACTATGCCCCATAAAATGGGTAGAAATTCTGATACCATATCTAGATTTACCCCATAATAGTTCTTACCCTGTGACTCTCATGCTGTTTTTCTATGGATCAGATAAGTGCAAAGGAACTTTGAGGACTCAGAGAAGTCAGGGTAACAACATGGGAGCTGCCTCACCAGGAATATTTGCATTGGATTGTGACATGAGTTAAAAAAAGACTTTTTTTTCCCATTAAGCCACTGATATTTCTGTCACAGAGGCTAGCTTTACTTACCTTAACAAATATATCAAGAAACCAAAACTGTTGCTGTTAAGTCAGGTTTCCTTTGTAGGACAAAGAGTTTCCAAGAATGTAAATCTTTACGGAATCAGACAGCCTCGTCATTCTGCATTGTCTTCTGTTGTTCCTTTAATTCCTCTCATCTCCCTCCTAAAAAGGAATCAACTGAACGTTGGCTGAGTGTGACCATTTCCTCCATACGTACGGAGAGGGCTTCAAAAAAAGTTTGTGGACAAATTCCATTATTGTTTGACTTCATCTTTCTGTGAAGTTTTTGAAGCTCCCCCATACAGTGATGGAAGTGGTAGTCACTGATAGGTGAATGGATTCTGTTATTGTTAGGTGACAACTCATAGAGACTCTGCACAACGGAACAAAACACTTGCCCGGTCCTGTGCCATCCTCACAATTGTTATGCTTGAACTCATTGTTGCTGCCACTATGCCCGTCCATCTCATTGAGGGTCTTCCTCTTTTCTGCTGACCCTCTATTTACCAAACATGGATGTCATTCTCCAGGTATTGGTCCTTCCTGAAAATGTGCCCAAAGCATGAGAGACGAAGTCTCGCCATCCTGGCTCTTAAAGGATGTTCTGGCTGTACTTCTAACACAGATTTCTGTGCAAACACAGTGAGCAGCCCAAATGTCTCTCCAATTGGTGGAATATAGAAGAAATATTGCAAAGGAGTCTAATGTGTGGAAGTCAAGACTGATCAAACCAGGGGTCTTCCTGCTCCACCCCCAGCCCTGCTGTATCTATCTGAAGATGAACTTGCCCTCCTAACCTACTTCAGCAGTGACTTTGATCCATGAGGGCCAATAGTAGGAGAATCATTCCAATACCAGAAACCTCAATGGAGATAGAGCCTTGGACAGGAAAGCAAAAAGTCTTGCGACTACTTTTAACAGGTGATGTCAGTATTTCTAGATGTGGAGAAGGTTTGTACGTAATATACACATGGAGGTCTGGAGGATGGGATGGGTAAGACCTGCTCAGTGCCAGAGCTAGAACTGTGGACGGCTGACTGCTCCAGGTCTTTCCAAAGCAAAGTTCTGTTTGTATATTCCTGTAAAGATGAGAAGTCATTTTAATGCAATAAATCTTCTCTAGTGCCCTGTGTTTGGAAGCAGAGCTTCCCCCTAATTCAAGGGAACATGTGGAAATACAGCTGAGTGAGTAATCTCTTTGTGTATATATTTATTTGAAGAGATCAGAATGTTGTAAATAAAGTGCTTCTTCCTGAAATATTAATTTGGGGATTTGCCTGAAATCCTGCCATTTTTGCATGCTCTGCTGTGTTCTGTATAAAATTTATCTCTTAATGAGTGACTAAGAGCTATGTATCTGTTTGTCATTATTCAGTCATTGCATATTTACAGAGCACTCCTTGGGGCACTAGGCTAGCTATTGCTTGGGGGAGTGTGGCTAGGTGGGCCAATAAAAGTGCCTTACTTTTGGTCCTTGGGTTCTCAGGGATCACGTCCATCATCCTGCACAAGCATTTCCCAGAAAGCCAGGGCAGTTCCGACTACAGAGACACTCTGCCTTTCACCTGGCTGGCACTGCTCAGCTTGCCTTGGCTCCATTTGTTCAGCATCATGTTTTTATTCCCATAGGCTTCCTTGCTAGCTATATCTTCCTTCTTGCTGGATTAGATAGCTATCTTGCTTTGTGGCGCTGTAGGATCAGCACTGGACTGTGAACCACAAGGTTGGTAGTTGAAGCCCACCAGCAGTTCCTCGGACACTCTTTATAGGGTCACTATGAGTCGGAACTGACTTGGCAACACTTAACAGAAACAACAATTCTGAAACACACAGGGATCCAATAAATTGGAATTGACTCAACAACACTTGCATTGTTTCTATTTTTCTTGCTTCTTATTTAAAGCATTACATTTTTAACTAGACGACGAATATATATATTCTTTTTAGCTGAGAAACAAAATGTAAACAAGTGAAAGGAGAATAAACAATAACATGACTCCAGCGATCATAGGACTTTCTGCTGACATTTGGTAAATAGTCTTCCAGTCCTATTTCTACTTATATGTTGTTAGGTGCCTTAGAGTCAGTTCCCACTCATAGCGACAATATGAACAAATGAGCAAAACACTAGCCGGTCCTGAACCGCCCTCACAGTGATTGTTACGCTTGAGCCCATTGCTGCTGCCGCTGTGTCAATCATTGAGGGTCTTCCTCTTTTTCATTGACCCTCCACTTTACCAAGCATAATGTCCTTCTCCAGGGACTGGTCCCTGCTGATAATAAGTCTGAAGTATGAGAGACCTAGTCTGGCCATCCTGACTTCTAAGATGCATCTGGTTGTACTTCTTCAAATACAGATTTGTTTGTTCGTCTGAAAGTCCATAGTAATTTCACTATTCTTTTCCAACATCACAAATCAAATGCATCAATTCTTTTACAGCCTTCCTTATTCATTGTCCAATTTTCACTTGCATATGAGTCAATCTACTCATATGTTGTTGTTGTTTTTAGGTACCATCAAGTCGGTTCTGACTCAGATTCTATGCGTAACAGAACAAAACAATTCCCAGTCCTGCCTTATCCTCACAATCCTTGTTGCACTTAAGACCATTGCTGACGCCACTGTGCCAATTCATCTCCTTGAGGGTCTTCCTCTTTATGCTGATCCTCCATTTTACAAAGCATAATGTCCTTCTCCAGGGACTGGTCCCTCCTGATAATATGTACAAAGTATGAGAGACAAAGTCTCACCATCCTGGCTTCCAAGGAACTTTCTGGCTCTACTTCATCCAACATAGATTTGTTTGTTCTTCTAGAAGTCCATGGTAATTTCAATAGTCTTTTCCAACACCATAAGTCAAATGCATCAATTCTTCTAGTCTTCCTTATTCATTGTCCAACTTTTACATGCATGTGAAGTTGTTGAAAATACTATGACTTGAATCAGATGAACCATAGTCCTCAAACTGATATTTGTTCTTGAACAAGTGTTCAAGAGGTTTAAAGAGGTCTTGTGCAACAGATTTGCCTAATGCAATACATCGTTGGATTTCTTGACTGCTGCTTCCTTGAGTGCCAATAGTGGATCAAAGTAAAATGAAGTCTTTGGCAACTTTAGTCTTTTCTCCATTTATCATAATGTTACCTATTGGCCCAGTGGTGAGGCTTTTTGTTATCTGTACAATGAGGTGCAGTCCATGCCAAAGGCAGTAGTTTATGTCCTTCATCAGCATTTTATGTCCTCTTTGCTTTCAACAAGCAAGGTTGTATCATCTGCATATTGCAGGTTGTTAATGAGTCTTCTTTCAACCCTGATGCCACGTCTTTCTTCATATAACCCAGCTTCTCGGATTATTTGCTCAGCATACAGATTGAATGACTATGGTGAAAGCATACTACCTTAGTGCACACCTTTCCAAATTTTAAACCATTCAGTGTTCCTTTGCTCTGTTCGAAAAACTGCCTCTTGAGCTATATACAGGTTCCTCACGAGCACAATTAAGTTGTTCTGGAATATGCATTTTCCGCAGTGTTATCCATAGCTTGTCATGAGCCACACAGTCGAAAGCCTTTCCGTAATCACTAAAGCACAGGTAAACACCGTTCTGGTATTCTCTGCTTTCAAGATATACCTGATGTCATCAGTGATATCCTTCGTTCCATGTCCTCATCTGAGCCAGGCTTGAACCTCTGGCAATTCCCTGCCAATGTATTGTTGCAGCTGTTTTTGAATTATCATTAGCAAAACTTTACTTGCATGTGATATTAATGATATTGTCTGATGATTTCTGCATTTGTTAGGGCACCTCTCTTTGGAATGGACATAAATATGGATCTCTTCCAATCCCTTGGCCAGGAACTGTCTTCCAAATGTCTTGCCATAGATGAGTGTATGCCTCCAGTGCTTCCTCAGTTTCTTCAAAGATTTCAATTTGTATTCCATCAGTTCCTGGAGCCTTGGTCTTTGCCAATTCCTTCAATGCACCTTGGACTTCTTCCTTCAGTATCATTGGCTCTTGATCATATGCTACCTCTTGAAACGGTTGAACATCAAACATTTATTTTTTGTAAAGTGACTGTGTATTCCTTTAATCTTTTAAAATGCTTTCTGCATCATTCAGTATTTTCTTCATGTTGTTAAGTTGCCGTCTAGTTAGTTCTGACACATAGTAACCCTGTAAAGGGTTTCAAAGAAGCAACTGGTGGGTTTGAATCACAAACCTTATGGCTATCAGTCCAGTGCTAACCCTACAGTGTCACACCAGGACTCCTTGTCCATAGAATCCTTCAATATTGAAAGTTGAGGCTTGATTTTTTTCTTCAGTATTTTCAGTTTGAGAAATCCTCCCTTCAAAACTCTGGGTATTTGCACATTTCATGTATAAAATACATCACTTTCTAGAGCTGTCCTTTGAAATTTTCTGTTCAACTCTTTTATCTCACATTTCTTCCATTTGCTTTAGCATCTCTCCACTGGAAAGCAGCTTTCTTCTGACATTCATTTTGATAATTTCTTTCTTGTCTTCTTAATGACCTTTTGCTTTATGATGTTCTTGAAGTCATCCCACAACTCTTTCTGGTCTTCAGCCATTAGTGTCAAATACATCAACTCTGTTCTTGGGATGATCTCTAAATTCAAGTGGATTTGTTCAATGGTGACCCTGCTGCTATTTAAAATCCTGGTGGCATAGCTCCCAGTATCACAGTAACATGCAAGCCACCACAGTACGACAATCTGACAGTTGAGTAAAGGATATATTCATATAGAGATGCATACATTTTTAATTCACAAAATGACATAAATTAACGTACTATTTTATAACTTGTCAATTGTGAAACATTTCCCATGATCATGTTTATGTTTTTAACTTTAATTTTTAATGGATCCATAATATTTTACTGTATAGAGGTACTATTACTTAAATAATCACTTGAGATGGAAGATTGAATAACCTCTAACTTTTTACGATGATCAGCAGTATTTCTGTATTAATTCTCCTCTATGTGCCTTTCTTATCATTTCCAAGTTATGATTTCCTTGAAACCTGATTTCTATCCCAAAGGGTATACACTTTTTCAGTGTTATTAATCCCATTGCCTCCCAGATTGTTCCCTTTTTGAGTGCAGGAACATCATTCTGAGGTTCACAGACTCTCTGCCAACTAAGACCTTAGGCAATTTAACCATTGCCAGTTGTTTTTATGTTGTATGCCGTTGAGTTGGTTCCAACCCTCAGCAACACTGTATAAGGTTTCCAAGAAGTGGCAGGAAGTTTTGAACTGCCAACTTTGTTGATAGAAGTCCAGTGCTTATCCAACAGTGTCACACCAGGACTAGAATTCAAATTTGCATTTCCTGAACCAATGACTTTAAAAAAATTATTTATTTTGAATTATGTGAGTTTACATGGGAGAATACCAGCTTTACACTCATCCTGTAGTATTTCATTACGTTGCAATGATTACAATCCCCTCCATGCATCATCAACCAACCAAAGGGTACACCCTGCAGGCCTGCCCCCCAGCTTTCAGCACACAGCCCCTTTCCCACCTTGAGTCCAGAGTCTCCAGCTGCTCCATCTGTCCATGTCATCGTCTCTGCCTCCATTTCTGGCATCACTGCTACTCTGGGTAGGGTCCCACACTCCCCTCTTCTCACTTGATGCTGACCCAGTGAAGTTTAATCACACTAGGGCTCCACTTTGTGGTTGTTGTTATTTGGTGCCATCTAGTCAGTTCCCACTCATAACAACCTTATGCACAAGAGAATAAAACAACACCTGGTCCTGCATCATCCTCACAATTGATTGTAGTTATGCTTGAGCCCATTGCTGCTGCCACTGTGCCAAATCATCTCCTTGGGGATCTTCCTCTTTTTCACTAACTTTCCGTTTTATCAAGCATGATGTTCTTCTCCAGGGACTGCTTTCTCTTGAGAGCATGCCCAAGTGTGAGAGATGAAGGCTCACCATCCTGGCTTCTAAGGAGCATTCCACTAAGGGTTAACAATAGCTGCTGCCAGCATTTTCTTTCTCACCAATAATGATCTAAATGGTGCCTGGAAGAAGAACCCAGTCTGCAACAGGGCTCTGGCATTTTACTCAGGTCCAAATGGAAATCACATTACTTGAAATGCAAATATGATTTGATGGTTTTTGAGATTTGTAGCTGTCTCCATTGTAATTGCTCATTAAAGTGGGTTGGATGCCAAATGGTACACAGATAAAAGTGAAGCTATAGGGAGGGGATGCAGGGCAAGCAATCTAGTGGAATCCAGAAGGTTCTCATTCTCCTCTGACAGTGGCCCACTGTATAACTTTGAGAAGTCCTTCCCTCCCCCCCAACTGGCCTCAGTTGTCTCTGTGTGGACACCGATCTCTAGAGCTCCTTCCAGTTTTAATAATCTAGAACTGAACTCAACAGGTTGAGATTTACAAACCAACCCCAAGTGTTTTTTTCAGGATATGAGGTCTATGCTGTTAAGTGTCATCAAGTCAATTCCTACTCGGAGAGACCTCATATAGAGTTTTCAAAGAGGAGCTAGTGGTTTTGAACTGCTAACCTTGTGGTTCACAATCCAATGCGTATCCTACAGTGCCACAAGGTTTTTTTTTTCTTTTGCTTCACTTTGATTTTTGTTTTGTTTTTATAGTCTGACAATTATTTGGAATCCTGATATGGTGCTGTAGGAAAATCACTGGATTGCTAACCCACTAGCTGCTCCTTAAAAGCCCTATACAGGGTGACTTTGAGTCAGAACTGACTCCACAGCACTTTACAACAGCAACAATTATTGTGACTGGGGCCAGGCCTGGGGTTGAAGAGGATATTTTAATATTTTCTGGTCACTCTTATTGAAAGGTGTGAATCAATGTGTCATGATGTATCATGCATTAAAGACTCCTGGAGAAGACTAACTCCGTGTACTTTACAAGACTCTTTGCTATCGTTTTGTAGATGCTCTCATGTTATATACCACAAGCCTATTTTAAAATGCATAAAATTAGCCCATGGCCAACTTTGGAGTCCTGGTGGATAAGCCCTTGAGTCCTGGTAGGATAAGCACTGGAACGGAAGGTCAGTTTGACCCAAAAGGTCGACAGTTCAGACTCACCTCGGAAACCCTATAAAAGGTTGCTATATATCAGAATCCAATCGACAGCACATAACAATATGGCAAAATGCTATTTTAGCACATCCATTATAAGATACATCACAATTTCAGTCATGTTAAACTTGGAAAAGATGCACCACATAATGAATGAAATAGAATATTCATATATTTTTTTTTCTTAGAGATGAAGTGCATTGATACAATCTGAAAAAGGAATATAAGATTATCTAACCTTATGGTTGAAAATCAGGAAAAGGTGTGCACCAGGGTTGTATTCTTTCACCATACTTATTCAACCTGTATGCTGAGCAAATAATCTGAGAAGCTGGGTTCTATGAAGAAAAAATGTGGCATCAGGATTGGAGGAAGACTCATCATATGCAGATGATACAACCTTGCTTGCTGAAAGCAAAGAGGATTTTAAATACTTACTGATGAAGATCAAAGACCATAGTCTTCGGTATGGGTTGCATCTCAATGTAAAGAAAACAAAAATCCTAGTCACTAGACCAATAAACATCATCCATATAAAAGGGGTAAAAGATTGCAGTTATGAAAGACTTCATTTTGCTTGAATCAACAATTACCACTCATGGAAGCAGCAGTCAAGAAATCAAATAACATATTGCATTAGGCAAATCTGCTGCACAAGACCCCTTTAAGGTTTTCAAAAGCAAAGGTATTAGTTTGAGGACTAAGGTGCACCTAACCCAAGCCATGGTATTTTTAATAACCTCATATGCAGAAGAAGTGCAGCCAGAGTGCTCCTTGGAGGCCATGATGGCCAAACTTCGTCTCTCATACTTAGGATATATTGTCAGGAGGGACCAGTTGCTGGAGAAGGATGCCATGTTTGGTAAGGTGGAAGGTCAGAGAAAATGAGGAAGACCCCCCAGTGAGATGGAGTGGCAACGATTGTGAAGTAGGCCCAGGTTTGTGCAGTGTTTTGTTCTGTTGTGCATAGGGTCGCTATGAGTCAGTATCAACTTGATGGCACCTAACAACAACAATATGCGGCGAAAGTTGGTGATTAAATCAAAATGATTTTAGAAGAATTGATTCATTTGAGTTATGGTATTGGGGGACAATATTAAAAGTACCATGAACCCATAAAAGACCAAACCAATCTGTGTTGGAAGACATAGAGCTCGAATGCGCCTTAGAAGCTAGGATGGCCTGACTTCGTCTCTCATATTGTGGACATACTGTCAGGAGGGACCAGTCCCTGGAGAAAGATATCATGTTTGGCAAAATGGAGGGTCAGAGGAAAAGAGGAAGATCCTCATGAGATGGGTTGGCACAATTGTAGCAGTGATGGACTCAAATATAGCAATGATTGTGAAGTTGGCACAGGACCGGACAGTGTTTCGTGTTGCTGTGCATGGATCACTGTGAGTCAGTACCAGCTCAATAGCACCTAACACCAACAACAAACCTTCCACACCCCAGTCTCCTTTATGTTGGACAGAGGAAGAGAATCCTAGAGTAATGGTATGACTTGCTCAGGATCACAGAGACAAAATATAGGACAAGAGCCAAAATACAATAGAAGATTCTAGAAACATTGTGGCATGAACAGGTCTAAGAGTATGACCCTCCCACATAAGCACTAAGAAATACTAGAAGTCTGTAATCTTGATTCTTCATGATTTCTGATAATAACATGGAGGATTAAAACAAATAACTGCACATTGTAACAAGAAGATGGTGATTTTGAAATGCAAAATCTGATGTAGTACACCTGGGATTTGTTGTTGTTCAGTGCCATCAAGTCTGTTCTGATTCATAGTGCCCTGTGTAGGATTTCTCAGGAATGGCTGGCTCATGACTTTACGGTTCAAACTGACTTTGCAGTCCAGTGCATTAACACAGTGCTATACCAGGACTCCTGGGATAGGGCCTGGGATTTGGCATTTCCAACAATCTCCCAGGCAACATTGATATAGCTGTTTTCTGCAGAGAATATTTTGAGTAGCAAGACTATAAAGTACTGACTTCTCTACCTTTATCATCAATTGAATCATTCGTTCAGCAGTATTTTGTAATAAGATAGCATATTGATATGCGAGTTGTTGTTAGGTGCCCACAAGTCTCTTCCAACTCATAGCAACCTTACATACAACAGAACAAAAGACTGCCCGGTTCTGTACCATCCTGATCATTGTTGTTATGTGTGAGCCTATTGCTACCATCACTGTATCAATCCATCTCATTGAGGGTCTTCCTCTTCTTCACTGAACTTCCACTTTACCAAGCATGATGTTCTTCTCCAGGGACTGGCCCTTCCTGATAACGTGTCTAAAGCCCATGAAATGAACCCTCACATCCTTGCTTCTGAAGAGCATTCTGGCTGTACTTCTTCCTACATAGATTTGTTAGTTCTTCTGGGAGTCCATGATACTTTCAATATTCTTTATCAAAACCGTAATTCAAATGAATCAGTTTTGGGGGTATGGGGTCTTCCTTATTCAACGTCCAACTTTCACCTGCATTTATAAGGCTATTGAAAATACTATGGCTTGGGTCAGACTCATCTTATTCTGAAAACTGACAGCTTTGCTCTTCAAAACTTTAAAGAGGTCTAGTGCATGCAGCGCATTTACCTAATGCAATCGGTACTGTGATTTCTTTCTTTCTTTCTTTCTTTTTTTTTTTTTAAAAAGACTTTTATTGTGAATTTAGTGATAGTTTACAGGGCAGATCATCAGTTCTGTACTCAATCAATAATGTTCCGTTTCACTGCAATGATTACAATCACCTCCATGTACCATTGGTTAGCAGTATTTGCCTCTATTCCTTTTTTTTTTTTTTATGTGCACAAAACACACAGAAAATATAATTGTTTAAACAACCATGCCCTGTCTCAATCCTATCAATCCCTAGGCCTAATAGCCTTGTTACTAGACTTGGGTTATAATCCTGTTTTCAAGGGTTCCTCTACACAGATCATTTTCAGAGTGTGGGGATAAGTGGGTGTTTATGTGAGGGTGGTTGAGGTTGGCAAACATACGTACATGTCAACCACAGCTGCAGTTTTCAAGTTTTATAAACCGCCACATTCTCTCCACACTCATCAGTGGATTTTAAATGCTTATTTTAAAAAGTACATCTTGAACTTTCACAGTGAAATCTGTGAAACCAAAGCAACTCAGTGCCACAATGTTTGAAACAGACAATGGGTGGGGCTTGTCCTCAGACTTGAGCAGCATGGTCTCATTAGGTTTCTTTAACCATTGTCATGTTGGAATGAAATACAATATTATGTTCAATTAGCTATATTAAATACACAGAACAGACAGTACAGAACAGACGTACTGATATGTACACATTCAAAATTAATAAATGTTAACATACTGTTTCATTTTAAAAGTATTTCAATAAAAAATTATGCTACAGACATTTCCAGGTCTAGGATGGTAATTTCTAGGAGGAAATTTCCCATTCATAGCAACGCTATAATTCAAGGGAGAGCTGCACTCTATGATTTTCCAGGCTGTAATTGTTTGGGGAGCAGATCACTAGATCTTTTCTTCCAGTGAGTTGCTGGAAGAGCAGGGGGATGGGTGTTGAAACCACCAACTTTTCCAGGAGCTGCTGCGTTCTTAACCATTGCGCCACAAGACTCCTTCTGAGAACACATAGGCACTCTGAATACATGTCTAGACTGTCATTCGATGTATTCTTTTCTTAAATTGATTTGCCTGAGAAAAGATAGCAAGACGACTTAATAGAGTTGCTGACTAATAAATTTGTGACTAACTGTTTTTGGCATTTAACTCAGAAGGTGTTCAAGAAATTGAGTGACATTGTTGTACCAAATTCTTTCAAATTCTTGTTTGTGTAAATAAGTTTTCTTAGCCCTCATATACAAAACTGTGAAAAATAGTGCTATGATTGATGTTTAGCTTTATTTGGTCTCATTCTACCAAAAAAAGTATTTCTCTAAAGACACATAATTGAATTGTAGGTTCATTCTCATTCAGTGCATTAGTAGATAGGTTTGCTACTAATATAGAAACTGTGATTGCTTGGTTACATATATTGCCACCAACAGTAAACAAAACATTCAAAAAAGAGACAAATACATTTCAACAATATTCTGTGTGTTTAATAATTTAAAAAAAAATAGTTAGTATATGTATATTGTTTGGGACAATTATGAAATGTGATCATTTTAATGATAACTCAATCCAGAAGAAAAGGTAAGACATATAATATTATATTCATAGAATTTTAGTAACTCAATTTTAATTTCACACATATATTGATGTGGAGAGATTTTAAATATCCAAGCATCAAATATATTATTTTTTAAATCTTGGAGAGAATAGAATGCCTGTATGAGGTCCAGGAGAAAAAAGGCACAATGTAACAGGGGAAGTAAAAAAGGATTATTACTATGCTTCCGGTTCTTATATGCAGAAGTTTTTTTTTTTTTTTTCCAAATAAAGTGTTTAAACATGTCTCTGCTGCCAGTGGATGGCTCCAGACAAGTTCTTTCAGTAATACACTTGTCTGAGTCCCTTTAGGGTGCCTTCAAATAATGGTCCAGTCAAAACAATGGCTCCCAACTGGATCTGCTGGGCCAGTTAAATTTAAGGCAAAGGTCAGCTCAGAATGTTATGGTAACTGTTTTGGGAGACCTCAATGGGGTAAACTTTTTATTTTCAACTTTTTATTGTGAATTGAATAAAGGTTTACCTTCAGCAAATCATTATACTTTGCTTCATTAAATTGTTGCATTCCCTCCATGTACCAATAGTTAACAGTATTTACCTCCATTCACTTTATGTGTTGTATTCCTCCCTGTGTTTCCCACTGCCTTCGTTGTTCCTCTCCTAATCGCCTTCTTCTTGTATATTGCCTGCCTTGTCACTCGTGTTAACCTGTGTCTACCCTCTAGCCCATGAATAATTTTCTCTCCCACCCTGTAGCCATCATAGATTTTTTATTTTATCAAAAATAACTTTTTCTTTTTTTAAACTTTTTACAACATTGGTCTCATACAATATTTGTCCTTTTGTGATTGACTGATTTCACTCAGTGTAATATCCTCCAGGGTCAACTATGTTGTGAAGTGCTTCACAGATTCATCTTTATTCTTCAACGTTTTGTAGTATTCCATTGTGTGTATGTAGCAAAGTTTGTTTAACCATCCTTCTGTTGATGGGCATTTAAGCTGTCTGCGGCTCTTTGATATGTCTATTGTAGACAGCATACTGAAGGATCTTGTTCTCTTATCTCAAAGGGGTAATCTTGATAGATTTTCTCAAAAGACACAGGACAATCACAGGGGCTGGTAACAAAGAAATTTTAAGAAAATTGAAAGTGCATTGGTGTGAGAAAAAGACCAGGAAAGTTGCATCAAGGAATTTTTTTCCATCATCACAACACACTTGCTCATTCTCCAAGTGCAGCAAGTGCTGTCCTATATGAATTTCAGTGGGAAACATCATCCCATCTACCCTATATCTCTGATATTGCCCCTTGAAAGTTTTTGTTTTCAAAACTCAAAGAATAATGAAAAAGGACACAGTTTGAATCCCTTAAGGTTGCCCAAAACAGACATTTTGGCATGGTGAAAACTGAAGAGCACAGAAGATTTTGAAAAAGGGTTAGAGAGAAGGAAGCACCACCTTCAGAAGTGTCTAGAACTGGATGGAGGGGATGTCGAGAAACAATAGTTTTGCATTTTGATATTTTTGTTTAATAAAGGTAGCTATGATTTTGTAGCAGTACTTTTTAACTTACTCTTGTGCACATGTTTAAAGTGGAAAATGATGAGCAGTAAAAAATGAATTTGAGTTATCTTACTAGCAATATGTTGAAAATGATATGCCTTGCACATACTTATGCATATGATAAAAATACCCCAATATAAAAATGTACAAATTGTTCATCGCAGCACTGTTCACAATAGCAAAAATGTGCAAACAACCTAAATGCTCATCAATGGATGAATGGATAAACAAACTTAGGTACATACAGACAATTCAATGTTGACGAATAATGGTGAACCTGCAAAACACCTCATCACATGGATGAACCTGGAGGGCATTATGGTGAGTGAAATTAGTCAATCACAAAAAGGCAAATATTGTATGAGACCACAATTATTAAAACTCAGGGAAAGGTTTTCATGCTAGAAGAAGCATTCTTGGATGGCTATCCAGGATGGGAGGGAATGGAGAGTAACTCACTGACTAGAGGGTTGTTGTTAAGTGACCTTGAGTTGGTTCCGACTCATAGCAACCCACTCTAGGGTTTCTGAGGAGCGGCTGGTGGGTTTGAACTGCCAACTTGTGATTCAAACTGACCTTGCAGTCCAGGACTGCAAGGTAGACACATGTTAATTCGGGCGATGGGGTGGGCAATGTGTATGAAGAGGGAGGCTAGCAGAAGAATGATGAAGACAGTTGACAACACAGGGAGGTATGCAAGGGCTAAAGTGGATAGAGATAGTGTTATATACACAACCTTGGAACCGCAGTGTTCTGCGGGTAGATCCATGGGCAGATATACAGGCTGAATGGGCTTAAAAGAGGATATTTGTACATGGATACCTTTCCTGCAAACAAAACTACGAATGTGGTGGAGCATATAGAGGGCAAAATGATGAAAACTTCTTAGATATTGTCAAACATCTTAAGGCAATGAATTGTTGGGACTGGCGGCTCAAGACCATAGTCTCCAGGGACACCTTGGTCAAACGGCATGACATAGTCCACAAAGGCAATGTTCTACATCCTACTTTGATGAGTAGCTTCTGGGATCTTAAAAGCTCATGAAAGGCCATAAAAGCTACAACTATTGGTCTCCATGTATAGAAGAAAGAAGAGAATTGAAGATGTTTAGATCAAATAGTCCAATGGACTAACAGAACATGTGAACATCAGTCTCCATGACTTGGAGACCAGAAGAACTAGATAGTGCCCAGCTACTTCTGCTAACTCCTCTGAAAGGGATCACATTAGAGGGTCCTGGATAGAGTGGGAGAAAATGTGGAACAAAACTCAAAATTATATAGAAAGACTAGAACAAGAAAGAAGAGGGAAAAAAGTGTAATCTGATACAATTTGATGAATTTGGCCTATACCTATGGATGTAATAGCTCAAAAGAGGGAAGAAATCTTTACAGTGAGGATCATTCCTACTCCCTCAGTACACAGGGTACATTTGGCATCTTGGCATTGGCTACCCAAAATGGGGGGGGGGGGAGGCTACAAAGGCAAGAAGTGACTGGCTTACAAGCTTTCAATAGGGAACCTAGTTCCAGAAAGTACAGGGGAAGGTAGAATCTCCAATGAGTAGTATCCAATTGGTCTGGGTGGGGCTGATGAAAGGAGATGGGGATAGGTCTCTTGTGGTACAATAGTTAATGCTTGTTATCAGGACTGACTGGGAGGGTTGGAAATGTAAAGGTAGATGTTTTATAGCAAAAGGAGGGGATTGATTGACTTTGCAGTCCAGGAGTAGAGGTCCCTGGGACCACCAAGGGAGAAGAGTGGAGAGCGGGATCCAACCCAGAGAAACAGTGACGCCAGAGATGGAGGCAGAGATGATGACATGGAGAGATGGAGCAGCTGGGGACTTTAGACCCAGAGAGGGAAAGGAGCTGTGTGCTGACGACTTACCGGAAGGCTTGTGGGATGCACCCTTTGGTTAGTTGATGATGCATGGAGGGTTTTGTAACCATGGCAATGAAATGAAATATGACAGGATGAATGTAAAGCTAATGTTCTCCAATATAAACTATCACATAATTCACAATAAAAACTTTTAAAAAAACTATATAAAAGACTGGGCTTACTGTCCAGAAAGGAACTGGAGGAACCTGAGACTTTGGCCTTCAACCAGCCTTCAGGTCTGAAAGGAAATCACCCTTGTGGCCCAATTCTCAGCCAAGCAGTAGCTAGGTCTATAGGGACGACAACAATACTAGTAAGGTCTGCTCATCATGCAATGGGCAATCATTCAAAATCACCGCTCCCTCCGGTGGCTCCTGTTTCACCTAAGGACAAAGTTGAGAAAGGATGGGAAGACGGGTAGAATGGAAACAGGAGCCACTGGAGGAAGCGGGAGAACTGTTGTTGCAGGGAGGGGATTGCAGTCATTGAGATGAAACAAAGGGGATGATTTATTGAATGTAGAGAGCTAAATGATCTTGTCTGTAAACCTTCACTTAATTCACAATAAAACGGTAACAAAAAATGTGCAAAGGAGCACATTGTCCCTAAAATTCCTTTTGGAAGAATGAGAATAAAAATACTTTAAGACCACTAAAGTAACTTCCATGTTTCCTTCTCCACCCAGAATATGTCTTAAATCCTTAAGTAGAAAAATAGATCAATATGTAAATTTCAGTACCAATGAAAGTAGGAGACATCTGTAACAGAACCAAAATAAATGTATGACGAAGGCTCATCAAATTCAATACATGTATATACGGGAAGATACCATGTGGTAACATCTATGACACTAGATTTCAAACAAAATATATATAGAGAAAACACTTTGGGATCAAAATGAACTTCCATTAGAAAGCTGGAAATGCAATAACAAGAAAATTCTATCACTTGACAAAGTATGTTGTTGTTGTTCTTAAGTGCTGTTGAGTCAGTTCTAACTCATAACAACCCTGTACAGGGTTTTTGAAGAGTGCCTGGTGAGCTTGAACCACCAACCCTGCAGTTCAGTACTGAAGGCATTGGCAAAAAAAAAAAAAAAAAAAAAGGGCTCCATGAATTGATGGAAAACAAACTGAAATGTTTCAATAAAGTGATGCAGCACTAAAGACACTCACTTGTCTATTCCAATAAATTTGGAAGACGGGTACCTGCTCAAATGATTGTAGAAATCATCAGATAATATCATTAATACCATATGCAAGTAAAATTTTGCTGAAGACAATTGTAAAAACAGTTACAGAGGTACATGGACAGGGAGCTGCCAGAAATTCAAGCTGGATTCAGAGGAGGATGTGACACTGGAGATATCCTTGCTGGCATTAGATGGAACTTGCCTACAAGCACAGAATACTAGAAACATGTTTACTTGTGCTTAATTGATTATGCAAAAGCATTCGACTGTGTGGTTCATAAGAAACTATGGAAAGCATTGCAAAGATGGATATTCCAGAACACTGCATTGTGTTCATGAGGAACCTGTACACAGATCATAAGGCAGTCATTTGAACAGAACAAGGGACTACTAAATGGTCCAAAATAAGGAAAGGTGTGCACCAGGGTTGTATGCTGAGCTAATAATCCAAGAAACTGGATTACATGAAGAAGAACATGTTATCAGGATTGGAGGAAGACTCATTAACAGATGACACAACCTTACTAGCTGGAAGCGATGAGGACTTCAGATACTGATGAAGGTCACAGACTACAGTCTTTAATATAGATTGTACCTCAATGTATAGAAAATAAAAATCCTCACAACTAGACCCATAAATAACATCATGAAAAACTGAGAAAACATTGAAGCCATCAAAGACTTCATTTTGCTTGAATCCACAATCAATGCTCATAGAAACTGCAGTCAAGAAATAAAAAAAAACATATCACAATAGACAAATCTGCTGCAAAAGAACTCTTTATAGTGTTAAAGGGCAAAGGTGTTACTTTGAGGACTAAGGCGTACTGACCCAAGCCATAGTATTTTCAATTGCCTCATATGCATGTGAAAACTGGGCAATGCATAATAAAAACTGTAGAAGAATAGATCTCTTTGAATTATGGTGTTGGTGAAGAATATTGAAAATACCATGGACTGACTGAAAAACAAACAAATCTGCTTTGGAAGAAGTACAGTCATAACGTTCCTTAGAAATGAGGCTGGTGAGACTTTGGACATGTTATCAGGAGAGACCAGACCTGGAGATAATGCTTGTAAAGCAGTGGGTCAGAGAAAAAGAGGAATCTCCACAGGAGCTGGATTGACACAGTGGCAGCAGCAATGGGCTCAAACATAGCAACAGTTGTGAAGATGTACATGACCAGGTAGTGTCTTGTTCTGTTGTGCATAGGGTCACTATGAGTTGAAACCAAGCATATAACAACAGATTATTTATAGTGAGGCAGACAGGACTGCAGGCACAGGACCTCTTGTCCCCCAAGCTCACATCTCCTTCCTGGAGCAAAGTTCACATTCCAGGAACTAAGCAACAGACCACCCCAGCCTCAAGCAACTGCCCAAGCTAACCTCCTGTTCCTTACCCACCTCCAGGAGGGAACGAAGCCTGGAGCTGAGCTAATGTTTACCTGCTTCCACTTCTGTAAGGAGCTCTGGTAGCCTAGTGGTTACGAATCGGCCTGCAAACTGCAAGGTCAGCAGTGCAAAATACCAGCCGTTCTG
>NW_006408826.1:2106704-2108934 GCF_000296735.1 Chrysochloris asiatica
ATTCCCTGCATAGTAAACCATGTGGTTGTCAGATTCAAAATGGCCAATACCAGTCCATTTCAGCTCACTAATGCCTAATATATCGATGTTGATGTGTTCCATTTCATTTTTGACAACTTCCAATTTCCCCAGATTTATACTTCGTGCATTCCATGTTCTGATTTTCAATGGATGTTTACAGCTGTTTCTCTTCATTTGAGTTGTGGCCCATCCACAAATGAAGGTTCTGTGCGCTTTTCTCCCCCTAGCTTGACTCTATTCACGTCATCATGGTCAACTCTAATGCACCTTATTCCCTATAAAATGTCCTAACACAGGAAAGACAGAGCTCAGTCTCTGGATATGAATCTGCTGAGCCACCTGGTAGCACAATAAAGCCCTTCCTTTGTTACAACCTACTTGGTATTGGCAACTCCTCAGAGTGACTCCAGTAAGAATAGTAGGTCATTCTTAGATTTTCTAAGACAACCATACCACCAATTGTTGTTGTTGTTGTTAAGTGCCATTGAGTCAGTTCTGACCCATAGCGACCCTGTATAGGGTTTCCAAGGAGCAGCTGGTGAGCTTCAACTGCTGACCTTACAGTTCAAATAGCTTTGCAGTCTGATGCATTAACCCACAACGCCACACCAGGAGTCCATACATAATGACAATTCTGTTTTATTCTTTCTAATGCTTCATCTTTTAACTTTTTCTTGTCTTATTTTGTCAGCCACGGTCACTAGTCGATGATGAATATATGAAATGATACTCAGCTTCCTTGCTTTCTTCTTGACTTTAATGTCAATGTTGCTAACATTTCACCACAAAGTACGAGGTTTTCTGTATTCCTTTTGTAAGCATCTGTTATCAGGTTGAGGAAATCCCCTTCTATGTCTATTTTTTGCTAGGAATTGAAAATTTTTTACATATGTGATACTTTAATTGAATAGTTTCAATTAAAAAGTTGAACTTTGTTTTTTCCACCCATAATCCCTGGCACAGACTCAACTTGGTCGCGATGCGTTTTGGAAAAACTAAACTAAAAAAACTACCTCACAGGCTTCAGCTTGCAACTTTTTTATTTAGGACATACACATTGATGTTGTTAAATTGGATTCATCAATAATTTTGCTTTTTCTTATTTATTTCAAGATTGATGTTTAGCTGGGATCATAAAGGGGTTGATGAGCCAGCCATTCCTATTTTTCTCTTCTTTCAGTTTATAGAAATAACAGTTACTTCTTTCTTGAAGGTGTGAGCTTTGAAATTGTCTGGAAAAAAAAAAGCATGTCCAAGGGATGAGAGGCAAAATCTCACCATCCAGGCTTCGAAGAGTATTCTGGCTGAACTTCTTCCAACACAGATCTGTCTGTTCTTTGGGCAGTCCATGGTACACTCAATATTCTCCTCCAACACCGTACCTCCAATGCATCAATTCTGCTATCATCTTCCTTATGCACTATCTTTCACATGCATATAAGGTTACTGAAAATACCATGGCTTAGGTCAGGCGCATGCTACTATAGTACTATTTACAGTTTTCTTTTATTATATTTATTTTTTATGGCATTGGCAGAAATGTCCTTTTTAAAATTTACAACATTTATTTATTGATTTTCAGAGAAGAAGTTTCTGACATTTTTGTTAATACTTGTTAACATTTTATTTTGAATTTTATTGGTCTCATTCCCTTATTTTTGCTTTAATCAGTTTTTCATTCCTCTTACTTGTTGATTTGAGTTTTGTCTCATTAGCTTTCACTCTTTCCTATCCTCTAATACATTTATTTAAGATGCTACATTTCCCCCTCTGCAAGGGGGCTTCAAAAAGTTGGTGGAAAACTTCAAATGAAAGAGAATGCCATTTTCCCCTGAAATTTTTGAAGCCCCTTAGTACTTTCTCCTTTAATGCATTTCAGAAAATTCAGTATGTAGAACTTTCATTGCTGTTTATTATTAATATTTCATTATAGCCATTATGATTTCTTATGAACTCCATGTGTTATTTATAATTATGTTCTTTTAAATTTACATTTTTGCTGGTTTTGTTGTTTTTTTTTTTACTATTGATTTATAATTGTTTTGATATAGATTGATTTCTTGTAATCTATTGAATGGTCCTACCACATTTGTATCTCTTGAAATCTATTGATTTGCCCTATTACTTCATGTGTATTGGAAAACAGTGTGCCGTCTCCATTTGCTACTTTTAGAGTTGAGTATTAGCCTATTAAAGGAGCTTTGGTAGC
>NW_006408826.1:2109799-2111075 GCF_000296735.1 Chrysochloris asiatica
AAAGCCTCATCTTTCTCCCGCGGAGCGGCTGGTAGTTTCGAACCGCTGACCTTAAGGTTCGCAGCCCGATTCGTAACCACTACGCTACCAGAGCTCCTTCTTTAGACTAGGGTTTTTCTTTACTTTTTTTGTTTCATGTTGTTTTGTTTCCAGCCTAATGCAATAATGGAGGAATCTTTATTCTTTTCCCCCTTTATAGTTTTTCTATTCCTTAAATGGTTAACTTATCAATTTATAGTTTAGACTTAACAATGACTAAAGTTCATCAAAAATTCTAGTCTCACATACAATAGAAGCAGTCTGTGAGTGGTACCAATGATTAAGTGTTTGGTTGCTAACCTCAAGACTGGTGGTTCCAACTTACCTTGAGGTGGATCAGAGAAAGGTCTGGTGACCTGCTTCCAAAAGATCATGATCTCGAAAACTCTATGGAACACAGTTCTACTCTGTAACACACAAAGAGCAATAGAATCAGAATCAACTCCAAAGCAACGAGTTATTGTTTTGTTTTTGCTTTGTACAATAAAGGGAAATTTTTTGTTGTTTGTAGTTGTTGTTTCTGTTGTTAAGTGCCAGCAAGTCAGTTCTAACTCTTAGCGACCCTGTATAGGGTTTCCAAGGAGCGGCTGGTGAGCTTGAGCTGCTGACCTTGCGGTTCAAACTGGTCATGCACATTAAGCCACAGTGTGTAGCTAGCTAGCTGCTAGCAATTTTGCTCCTGACTCCTGGTAACCCCATGTGCAATAGTGAAATGTCCTTCAACATCTTTCCCCATGATTGTTTGGGGTTCAGACCATAGTGATCCATAGAGTTTTCACTGACTGATTTTTTGAACGCAGATCACCAGGTCTTTCTTCTTAGTCTGGTGCTGAAACCCATTCAACATCAGAGCAACCCACAAGCCTCCATTGACAGCCAGTGGTGGCAGCACATAGGTGCATTGGCCAGAATTTAACCCCAGATCTCCTGCATGGAAAGTAAGTGTTCTCCCACTGAGCCACCAACGCCCTCATGCCTCAGGCTCCTAGGGACTAGAGCCAGGATTGCATCCCTGAAAGTCTTTGTCTGGACCTGAACTCCTAACCACTATTCTATTGCTGCTTATGGAATTGGAATGATGATACCTACCCTAGAATATTGGGGTGCTTAAATGAAACAAGAGCATGCTGTGAGATCTCATTTAGCACTAACACACAGACTAGTATTGGTAGGTAGTAAACTCCATATTATCAGTCAAAACAAGGCCAGGGGCAGACTGTGAAACAGACCATCAATT
>NW_006408826.1:2111890-2122055 GCF_000296735.1 Chrysochloris asiatica
GCTGGAGAAGGATATCATGTTTGGTAAGGTGGAGGGTCAGAGGAAAAGAGGGTGCCCTCCAACGAGATGGATTGACCAAGTGGCAGCATCGATGAACTTAAGCGTGGCAACAGTAGTGAGGTTGGCCCAGGATCGGGCAGTGTTTTGTTCTGCTGTGCATAAGGTTGCTATGAGTCCGTACCGACTGAATGGCACCTAACAACAACAACTGGCAGATATTCACATCACATTGCTGCTAGTAGGTGCATTGGTATGACTCATGGCAACCCCACGTATGCAGAGAACAACTGGACTGTCCAGATCACAAGGCTTGTCTTTGGAGCAGCCCCTAAATGGACTTCAACTGCCAATCTTTTGTTAAATGCTTAGTCATTTGTTCCACCCAGACACTCCTATTGGGCTCATTTGGATCTCTTAACCCAGCGTGGTAACAGCAATGTAGTTGGCCCACGATTGGGCAGTGTTTCGTTCTGTTGTGCATAGATCGGGTCACTATGAGTTGGTGCCTACTCAATGGCACCTAACAACAACAACAACAACAACAACAGCCCAGTGTGACAGAGCCCTCCTGGTCTAGTGGGTTAATTGCTGGGTTAATAGTGGGTTAATTGCCACAGAGTTGGTGGTTCAAATCCACCAGTTGTTCTACTAAAGAAAGATGAGGCTATCTGCACCTGGGAAAACGTACAGACTGGGAAATCCCATGGGGCAGTTAGACTCTGTCCCATGAGTTAGAATCAACTCCGTGGCAGTGGGTTAACCCCATGTACGGAGTCCTGGTGGTGCATTGGTTAAGCATTGGGCTGCTAACTGAAAGTTTGCTGGTTCGAATTCACCAGTCACTGGGTAGCAGAAAGATGTGGCAGTCTGCTTCCCTAAAGATGGTTGTTGTTAAGTGCCATCAAGTCAGTTCCGGCTCATAACAACACTGTATAGGGTTTCTGAAGAGGACCTGGTGGGTTTGAACTGCCGACCTTGTGATTCAAATTGACCTTGAATTCCAGTGCTTTATCCTACAGCACCACTCTAGGACTCGTCCATAAAAATTGTTGTTGTTGTGAAGTGCCATTGAGTTGGTTCCAACCCATAGCGACTCTGTAAAGGGTTTTGAAGCAGCAGCTGGTGAGTTTAAATCGCCAACCTTGTGGTTCAAACCAACTTTGCAGTCTAGCGCATTAACCCATAGCTCCACACCTGGGAACCCTATGGGCAGTGAGGGGTTTTAACCCTATGTTACTTCCACTGTATCCTATAGCCCCCCCCCACTCCAAACCCCCAGCTTATTAATTCATAATACAGATCATTTATTGAGATCTTACAATGTGCCAGGAACTATTTCTAAGTGTTTTACTTGCAGTGACTCAATCTTCACATTGTACTTTTGAGCAAGGTGCTGACATTTGTCCTATTTTACAGGAGGAAGCAGAGGCTGGGAGAGGTTAAGTCACTTCACCAAGGTCCCCTGACCAGTAAATCAGAAATGGGAATTCAAGCAGTCTGACTCTGAAGTCTGTTCTCTTAAATGTTATACTGCAGATGTGTGGAAATTCGCTCAGTTACCAATATTTCATTTTTTACTCAATTAAATCAGTTGTATCAGTTTCCCCTTTCAAAACTACAGGCTGACCAGTGTGTAATGCTTACTCAAACTTTTCAAGGGATGAGAGAATAAGTGATTTTTCTGTAGAATAAGTAAAGGACTGTGAACAGGTCAGTGGTTTAAGCCCACCAGCCGCTCTGAGGGAGAAACATGAGGCTTTATGTTCCTACAAAGATTTACAGCCTCAAAAACCCTATACATGGTCATTATGAGTCAGAATCAACTCAACGGCACTTAACAACAACAACATAAAAAGTACCAGGCAAAAGACCTGATTATTCAGGATCTGATTTCTGCTTGGAACATTTTAACATAATAATTTCAAGATGTAAATGAGTGATTTTTTTTTCCCCCCAAAGCAGCCGGTACAAGTAAAACAGAAATTATGTTCTAAAGCTGTATCTGAATAAAATATATACATGATGTGAATACTTAGATAATATTGCTAAATGCAAGTAGAAATGTGATTATTTATACTACTATTTGATTAAAACTACTATTAGATTTAGTGATTCATCATAGGATCACAGGAAATGCAATAGGGGTAAAAAAAAAATGCAGAGACAAAATTGAGTATGAATGTCAACATAGAAGTGATCTTATTTTGGAGAAACAAAAAATGTAATTGACATTCTAGAAAGTTGGAAATAGGAAGGTGAAACTGAACTACTCAAATCTCAAAATGGAGTCCTGGTGTGTTACAGTAGGCTAAGCCTTAGACTGCCAACTGCAAGCTCAGTGGTT
Source organism: Chrysochloris asiatica (assembly GCF_000296735.1). Taxonomy (NCBI): domain Eukaryota; kingdom Metazoa; phylum Chordata; class Mammalia; order Afrosoricida; family Chrysochloridae; genus Chrysochloris; species Chrysochloris asiatica. The sequence continues at coordinate 2,114,235 of NW_006408826.1, forward strand.
CAAACCCACAAGCTGCTCATCAGAAACCCTCCACAGGGTCGCTCTGAGTTGGAACCAACTCAACAGTACTTCAAAACAACAAACCTCAAAATACTTACAAGATAACTTTGGGGCCAAATTTATCCAGCATGCTAGTTAGATGATCAAGATAAAGAAAAATTAGCTGGATGTTCATGGTTACCACTCGGTGGCATTCCATTTCAACCACAGCAGAGAGCTGATGGAGGCCAAATGTAATGTCTAAAAATAAATATTATTTTTTAGCATGCTGTTATAAAAAAATGTTGGTAGCAAAAGCGAATGTCTAGTGGGCTCGAACCACCAACCTTGTGGTTAGCAGTTCAGTATAAGCTACACGTGTCTAAAAATGAGGGAAACCAAATGAGTCAATAAATGAAAGAATTTAAAACACCCATAGTTCTATCACTGAGAACTAATAGCATTCCAGACTTAATGCATTGCGCGTCAACATAAAAAAGACAAATAATCCAATTTAAACATGGACAGAAAATATGAACAGACATTTCATCAAAGAAAGCATTCAAGTGGCCAACAAGCATTTGAAGAAATGTTTGTGCTCACTAGCCACTAGATAGATGCAAATCAAAACAACTGTAAGATATCATCTCATTGCAGCATTAATAGCAAACTTAAAGCAACAACAAGAAGTGCTGGCAGGAGTGTGGAGAGAGTGTAAACCGGTGCAATTGCTGTGGAAAACAGTAGGGCACTTCCTCAGAAAGTTGGAAATTGCCACAATTGTAAAGGTATAAGTTTTGTAACAGAAACAGGAACAGGGGAGTGATTAATCTTACAGTCCAGAAACAGAGGACCCTAGGACCATCAATGGAGAAGAGCACAAGCGGAATGTGAGACTTTATCCAGAGAAGCAGTGACACCAGAGATGGAGGCAGAGATGGGGACATGGAGAGAGGGAGCAGCTGAGACTCTAGACTCAGGGAAAGAGAGGGACTGAGAGCTGGCAGCCAGGAGGCAGACTTGCAGAATATGCCCTTTGGTGGTGTATATTATTATATATGCCTGAATGGGGTTTTTTTGGTTTGTTTTTTTGTTGTTTTTTTAACAAACTAAAATGGATAGAGAGAAATATTGTTAACTGATGATACATGGAGGGGATTATAAATATTGTAATGAGACCAGGTGTATGACTTGTTGAATGTAAAACTGATGATCTGCCCTGTAAACTTGCACTCAATCCACAATAAAAACTTAAAAAAGAAATTTGGAATAGGAATACTATATGACCCAGCAATCCCTCATCTTGTTATATATCCCCAAGATAATGACATCCAGGACACGAATAGATAGACGCACACCCATGCGCATTGCAGCCCTATTCACAATAGCAAAAAGATGGAGGCAGCCTAAATACCCATCAAAGGAAAAATGGTTAAATAAACTTTGTCACATACACACAATGGAATATTACACAACATTGAAGACTAACAGCAAAACACCTTATAATATGGATGAACCTGGAGGACATTATGCTGAGTGAAATTGTTGTTGTTATTGTTAAGTGCTGTCAAGTCGATTCCAACTCATAGCAACCCTGTATAGGGTTTCTGAGGCGCAGTTTCTGAGTTTGAACCACCAACCTTGTGGTTCAAACCAACCTTGCAGTCTAGTGCTTTATCCCACAGCACCCCACCAGTACTCCAAGTAAAATTAGTCAATCACTAAAGGACAAACATTATATGAGACCACTGTTGGAAAAAGTCAGGAAAAGGTTTTCACACTAAAAGAAACATTCTTTGCAGGTTACCAGCAGTGGGAGGGAAGGGGGAGTAATTCACGGGCTATAGAGTAGATGTGTTAGTTTGGATGAGGGGAAAGGCAATATACAGTAAGAGGAAGGTTGGCAGAAGAGTGATGAAGACAGGGCAATACATGAGGAGGAATGCAAGAATTAAAGGGAATAGAGGTAAATTGTGTTATATACAAAGTCCTGCAATAACAGTGATCTACGGGTTGTTGTTAGGTACTGTCAAGTCAGAGGCAACTCATAGCAACCTTATACACAACAGAACAAAACACTGCCCTGGAGTGTACCATCTTCGTAAGTTTTGTTACTCATTAGCCCATTGCTGTTGCGATTATGCCAACCCATCTCCTTGGGGATCGTCCTCTCTTTTGCTTACCCTCTACTTTACCAAGCATAATGTCCTTCTCAGGGCACTGCTCCCTCCTGATAATATGTCCTAAGTATGAGAGACCAAGGGTGATCATCCTGGCTTCTAAGGAGCAATCTGGTTGTACTTCTTCCAATATGGATTTCTTTGTTTTTCCGGCAGTCCATGGCACATTTTTTTTTTTTTTTACTCCATGATACTTTTAATATTTTTCTCCAACACTATAATTCAAATGCATCAATTCTTCTCTGGTCTTCCTTATTCATTGTCCAACGGTCACATACATACAAGAAACTGAAAATGCCATGGCTTGAATCAGACCTTAGTCCTAAAATTGATACCTTTGCTCTTGAACGCTTTAAAGAGGTCTTCTGCCACTGATTGGCCTAATGCAATACGTTATTTGATTTCTTGACTGCTGCTTCCACGAGTGTTTATTGAGGATTGATATATTGTGTGAATGAGTATGGGAGGAAGGCTGGAAGTATGCACACAAATATATAAAGGTTTGACAGAATATTTATATATGAGTGTTTAGTTTTGTTGCAAACATTTCTATGAATGTGGTGGAGCATACCGGAGGGCAAGTGTTGAAAACTTCTTAGGCATTCTCAAACACCTTGAGAGAATGAGTTGCTGAACCTGGGGACTCAGGACCATTGTCTTGGGGGACATCATGGTCAGCTGGCATAACAAAGTCCACAAAGACAATGTTCAACATCCTACTTGGGTGAGTAGGAATTGGGATCTTCCACACAGGGAGAGACTTCACAGTTGCATCTCTCCCTGTGTGGAAGAAAGAAGAGTAGTAAAAACTGAAGCCACTTGGAATCAATTAGTCCAGTGGACTAATAAAACATAAGTGGACTAATGAAACATAAGTCATCACAACCCTGAGACCAGAAGAACTTAGATGGTGCCAGGCTACTACTACCCACCATTCTGAAAGGGATCATATCAGGAGACCTTGGACAAAGTGGGAGAAAATGTGGAACAAAACTCAAATTTATAAAAATAATTAGATTTACTGGTCAGAAAGAGACTAAGGTAACCCTTGCTCACCCTTCAGGTGCCTGAACACACCAACATACAATTATCAATTAAATACAAATAAAATGACACCATAATGTCTTGGAGAAAACAGAATTTCAGCTTACATGAAGAAACAAGACAGTGTCTCAAAGAAGTAACCAAAACATACAGTCCAAAATATCATATCAAAAATTGTATCAGAACTACTTGATAAGGAAATTTCATGACAGCTATTTAGATACATGTTGTTGTTGTGAAGTGCCATCGAGTTGATTCTGACCCATAGCGACCCTGTATAGGGTTTCCAAGGAGTAGCTGATGAGCCTGAACCACCGACCTTGCAGTTCAAACGACTTTGCAGTCTGATGCATTAGCCCACAGCGCCATACCAGGACTCCACCCTCAATGAATTGAGAAAAAGATCAACGAACCCAAAGAAGAAATCAGGAAGATAATACAAGAACAAGCTGACAAAAGAAATAAAAAATTGAAAACTATACAAAAAATAGTAACTAGAAAACCAGCAGATTAATATTAAGACTTCAAGAATTGATAATACATTGAAAGGATAAAGAACAGAATTGAATCAATGGAAGCCAGAAAAGCGGTAGGGAAGCTGGGTCACTCACACACTGTTGGTGGGCATCTAAAATGGTCCAATCAACGTTCAGCAATTTCTTTAAAAGGGAAACCTACAACTATCATGTTGTTTGTTGTTTTTAAGTGCCCTGAAGTCAGTTCTGACTCATAGCGACCCTGTATAGGATTTCTGAGGAGTGGCTAGTGAGTTTGAACCGCAGGCCTTGCAGTTGAAACTGATCTTATGGTCAAGTGCTTATCTTACAGCGCCACACCAGGACTCTCCTACAACTCAGCAATTGCATTCTGGGCACTTAGCCCAGATAAATGAAGATTTATGATTACCGGAAAACCTGTTCAGGAAAAGTTACAACAGCTTTATTCATAGGTTGTTGTTGTTGAATGCCATCAAGTTGGTTCCAAACTTGTATAGGGTTTCTGAGGCTGTAAGTCTTCATAGGAGCAGAAAGCCTCATCTTTTTCCCTTGAGCAGGGGGTGGTTTTGAGCTACTGACCTTGTGGTTAGCAGTCTAGTTCTTATCCTACAGCGCCGCCAGCTCTTCACGGTACATGCAAATAAAACAGAACAGAGTATTGATACATGCAACATCTGGATTAATCTCCATATAATTATGCAGAGTGAAAAGAGTCAATCCAAAAAGGTTACATACCCTGTGATTCTATTTATATAACACTCTTGAAATGACAGCATTGGAAATTGAGGAAAGATTAGTGGGAATTGCAGGAGAATGCATGTGAACATGAAGGAACACTAGGAATCCTTGTAGTGATATAAATATTCTAGATCTTGACTGCGTCAATGTCATATTGTGAAGGTGGTATTTGTACTTTAGTTTTGAAAGGGGTTACCATTAGGAGAAATTGGATAAAGGGCCTATGGAAGCTCTCTGCATTATTTCTAACAACTGCATATAGATTCACAAAAATTTAATTTTAGAAAGGCTTTGAGAGTTCTTTTACAGTCCAGAATAGGATCTGTTTTAGTGAAACTTCTATGTGCTTGCTAAAAGCAATGCGTATTCTGTTTCTAAGTGCAAGATTCGTGATAATCTGGTTCAAATTTTCTCTGCCCTTGTGATTTTGTCTATGGGCTTTATTGAGTATGAGCCAGGAATTTCCAACTTCTCAAGTTTAAAATGTGAATTTATTTACTTCAACTGTTTATTGTTGTTGTTATGTGGAGTCGGTTCCGACTCATAGCGACCCAACACAGGGTTTCAGAGGCTGTAAATTTTTACAGGAGCAGAACGCCTCATCTTTCGCCCACGGAACAGCTGGTAGTTTTGAACTGCTGACTTTAAGGTTTGCAGCCCTCAATTTCCCGGTTTTATTTTTTTCCACTCTGTTTCCCTTCTTCTCTTCCTTTTGGGTTATTAGAAAAAACGTCAGTGCTTGCTCTTGTTTTTGTTGTTAAGTGTCGTCGAGTCGGTTCCGACCCATAGTGGCCCTGATCAGGTTTTCTGAGGCTGTAAATCTTTACGGGAGCAGAAAGTTTTATCTTTCTCCCGCGGAGCGGCTGGTAGTTTCGAACTGCTGACCTTGCAGTTCGCAGCCCGATTCATAACCACTACGCTACCAGAGCTCCTTTTAGTGCTTGCTCTAGGTAGACATATATGTTTTTATTTATCCTCACTCCAGTTATATTAAAACACCCTTCCACAACAGATGACAACATTGAGTGTCACTTGAAATGATTCCGTTGAATAGATGTGTGACAGTGAATTATGGAGCAAATAATTTGCAAATTAGCCATAGCTCTGCCTATGAAGTAATCCATGACAGACTTGGGTTTGAAAAGTTTATGCAAGATGGGTACCGAAACAACTCATCGAAGAGCATAAACAGAAGCATTTGGACATCTGCTAACAAAATTTGGACCGATACACGAAGGAAGGTAAACATTTTTTGTTTTTAAATCATTACTGGTGACGAGACATAGATTCATCACTAGGAGCCTGAGAGTAAGTGGTAGAGTATGAAATGGAGACATCCTCAATCTCCGACCAAGAAAAAAATTCAGAAGTCTTCCAACAGCTGGAAAATTGATGTTTACAGTTTTCTGGGATTCTCAGGGGCCACTATTGGAACTCTTTCAGGAAAAAAGTTCAGCAATCAATAGTGCTCATTACAGTGAGATGCTCACTGAAGACCTGAAGCCTAAACATGCATTAAATGTAGAGGACGGCTATCCAAGGGCATTGTGATCTTACATGACGTTGCACATCCCCACACCTCTACCCACACTACTGACACTCTGCACAAACTTCTTTATGAGGTGTTAAAGCATCCTGCCTACAATCCTGAACTTGCTCCATCAGACTTTCACCTGTTTGGGACCTTGAAAGCAGCCCTCCGACGATAAAGATTCACCTCTGATGAAGAAATGAAGAAAGCAGTGCATTTTTGGCTTGCAGTTCAGCCAAAAACATGTTTTAATAAGTGAATATGAATGCTTGTTGTCAGATGGACAAAGTGTATTGAAAAACAAGGAGATTATGTCAAAAAATGATGTACTCGTCATTTCTAAAAGTTGATTAAAATTAATTCAACAGCCAGAGTACAGATAATTTTTGATTCACCCTCATATATGTGTGTGTGTGTGTGTGTGTGTGTGTGTGTGTGTGTGTGCGTACTGAGTCCTGGTGTGGTGCTGTAGAATAAGCGCTCGACTACAAGTTGGGTTTGAACCGCAAGGTCCGAGGTTCAAACTTAACCAGTCACTCCTCCCAAACTATACAGTGTCACTATGCGTGGGGACTGCCTTTGAATTGTGGTGTTGGAGGAGAATACTATAATTGCCATGGACTGCCAAAAGAACCAATAGATCTGTTTTGGAAGAGGTGCAGCCAGAGTGCTCCTTGAAGGCCAAGATGGCTAAACTTCGTCTCTCATACTTTGGACATATTGTCAGGAGGGAGCAGTTGCTAGAGAAGGATGTCATGCTGGGTAAGATGGAGGGTCAGAGAAAGAGAGGAAGACCCCCAACGAGATGGATTGGCCAGGTGGCATCATTGATGGCGTCAAGTGTGGCAGCGGTAGTGAGGTTGGCCCAGGATTGAATATTGTTTCGTTCTGCTGTGCATGGGGTCGCTATGACTTGGTTCCGACTCGATGGCATGGGGACAAACTTAACAACAATATATATATATATGTCAAAAGTACATGGAAATGGTATTGGAAAATAATGGGAATTTTCCATTAAGTTTTTGAAGGCCCCTTGTTAATATGTGTGTGCATATATATGTTGTTGGTTGTTGTGAAGTGCCATCGAGTCAGTTCCAACTCATAGCGACCCTGGTGAGTTTGAACTGACAACCCTGCAGTTCAAACTGACTTGAAGTCCAGCATTTCAACCCATAGTACCACACCATGGCACTATATATATACAGTATCTGCATCTATCCAGAGTATAATATTATATATATATATATATATATAGTTGTTGTTGATAAGTGCCATCAAGTTGGTTCTGTCCCATAGCGACCCTATATTGGGTTTCCGAGGAGCCGCTGGTGAGCTTGAACCACCGACCTTGCAGTTCAAATGGCTTTGCAGTTTGGTGCATTAACCCACAGCGCCACACCCGGGATCCATATATATACCACTTGAAGTAATAAAACATACATATATGTATGTATGTATATAAACTATCCTCAAATTATGATAAACATTTTACTACTTCAAATGGTTAGGAGCTTGGCTGCTAACTTGAAAGATGAGCAGTTCAAACCTACCAGTGGCTCTCCTGGAGAAAGATGTGGCCGACTGCTTCAGTCTAGATGACAGCTTTGGAAACCCTATGGGGGCACTTCTCCTCTGTCCTATATAATCTTTGTGAGTAGCAATTGCGTTTTATTTAATTTTTATTTAAGGGGTGGATTTGTAGGAGTAAGGAGTTAGGACTTCACTATGGCTACATGTATGCTAGGCAGGGGACTTCATTTATTGTTAGGGTAATGCTTAGAACTAGGGGTTAGGCTAGTGCCAGGATTAAGACTTAATTGCTGATGTCCAATGTATCTTGGCTGAAAGCAGA
>NW_006408826.1:2122810-2126126 GCF_000296735.1 Chrysochloris asiatica
ATATTGAAAGTGCCATGGGCTGCCAAAAGAACCAACAGATCTGTGTTGGAAGAAGTGCAGCCAGAGTGCTCCTTGGAAGCCAGGATGGCCGAACTTTGTCTCTCATACTTCACGTTGTTAAGTGCTGTCAAGTCAGTTCTGACTCATAGTGAACTTGTATAGGGTTTCCTAGGAGTGGCTGGTGGGTTTGAACTGTCAACCTTTAGGTTGCTAGTCCAGTACTTATTCTACAGTGCCACACCAGGACTCCTAGAGGATTTCCAAATAATGTAAGGGCTAGCCAAAAAGGAACCACTTAGGGAAATGAGCCAGATGGACTAACCTTCAAGAAAGAAGAGGTGGGAAAAAATGGACTCCGTGTGAAATTTTTAAAACAACAGTTTACTCTATTGGCTAAGCTGCCATCTCATTGCTTTTGAAAATTAAATTCCACTTACTGAAAGAAAGGTAACTACGAATTATTAATTGCCAAGTCTCTGCAGGTGCTTTACAAGCAATTTTACATTTGATCTTCACAACTCTCCTGAGAGGAAGCCAAATGCTCTTGTTATTTAAATTAGATAACTGAGGCCCAGAGTCTACTGTCTGGTGAGTAATGGAGTTGTTGGGTTTTTTTGTTTTTGTTGTTGTGTTTTTTTTTTTCACTCAACTCTGACTGTCTTCAAAGCACAAACTGCTTCTACAACCTCAGGGTGCCTCCACTCAGAAGACAAGCATTCAAGTGCCCCTTTCCTCCATTCATTTTAAAGGACGGATGCAAACTCTGAATTCTGCTAAACCATGAGAATTCTGTGCAAAATGTTTTGGACAGTATGTATATGCATTTCTTTAGAGAGAAACAAGTTTTGTAAGATTTCTCAAGTTGAAGTATTTTTTCAGAAGTTGAACTACTTTTGCTGCGGTCTCTTACTGTCACCCTGGTCTCCACTGAGGTATCACCTCCTTAGGTTAGTATTTTGGCATACCTCCCTGTACAAACAATCAAGCAAGTGACTGGGTATGGTGCCCTTACTCCATGCCTCAGTGCCACTCTTACACTGTGGTTTCCAGACTTTATTTTCTGTTCTTGTTTCTTTCTCCTCTACCAGACTGTGAGTGTCTCAAGCACAGGTACTGTTGTCGTCATCTCTGCACCACTAACACCAAATTCAGGACCTAGTGTTTGGGAGGCACTTCGTAAATGTTAGATGGAATGGTGGATGGATGGGTGCATAGGTAGATGGATGGCTTGATAGGTGGATGGATGGATGGACTCATGATAGATAGAATGGTTAGGTGATTGATTATTGATGGGATCTTTGATGACCTTTCCAATATCAATATACCGAGGCCTCTTTTGTTATTTGAAGTTTTATTCCAATGCAGGGATACAACATCTGTGCTATGTTTAAAATACAGGTATATCGATTAATGTCCACAATATGTTCTGTGAAATAGGACACATTGTGATGTGGAGGTTGTATGAACATCATATTAAAACTTACTCTTAGGTTCCTGGGGCTATCAAGGGAGAAGAATGGAGTGCGGGATACTACCCAGAGAAGCAGTGATGATGCCAGAGATGGAGGCAGATGCAATGACGTGGAGAGCTGGAGCGGCTGGGGGCTTTAGACACAGAGAGGGAGAGGGGCTGTGTGCTGACAACCGGGGGGCAGGCTTGTAGGGTATACCCTTTAGTTAGTTGATGATGCATGGAGGGGATTGTAACCATGGCAATGAAATGATATACGATAGGATGAACGTAAAACTAATGTTCTCCCATGTAAACGATCACATAATTCACAATAAAACATAAAAAAAAAAAAAAAACTTACTCTAGGGCATCCTCATTGCTAGTGCTTCTGCTATTGCTGCATAGTCTCAGAGACTCCACCACTGTCTATCCCACTAGTAAGCCTGGTCTGATTTATAATTTTGAGTTTTGTTCTACGTTTTCTCCTACTCTAATACATTCTAATGTGATCCCTTTCAGAGCAGTTGGTATTGATGTCTGGGCACCATCTAGTTCTTCTGATCATGGAGACTGATGTTAATATGTTCCATTAGTCCATTGCACTAGTTGATTTCAAGTGTCAATTCAAGACCAGAAAAAAAAAAAAAAAAAGCATTAAGTGACATGTGCCTATATTAACATATTAACCAATTTAACATGCAATTACAATAGTTTATGTTACAATACTTTAAGTAAAACCTTATTTGAAGGAAATGATTTATTAATGTAGAGTGCTTAGAGTAGGATCTGATACACAGTAAGAAATACTGTTGTCAGTGTCGTTGTTGTTGTGAAGTACCGTCGAGTTGGTTCCAACCCATAGTGACCCTGTATAGGGTTTCAAAGGAGCGGCTGGTGAGCTTGAACCACCGACCTTGCAGTTCAAATGGCTTTGCAGTCTGGTGCATAAACCCACAGCGCCATACCAGAGCTCCTAGAGTACTATTTTTATTTCACTGCCGTGCATATTTGGAGTCCTGGTGTGGCGCTATAGGTTAACGTGCCAGACTGCAAAGCCATTTGAACTGCAAGGTCGGTGGTTCAAACTTACCAGCTGCTCCTCGGAAACCCCTATACAGGGTCGCTATGGGTCAGAACCAACTCAATGGCACTTAACAACAACAACAACATAGAACTCCTAATAAAGTGGAGTTTTTTTGATAAAGAAAACAAGTATAAATTGCTACAATTTGAGGAACTTGCCTTATACTTAAGGATGTAGTAGCTCAAAATACCAATTGAAAGGGAAGAAATCTGTACATCAAGGATTAATCCTATCCCCTCTGTACACAGGGTTGATAGGTATGGGCAACTCAGACAGTGGCTACCTAAAATGGGAAGGGGGCAATAAAAACACAAAGTGACTGGCTTACAAGTTTTATTGTAAGAGGGCATTTAATTTTAGAGTGTGTGGGGTAAGATAGAGTCCCCACTGAATAGTTTTCATCTTGTCTAGACAGGTCTGGTGAAAAGTGATGGGGATAAAATTCTTATGATTCAATAGTAATTGTTATCATGACTAGTTGTGACTGTCACACTATAAAGGTAGAAGTTTTATAACAAAAACGGGGAGGAGTTAATCTTACAGTCCAGAGACAGAGGACTCTAGGACCATCAAGGGAGAAGAGCATGAGTGGAATGTGGGATCCAATCCAGAGAAGCAGTGACACCACAGATGGAGGCAGAGATGGGGACATGGAGAGAGGGAGCAGCTGAGGACTCTGGACTCATGGAAAGAGAGGGACTGGGTGCTGGCAGCCAGGAGGCAGGCTCGCAGAATGTACCCTTTGGTTGGTTAAATTATTATATATGCCTGAGTGTTTT
>NW_006408826.1:2126773-2147643 GCF_000296735.1 Chrysochloris asiatica
TTACAATCAATGACAAGAAACAAAATATGTATGAATTGTGGAATCAAAATCTGATCTTTTCTGTAAACCTTTTCCCAATTCACAATCAAATTTATACATGTTAAGAAACAATACAACAGCATGACCCATCAGTTACTATGATCAATTTTGCATTATGAATAAGACAAGTCTTCTGCATTTACAAAATGGACTGATTCCTAGATTATAACATTTTGAAGTGGTTTTGGTTTACTTTGGTATTCCAGGGACAGGGAAGAAAAAAGACTAAATATAAAAGATAATTTTCAGACAACTGAACCAAAGTCAGAAATCAGAAGAGTTAAAAGTTAAGAAATACTGGGGTAAAAGGTACAACATATTTACTTATTTCTTTTAGGTCTCGTACAAATACAGCTAGTAGAAAAAAAATTTTTTTAAACACGTAAACACTAATTTTTCAAGAACAGTTTATGAAACAAAATGCAAAGTCTTAAAACCTTGTTGCTTTGTTGGTAGTGCCGATGTCAAAGAATGAAATGCAATGGTGAAAAGTAACTGGATCTCACGAACAGCCTGAAACAGTTGAGGCACAAACAGTGACAATGTCTTATAAAAGTCAGTCATTTCCTTACAGTAGAACGCAACTTTTCTTTCAGAACAGGGTGGCTTGGCAGTGTCAACTTCAGAACTGCTGGTAAATCCCTTGGTAATTATAGTAAGGAGCTGCCTGGTTGGTTTGCACGCCGAAGTTGGTGAATGTAGAATCAAACGTGTTGGGGGCGTAGTTGTAGCCAGGAAAATAACTTGCACCATAGCCACTACACATTGGCTGATTGCTGTAGACATTGCCATAGACTTGATCAGATCTCATTTCATTGTAGACAGGAACCGGAACAAGAACAGAAGGAAGACCAACACCTCCAATAGCACCTTGAACATCGAGGTTGGCTCCACTAGCAAAGGCATTTGCTCCGCAGGGATCTGGATTAAGAGGACAACCATTTCCCCAGTAAATGCTGGGGCCAACAGCACCTTGAACATCGAGGTTGGCTCCACTAGCAAAGGCATTTGCTCCGCAGGGATATGGGTTAAGAGGATAACCATTTCCCCAGTAAATGCTGGGGCCAACAGCACCTTGAACATCGAGGTTGGCTCCACTAGCAAAGGCATTTGCTCCGCAGGGATCTGGATTAAGAGGATAACCATTTCCCCAGTAATTGCTGGGGCCAACAGCACCTTGAACATCGAGGTTGGCTGCAGTAGCAAAGGCATTTGCTCCGTAGGGATATGGGTTAAGAGGACAACCGTTTCCCCAGTAATTGCTGGGGCCAACAGCCACTTGAATATTTGGGTTGGCTCCGCTAGCAAAGGCATTTGCTCCGCTGGCATCTGGGTTTGGAGGAGAACCTCCTCCCCAGTAATCGCTGGGGCAGGCAAATGAAGCATCACTTCTTATCAGCTGCGGTCTAGTGTATTCTTTCGGGAGTGCAATTTTTACTTCACACTGCCCAGAGCCAATTAGATGGTACCTGGTCTCTAACAGCCTTTTCACTGGTTTCGCATCTGTAAATGTAATAAAACCAAAAGCTCGTCTTTCCTTCGTTTTTGGCCACATTGGAAGCACCATATTGTCAATAGTTCCAAATGCCCCAAAGTACTGTTTAATTTCTTCTTCAGACAAACGAGGGTCCAGCCCGCCCACAAAAATCTTTCTGGGCGGGTAAATGGATTCCAGGGCTTGAGCCCTTTTGATTTCTATTCGCTTGCCATTCAGTTTGTGCTCTTTTATTTGAAGGATTTTCTCCACGGCGGCATTATCTTCGTATAGCACAAATCCAAATTTCCTGGATCGTCCCGTGTAGGGATCGACTTTAATAGTGAAGTCTACGATCTCGCCAAACTGAGACAAATAGTCACGAAGAAGTTGCTTATTGGTATTTCTGGATAATCCCCCAATGAACATTTTACTGGCATCTTGCTGAAACTTGGTGTTCTGTATCTTGAAGCCTTCACGGAATTCGGTTTCATGAAGGTCGCTCAGTGAAAGGCCGCCGGCCGCCATTGCAGCAAAGTTGGCTACTGACCGCAGGCTTAGTCAGAGACAAAATGCGCCGCTTAGCGGTGCTTCTGGCAAACAGAGAGGTGAACTATGGGAAATGGGGGAAGTGACGAAACAGGAACGTAGTGACGTAAGGACGTCGATGCATGAATTCTGTCGTCCATCTTTGTTTGCCATCCTTCACATTTTCATGTTGTTGGTTAATAAAGGTTTTTATGATTTTGCAGCAATACTTTTGTTTTATTTATTCATTGATTGATTGCAGCAATACTTTTAGACTTACCCAATAAATATAAGGAGCTCTGGTAGCGTAGTGGTTACGAATCGGGCTGCTAACCTAAAGGTCGGCGGTTCGAAACTACCAGCGGTTCCTCGGGAGAAAGAGGAGGCTTTCTGCTCCCATAAAGATTTACAGCCTCAGAAACCCTGTACAGGTTCACTATGAGTCGGAACCGACTCTTGGGCACATAACCACCACCACCACCATTCGTGCTTTTAAGGAGCTCTGGTAGCATAGTGGTTACAAATCGGGCTGTGAACCTCAAGGTCAGCAGTTTGAAACTACCAGCCGCTCCGCGGGAGAAAGATGAGGCTTTCTGCTCCGGTAAAGATTGACAGCCACGGAAACACGGTACAGGGTCGCTATGGGTCGGAACCGACTCGACGGCACTTAACAACATTCGTGCTCCATAGTTTTCGTTTTCACATTTCATTTGGAATTTGATTTTGTGTATGGTATGAAGTATGGACACTGTTTCATTTTTTGGCATGTGGAGTTTCCTGACACCGTTTGTTGTTGTTCTTGTAGTTGTTAAGTGCCGTCAAGTCCATTACGATCCATAGCGACCCCTGTATATGGTTTCCAAGGAGTGGCTGCTGAGCTTGAACCGCTGACTTTGTGGTTCAAACTGAGGTTGCAGTCCAGTACATTAACCCACAGCGCCGCACCAGGAGTCCGACACCATATTTGTTGTTGTTGTTAAGTGCCGTTGTGTCAGTGCCGACTCATAGCAACCCTGTATAGGGTTTCCGACGCCATATTTAGACATTCTTTATTCTCCATCAACTGGACTTAGTGTGCTTGTAAAAAAAAAAAAAAAATCAGTGAACCATAGATTTATGAGTTTATTTCTGGACTTTCAATTGTATTTCACTGCTAACTGTGTCATATTAGAAGGTCCCGGATAGAGTGGGAGAATATGTGGAATAAAACTCAAAATTATTATTTTAAAAAAATTGTTAAAAGACTGGGCTTACAGGTCAGAAAGAGATTGGAAGAACCCGAAACTATGACCCTCAACCGCCCTTCAGATCTGGAAAGAAACTCATCCTCGTGGCCCAATTTTCAGCCAAGCAGTAGATAGGTATAGAGGGGGGACAACAGCACTAGCAAGGTATTCTCAATCATTCAAAATTTAAAAAGACAACATTCACCTAAGGACAAAGGTGAGAAGGGGTGGGCAGGTGGGTGGAATGGAAATAGGACCCACAGGGAGGAAGTGAGGCAGCTGTTATTATATGGAGGGGGTTACAATCATTGAGATGAAGCAAAGTGTAGGATTCGTTGAATGTAAAACTGATGATCTTGTCTGTAAACCTTCACTCAATTCACAATAAATGTTTTTTTAAAAATATATAGCCTAGGAATCCCTATACACATAACTATGAGTCAGAACCAACTCAAGGGCATGCAGCAGTGACAAGAACAACCATGGCGGTCTTTGTAAACACCCCACCAAACAACATTTTTGCCCTGATGGGTCTGGGTAAGAAAAGATGGGAGAAGATGCTGACGGGATTAAGTGTTTCAGTTTTGAGGGGTTAACAGGGTTAACTGCATTAATAAAATCTGAAATAGTAACATGGGTTTAAAATGAACCATCTCAGAAGCAAGAGGGGGAATGTCACGACCATCAAGAAGAAAAGTCGGGAGTGGAGCACATCCTTTAGATCCCAAGACCCATGTGCATTGAACCTCTCCTTGACCCAGGGACAGAAATCTGTGACACCAGAGGACTGGCAGTAGCAGACAGAGCAGTGGATTTCATCCCCCACATAGCAAGCAAAGCTCCTTTCAGCAGGAGGCTTGCTTACTAAGTGGGGTGGCTCCAGGTACTTAATTGGGGAAAGTCGGTTTGCTGGCCCAAGGAACTTCAGGCTGAGGCTTCTGATAGAGTGGTGCATCTTGTGGGCATTTATCAGAGCTTTGTAACATTGGCCAGGCAGAGAGAGGCCTGCCTGTGGGCATGGCTGAGGAGAGGTTGTCCTGACTGGAACAATTGTGCCCTGAGCATTTCTGACCCGGAATTGTAACCTACTAGCTCTGGTAGTGTAGTGGTTACAAATCGGGCTACTAACCTCAAGGTCAGCAGTTCGAAACTACTAGCATTTCCGCAGGAGAAAGATGAGGCTTTCTGCTCCTGTAAAGATTTACAGCCTTGGAAACCCTATGCAGGGTCACTATGAGTCAGAACTGACTCCACAGCACATAACTACAACTTCCCTAATACATCCTATAATTGTGAGTGTAATGTGTGAGTTTGTGTGGCCATTGCACTGAATTATCCAACCAAGGTGAGAAGTGCTGTGGAGAGAATGGTTCCGTGCCATATCAGTTTCTGTAATGTTTCCAAACTCAGCCATTGAAAACCCTGTGGAGTATAGTTTCCTGCCACGAACAAGCTTGTCATGACTTGGGGTTGACTTGATGGCACTGGTGTTTCATTTGGTGGGGCTCAGGAGCCTCAGATGTTAGACTGCCTGTTTGGTTTTGCTGCTTGTTTCGTTATGTAGCCATTTCCTGCCTCTGAGACTAAGTTTTCCCACCCCAGGACCCCTTTCTGGTCAAACACTGTCTAATGAGTCCAAGATGGTGTTAGAAATGCCAGCAAGACCCACATCATTCAGGACTGCTCCTGTCCTCCGCTGTCCCACCCTGTACTGGAACCAACCACATGTTCCCTGATGTTGGCAGCCGTAGTTCAGCCATCACAAATGTCTCCCAGTGAAGATTTCCAAGCATTCAGACTCTTGGGCTTCTTTCTTCCTTCATAAGTACCATGACATCTTATTTAAATGTTAAAAAGTTTAAACTTTTACATGTTCTCCTATTGTGGACACGTAGCGGTGTACACTGGAGTTATGGCATGGTGCTGTGGGCGAATTTGCTGGACTATGAAGTCAGTTTGAACCAAAAGATTGGTGATTCAAGCTCACCGGAAACTCTACACAGGGTTGGTCGATATGGGTTGGAACCGACTCAACTGCACTTAACAACAACAAACAGCATGCATAAAAGTAAACAGCAAAGTACAGCAAACTACCCTGTACCCACTACCCAGCTAGAATAATCAAGAACTTAAGGGCATTCTCGATTCTTCTATATGTCCATTCTTTCCTTTCCCTAACAATCATACATAGTTTGAAGGCAATCTCAAACATCATTATTACGTCATCCATAAATGTTTCTGTATATATATCTAAAAAGTAAGAGAATTCTATCACAAATTCCATCACATGCCACACATGAACAACAATTCCTTAAATATCAAATATCCAGTGTGTATTCGAATATCCCCTATTAGCTCATAAATATGTCTTTCTAATTGGTGTGTCCATCCAAGGTCTACACATTGCATTTGGTTGAGATGTCCCTTTCAACCTTTAATTTCCCCTTTCCTCTTTTGTTGCCTTGACATTTATTTGTAGAAGAAACAGGAATTCAGGGTTTGTTCATCTCTGTGTTCTGTAGTGCCTAATTCAGTGGACAAAGAATCAGAACTTAACGCATTGTTGTTGTTAAGTGCCGTCGAGTCAGTTTTGACTCATGTATGGGGTTTTCAAGGAAAGGCTGGTGAGTTTGAACCACTGACTGACCTTGTGGTTTAAACCGACCTTGCGGTCTAGTGCGTTGTTATCCCAAACGGCCACACCAGGACTCCAGAACTTAACGTAGGGCAGATAAATGATGCGGGAAGGAAAGCTTGGCTAGGCACTCGGTTTCTCAGCTGCCTTTTCTGGTTGTCCCTCAGTCTCCTGGTCTGCAAAGTGGAGCTGCAAAGGTATTAACCTGCCTTGTCCTCCAGTTCCTGGGGAGGTTGTGACAAAGGCTGGGATTTTAAAAATAAAGCCTAAAACAGCTTTGAGCAATTGGTGCTATAAATACCAGAAGAGGGATTCTATTATTAAATGTCCTTTGTTCATAGAGGCTTCTGGCAGAATGGTAAGGTTGAGAAGACGAACCCCTTTTCTTTATCCTTCCACACTGCTGCTTCCAAGAGTGACTGGGGCTGAGAGCCCTGGGGCGAGGTGTCCTGGGCTTCCTTTCCACAAGTCAGCCCAGCTCTGGCTGGAGCCTGCCTGCAATATCCTATTCCATCCCCGCAAAAATAGAATAGGCAGGAGAATGCAAGAACTGAGACATCGGAAGGATGTGGTTACAGGTGTGTGTGTGGGGGATGTGTGTGTGTGGGGGGGGAGTTGCCCCCAAGAGCCCAACCTAGCCAGGGCTCCCTGGTGGGGAGCTGAGATTTGACCTGAACTCCCGACAGCATCTGTCGCTCCAGCGTCTGGCCAGGATGCTAGTAACAATGGAGAACTGCTTGTCTGAACATTCTGCATGTGTTTATGAGTGAATTAGTCCTCATTATAAACAAACAGACCAGAGAAGCTTTGCTGAGTGGCCAGGAACTGCAGCAGAGAGGCTGATAACCAGTTAGGTCAAGTTTCATCCTGTCCTGGTTGAGAGACATGTCTATTCTGGTGCCAGCAGCTAGGAAACAGAAGGGGGCTTTTCTTTTGTGAGTCTTTGACCTAACCTGCATTCCAGCAGTGCCTTAGTGATAAGCTGTATTGACAATTTGCCACCGTCCCCCATGGATCCTTACATGTCTGAATTCTCTACACACAGTGACCACCTAGTGAGGCCAGTCTCTCCGTGTTCTAATATACTGGGCATGCGTGCAGGGTGTAGGCCATGAAAATTACAAAACGGCAACAGAACATGAGAGCTTGCAAAATGAGCAACTCCCTGAGACTTTTTTTTTTTTAAGTACATTCAGAAGTAATGAGGACCTAGAAGTCCCCATATGTGAAGTGGGAAGTTTAAAGTTTCAGCCTTTTCTGAGCTTTCTGTGTACCCAAAAGAAATGCTTATTTTGGAAGTGGAATAAGTATGATATTTTTTTCCCCCTCATCAACTCAAAAGTGGTTGAACTGATTTAGCTCAAACTATAAAAAGACCAAAACCAAATGCGCCCTGGGACGAGATTTCTGTGTGGAACAGAATAGAAGCAACTCGCGGAGCAAGCCCATGACAATGAGGTGCCTTAGCTTCCTGGTCCTACAACTAATTTCTCAGATGCCAGTTAGAGGCACATCAGGCTGGGTTTGGGGTTGTGGAGTTCTGAGTCAAATAGACGATGAATTTGAAATTAAACCCTTTTGAAATTGGAAACTTCTAAAAGTTTCCAGGAATCTGAAATTCTTTTTCTATGCATTACATTTATTATTATTATTAAGTTTCTTGCAAGACCAGAATTTTCACAAGTCTTTAGCTACTGAACCTGTACTGACCAGACCCATTGCCACTGAGTCAGTTCCTGTCCATTGTGCTCCTATAGGACAAAGTAACTCCGGGGGGTTTCTGAGACTGTAAATCTTTAAGAAAGCAGAACTGCATCATATTGTTCCCTGTAGAGTAGCTGGTGGGTTCAAACCACTGACCTTCATTTAGCAGCCCAATGCTTAATTCATAGCATCACTAGGGTTCCTCCTGTATCAACCAATTAGCATTTATTCAGAAAAGCCACACATCCCAAACAACAGCTATCAGCACCTCAGAAATGATTCCTGTTAGCCCTACAAGATATTAGAAACAGCCCGCCATTGATGAAATTTATGAATTGGTGAAAATATTTTGAGGATACTCTACTCCCTTGTGTTGTGATGGTGTGCCATGGAGTTGGTTACTACTCATAACCCTGTACAGGGTTTCCGAGGATGTCAATCTTTTGTTGTTGTTACGTGCCGTGGAGTCTGTTCCGACTCTGTACAGGGTTTCCGAGGCTGTAAATCTTTACAGGAGCAGAAAGCCTCATCTTTCTCCCGCGGAACAGCTGGTGGTTTTGAAATGCTGACCTTGAGGTTAGCAGCCTGATTCGTAACCACTACGCTACCAGAGCTCCTGTAAATCTTTACTGGAGCAGAAAACCCATCTTTCTTCCACAGAACAGTGGCTGGTAGTTTCAAACTGCTAACCTTGAGGTTAGCAGCCCAATTCATGACCACTACGCTACCAGAGCTCTCTCCTCCCTTATAGACAGGGTATAAGATCTGGTAAGTTCTGCATCCTCTATTGTTTAGAGATGATTAGGGCTAAAGTTCAGCATTGATTTTGGAGGTCTGTAGCATAGGATCCCCAAGGTTGGTTTGAACCGCAAGGTCGGGGGTTCAAACTCACCAGCGCTCTTCGGAAACCCTGCACAGGGTCGCTATGAGTCGGAACCTACTAGAGGCATTTAATAAAAACAACAACAACAAACAAACAATAGAAGAGGGATATCAGTGAAGTCAGACAATCTAACTGAACCATACCAACTTTTAAAAGTTCAGTTAAACTTAACATTTACATAGAGCAACAATTGCCTAATGCTAACAATTACGTTAGAGTCCTGGTGTGGCGCTGTGGGTTAATGCGTCAGACTGCAAACCCGTCTGAACTATGAGGTCGGTGGATCAGGCTCACCAGCTGCTCCTCAGAAACCCTATACAAGGTCACTATGGGTCAGAACCAACTCAACAGCACTTAACAACAGCAACTATTAGGATAACAATTATGCCTTCAAGACATCTGCTCTTTATGTGTGGTTGGCACTTCTTCAGGACCATAGAACTGGGATTTCAGGAAGTACAAACTGTTTTTGTTCTGCTCACTAAACATGTTGTCAATAAATCTTTATTTGTACAGCTTGAAAAAAAAGAGAAGTAGTCTAGCATTATTAAAAAAACAAGCAAACAAACATAAACTTTGCTAAAAGACAGACCCAACTTCCTAGCAGATGGGCCTTGATACAGAGCCTCACCTTCAATCTGTAAAACTAGAGTCAATCTACCAATCTACGTTATAGGATAAGCACACAACAGCAATGTCAGTTTGAACCACAAAGTCAGCAGTTCAAATCCACCAGCCGCTCCGTGGAAACTCTATACAGGGACACTATGAGTCGGAACCAACTCCATGGCACTTAACAACAACCACCACCAAAGAAAGTGGCGATAAAGATGAAGTGAGATGATGAACATGGGACATTAGACTAGAGCCTGACCCAGAACGAACACCCTAAAATAGTGGTTGATGTCAAAGTGTCCTGGGGCCGTATCTTCCTGCTATTCGCTACTAAGTTATCTAGATCACTGTTATTCATAAAAAGTGAACATTTTCTCATGATGAGGAATATACAAAACGTTTTCTGTGGTGAGTGAGTCCAGTATACATTGTTGTTGTTAGCTGCCGTATGTACAAAGCAGAAGTGCCCCATAGGGCACTATAATCTTTACAGGAACACATCGCTAGGGCTTTCTCCTAAGGATCTGTTGGGTGGGTACAAATTGCCCACCTTTCGGTTAGCACCCCAGTGCTTATTCCATACATGTTGTTGTTAAGTGCCGTCGACTCGGTTCCAACTCATAGCGATCTTGTACAGGGTTTCATAGAAGATACAATCGAAAATATTCAAAGAATGCTCCTCAGCCTTACTATGTGCAATATCGTCTCTTTTCTTTTCTATTCTATTTTGCCCTGCTTCACTCATTTTGTTCTTTGCAAGGCCAACAACCCAGATGTCCCGACTGTCTAATGGGTCATGACCACTGTTTGTAAACAGCTTACCTAGATGAATCTGAGGAAGGCAATTAGCACTTGAGGGAGCCCAGAGAGTTATCTTCTGAATTAACACCTCTGGCCAAGGTTGAAACAAAAATAAATCTTCTCAGAATTGTCTTCCCCGTTAAAGTGACCTCTTTGGAGAATGAATGACAGCTACAATGACTAGACATCTGTCCTCCTGGGACTCTCACCCCTGGCCTGGCTCCAGAATGCTGTCATTTCTTCCCTAGACCCTTGTAAGAAGTCAGGGTTTGGCCTGTAGGAGCTGGCCAGCCTGCTGGTGTATGCGTGCATGTGTGCGTGTAGGAATTGGGGAAGGGAGGCAAGTCCTGCCAACCTTTCAATGTTTTCCCTCTAATGTCATCTGCCTCTCAACTTTCTGCCAGGTGGGATGAGAATGCCAACTCCCCTGGGAGAGGATGCCTCTCTTCTCTCAGGGATCCTCCCTGCCTTGGAGCGGTGTGAGAGACAGTCTCCAGCTCTAAGCTCCACCTCCCTGGTTTGGTCCTTTTGCCTTGACACAGCCTTGGTCCAGTAAGATGATCTGACCACAGCTGGTCTCCTACACTTAGAACAAGTTGGAAGCAAGAGAACTTGGGGACAGAATTCAGTTTCACTAAAAATAGCTGCAATGTAGACCCTGTGACTTAACCACTCCTCAGAACAGTCTGCTGTGAACTCCACAGGGTCCGATCACCCTGGCCATAACTCTGGACTATTTGCTTTTTCTACTGGGAGCTCTTGAAACCAGGAAGGGCTGAGGGTGTTGGATGGTGTTTTTGACTCAGATGCGATTTTTGCAAAGCTCAGAAACACTCGGTGACGGTGACGAAATGACCAAGAAGCTTCCTCCCCCTGGATCGCGTGACTGTTGACACTAATAACAACAGGTCCCTTTAAGATTTTGGTTCATGGTGAGATCTTGCTAGTTCCTCACTACCAGGTCCATTTCAGCTCCACTTCTAAGGTAGGTGAAACCCAACTCGTTGGGGACAGTGAGATGGGAATTATGATCTTCTTGGGGAATTCAGGCACAGGGAGACAAATGTCAGGGCAGGACATAGTCTACAAATAAAAATATAAACTCATGCTCCCAAAGCCCCGATCAAATCACAAATGCATTTGGAATTCATTTGTTTCCTTGTACTCTCTCACTCAAAAGCCAAGGAGTTAGTTAGCAAGAAAGCACCTCAGATGTTAAATGTAACCCTTTTTCCACCTCTCCACCTAAAGTTACTTTCTTCAAGGTGCCTTGTGCTCTCTGTAGATTTGAATTTGGCTCAGGCCACTGATTATCTGTGTTTACCTTTTCCGCTATGCAACAACTAACATAGAGTTCCCAAGAGTTGGAAGCCCTATAGTTCAGGCTTGCTTGCTTGCTTGAATTCCATTTCCTTCCTGAAACACTGCTGTTAGGATCCATCTCTGATTTCTAACCTGTTTATAGCAATGGACTTGGGGAAAGAGTTGGAATTGAAGGGGCTCTGGAAAGTTCTGGGAGGTGAGGCCAGGAGCCCTGCGAGCGAAAATGAAGCAGGCTTGGCTGGTGGAAGGTTAAACACGAGCAGCTTTCTGCTGAAAGTTGGCTTTTAGACAGTGCACTAAGTAGACTTCTATGTCAACGTTCATGTTTGCAAGCTCAGGATGTTTTCACGAAAAGGAAGAGACGCTTGAGTAACAGATTTGCTGACTTGAAATGAAAATGGCCATCTTAAATATGACACGGCTTGAGTAAACAAACCTTTAGAATCAACTGTGACCAGTCATTTCTAGAAAAATGAATTGAAGGAAAACTGTATCTCCTCCTCGATTTGTTTTCCTTCCACCCACCCTCAAGGTGGACGAGTATCCAAATAGCATCAACTTCAAATCTTAGAGCTGGAGGAGACACCTTGAAAATTATCTGGTTGAAGCCTTATTGGACTTATTTGACTGTGACCATCTGGTCTCTGCCTAGATTGTCACCCCAACTTTCCCTGCAACCTCAAAATGGCTCCCTAGCGGAGAGTTCCATTTTGAAGTCCAAGCTCTATCAGCATCACATCCTACTGACACTGTCTCTTTCTCAGTATGACTTTTAAGGCCCATCCCTATGGCCGCAAAACTAGGTGGAACCTGACTATGTTCAATTCTTTTTCCCATGTTGCATTTCCTGCAGTGATGCGGCATCAGTAAGACGAGGTGCGGGTCTTGCAGCCCAGAGATGTCATCACATTTCATTGGAAGGCATCAGGGATTTTGCATTCAAACTGGGCGTGCGTTTTATTACAACACTCGCCGGAAAGCGCTTTTTACCTCTTTTTGCTGAGCAAGGAGATTTGCTGGAGGCTGCTTGCCTCTAAAGAGTGCACTTACCTAGAGTACTTTGAACAAATGACTCCACTAATAAGCAGCTTTTCAGGAATGCATTTGTGGATAAAGTGGTGGTTCCCAAACTCTGCTCCACGAACCAATGCTGGGCTGGCTGCCCAGGAAATCACCTGGAAAAAATGTTAAAAACTGTCCTTTCCAGACTCCAGCTCTGGAAATTCTGATTCAGAAGCTCTGGGGCTAGGAACCTCAGAAGCCATGTGTGGGAAGCATTGGTGAAAACCAAACTCTCATTCTCTTGTTTTGTCTGTTTACTTCAATTCGCTTAATGATTCTCCTTTGCCTTCAAAAGAAAGTTCCAAGTCTCTAACCTGGCATTCCCAGCCTTCCATGAGCTAGTCTTAGCCTACCTTCCCTATCTTTGTTGTTGTTGTTGTTGTTAAGTGCCGTCGAGTCGGTTCCGACCCATAGCAACCCTGTACAGGGTTTCCAAGGCTGTAAATCTTAACGGGAGCAGAACGCCTCATCTTTCTCCCGCGGAGCCACTGGTAGTTTCGAACTGCTGGCCTTAAGGTTCGCAGCCCGATTCGTAACCACTACGCTACCAGAGTTATTCATCCTCACCACCACTACCACCAAACAAACTGAGCAGGTTACGGGTTTTCCATTCTGCTTTCTTGCCTTAGCTCCTTTGTTCCTACAACTGCCTTCGAATGCTGCCCTTTGTCACTTCTCGGCCACCCCCAATCCATCCCAGTTCTCCTGGTCTAGGCTTTAGTGTGCTTTAGAATGACTTGAAGGGCCTGCTTAAAATACCAACTCTGAGGTGTCATTTCTTGGGAAGCTGATTCAGTGGGTCTGGAGTTATTAACAGGCACCTCGGAGGATCTGATGTTGACCACACTTCCAGAATCCCTGTATCCAGCGCAAATGTCATCTCTTTACAAAATCTTTCTGAAAGTGATTGCCCTTCCCCCCTGCAACTCTGGCAGCATTTAGTTTGTAGTTCTGGGATTTCTTTTGTGTCTCTGGTTTCTTTGTAGTTCTGTAATTAGACACTTTCTTCTCTACCTTGAATTATTCATATCTGTTATCGTTTCCTTCATTCCACCAACTTTCATTGACACCTCATATAAAGGGTGTGGCGCTATAGGATAAGCACTGGACTGCGAACCACAAGGTCGGTGGCTTAATCCCACCAGCTGCTCCTCAGAAACTCTGTACAGCAGGAATAGGAAACGTCTGGGCTGCAGGCCAGATGAGACCTGCAAAATCATTTATTTGCTCTGACCCTTCCAAGGCAACTTCAGTTCCAGCCATCCCATTAGGTGAGTTAATTCAATGGTTGACCAAATATAGCAGGCTAATTTTTAAGTAGATAATTTTATGTGGCCCGCGAATGATGTTACAAATTTTGGCAGACAAATGGTTCCCCACCCCTGCTGTACAGTGTTGTTACGAGTTGGAACCAAACCAATGGCATTTAACAACAACATAAAGTATGGCTTTCCTTCAAGAAGCAACGCTATTTAGGCGATCTGGGCCCATTTTCCTCTGTAAACACCAAGGCCATGAGTGTAGTGTGTCAGTGATGGTATGTATTTGTTAAGTGCCGTTGAGTAGGTTCCAATTCGCAGCAACCCAGTATAGGGTTTCCGAGCACCAACTGGTAGGTTTGAACTGCCGACCTTGTGGTTCAAAGTCCACTGCTGATCCTATAGCGCCACACCAGGAGTTTGTCAGTTGGTAATAGTGGTGGTGGTTATGTGCCGTGGAGTCAGTTCCGACTCATAGGCACCCTGTATACGGTTTCTGAAGCTGTAAATCTTTACGAGAGCAGCAAGCCTCATCTTTCTCCCGCGGAACAGCTGGTAGTTTCGAACTGCTGACCTTGAGGTTAGCAGCCCAACTCGTAACCACTACATTACCAGAGCTCCATCACTGGGTGCAGTAGAGTTTAAATCGCTCTCCAATCGGTAAAAAGGAGCATAGAAGCTGAGGAAGCTTTATGTTCCCTTAAAGATATGACTGTGAAACAGATCCTGGCTCTGTCTCTAAGCCCCAAATCTGAGATTCCTGCACAAGACTGGGAAGGTTTACAGCCCTCTGTGGTTGGTCAATTGCCGAGCCCAGTGATGACTGGACGCCAGGAGTCTCTTGGCTTAGGTACTATAGGAAACCCCCTGGCATGTCTAAATACAGTAGTTCTGTCACAAGGGAGGGATGAACACAGCGCCAAGGAGTTTAGAGGAGGCGCAGGGGCATGTGATGATGGGAATTGGGACGGGATTCACTTGGAACAACCTTCTCTTCTTCCCCTCACCTGAGCAGCAACTGCAACGCCTCTGGAATTGCTGTTGTTGAAACGCCGGGGCGCCTGACTTCTTTTTGATTCATGGATGCACACCTATGCTATATAACACAATGAATCCATGCTAATCCAGGTTCCTTGCCTACTATGTATCTGTCTATAGTTTTATTCTCATTATATAAAGCAAACATAATATGCATCTGTACATGCATTTTTTTAAATGACAGATTATTGCTTTACATAAATTCTCTCATTTTACTTGTCCTTTTTTCTTTATAATTTATACTGTGAATTGAGCGAAGGTTTACAGAGCAGATCGTCGGTTTTACATTCGCCTAAGCTTGCAGTTTGCTTCATCCCAATAATGCAATCCCCTCCATGTAACATCACTTAGCTCACTTCCTCCCTCTGCTTCTTATTTCCATTCCTCCTGCTTTGTCAGCCCTTTTGAATTTTGTCTTTCGGTAAATGTTGCCCTTTCAATCTCTAATGGTTGAGCATTTTATGATGTGCTTACTTCGCTAGTGTCCTTGTCCTCCCTATATACCTATCTACTGCTTGGCAGAAAATAGAGCCATAAGGGTGAGTTCAGTTCCAGACTTGAAGGGGTGACCAAGGGCCATGGTCTCGGGGTTCCACCAGTCTCTATCTGACAAGTCAACCTGCTATTTTCTTTTTGTTGTTGTTGTTAACGTTTTATTGTGAATTAAGTGAAGGCACAGAGCGGACCATCAATTTTACATTCAACAAATAAACCTGGTCATTTAAAAAATGTTTGCATTGTGTTCCACATTTTCTCCCACTCTGTCCAGGACCTTCTAAGGTGATCCCTTTTAGAGCAGTTGGTTGTGGTAGCTGGGCACCATTTGGCTCTTCTGGTCCCAGAGTCTTGGTGACTGATGTTCACGTGTCCCATTGGTCCATTGGACTGATTGGTTCCAAGAGTGTCTCCAATTCTCATGACTCTTCTTTCTTCCATGTGGCAAGGGACCAATAGTATCTTAAATAGCCGCTCTTGAGCTTGTAAGATCGCAGATGCTACTCACTAAACTAGGATAGAGAACATTGTCTTTGTGGACTATGTTATGCCAATTGATCATGGTGTCCCCGGAGACTAGGATCCTGAGCCCCGGGCCCAGCGTTATCTAAGGAGTCCTGTGTGGCACTGTAGGATAAGTGCTAGACTACTAACTACAAGGTTGGTGGTTCAAACTCACCAGCCACTCCTCAGAAACCCGGCACGGGATTGCTATGAGTCGAATCAACTCAATGGCACTTAACAACAACAACATGCTTCACCACAAGGAACTCTGGTAACATAGTGGTTTACAAGTCAGGCGGCTAACTACAAGGTCAAGAGTTTGAAACTACTAGATGGGAGAAAGATGAGGCTTTCTGCTCCTATGAAGATTTGCAGCCTCAGAAAACCTCTACAGGGTCCTTAGGTAGGAGTCAGAACTGACTCCATGGTATATAACCACCACCACCACCACCACCATTCATAGATGTGTTTGCAGCGGTAAATTCCCACGTACAAATATCCTCTGTCAAACCCTTGTATATTTGTGGGCATACTCCCTCACTTCTCCTCCCACACCTGCTCAGCCTGAGTATCTGCCCATGTATTTACTCATAGAACACTATTGTTGCAGGGTTGTGCATATAGCGATTTTAACTTCTATCCCTTTTAGTCCTTGCATTCCTCCCTGTCTTCACCTGTCTTTATCATTCTTTTGTCAACCTCCCTCTTGCTGCATATTGCCTTCCCCATCACATAAATTAACATGTGTCTACCTCTAGTCAGTGAATTACTCTCAGTATCCTCCCACCCCTGGTCACCATCAAAGAATAGTTCTTTTAGTGTGAAAGTCTTTTATTAACGTTTTACAATAGTTGTCTCATATAATGTTTGTGCTTTTGTGATTGACTCATGTCACTCATCTTAATGTCCTTTAGGTTCATCTCTGTGATAAAGTGTTTTGCAGATTCATCATAAGGCTTCAACATTGCATAGTATTCCACTATGGGTATGGATAAAAGTTTATCCATTCTTCCATTGATGAGCATTTAGGAATAATGTTGTGATTAACATGGGTGTGCATACGTCTACTCACGTCACAGCTCTTATTTCTTTAAGATATGGCACTGTAGGATGATGAGCTGTTAGCCACAGGTTGGCAGTTCAAACCTACCAGTTGCTCCACAGATGAAAGATGAGGCTTTCTAATCCTATGAAGACTTACAGTCTTGGTAACCCTATGAGTCACAATGAGTCAGAATTGACTTGAAGGCAGTGAGTTGAGTATATACCACATAGTGGAATTGTTGGTATTTCTATTTCCAACATTTTGAGACGTGCCAGACCATTTTCCACAGTGGTTGCACCATTTCACAGTCCCAGCAGCAATGTAGGAGGATCCCAGTCTCTCCACATCGTCGCCAGCCTTTGTTGGTTTCGGTTTTCTTGAGTGTTACTATTAATGCTGGGCTCGATCATACCTGTCTGTGTCTTGCTCTTCTTACCATTCACTACCTGTGTCACTTGGGTGCCTTGGACTTCAGTTTCCTCATCTATAAAATGAGGATGATAACATTGCCTATTTTAGAAGGCTGTTGTCAGGTATCAATAAATTCAAATATTTGTCATGCTCTTAAAACAGTGCCTGACACATCTAAGTCCTCTATAAAACTGTTTGTTAATGTGATTACCGGAGTCTTGCTGTGGGTTAATGCGCTGGATTGCAAAGTCTGTTTGAACTGCAAGGTCGGCAGTTCAAGCTCACCAGCTGCTCCTCAGAAACCCTATACAGAGTCACTATGGATCGGAAAGAACTCAATGGCACTTAACAACAACAAATATGATTACTGCTATTATTCCCAATCAACTAAACCTTCAAATCAACTGCTATCATTGTATTACTGTTCTTAATGCCAGCATTTTGAGTTGTTAATGTAGAATAATATGTATATCCAACCGTTTCATTTTAATAGATAGTCACTTTGATTCCCTTCTTTTTGCTCTTGAAGAACAACAACATTGTAATAACCACCTTTGTACAAGGACCTTACGTGGTACTGTTTTTATTTCATGTATTACCAGCAGTGTATGAGGATGTCACTTTTTCTTGCAACCCCCACCAATAGTTGTCTTTACTGCTCTTTTTCAAGTTTTATATTGCTGTGGGTGAAAATTCTACGTCAGTGTTACTTGGAGTTTTTCTGGCTACTTTTAAATGTAAGTGAGCATCTTTGGAAAAAATGTTGGCCCTTTGGATTTGCTTCATCTGTAAAGTCACACTTCCTATCCTTTGCCTATTTATTATTTGAACATTTTATTGTTGTTTGGGCGAAACTTTAGAAAGCAAATGAGTTTCTCATTCAACAATTTGTACAGTTTCTTTGGTGACATGTAGGTGGAACACAGCCCTCTTTCCATTTCCTCCTTGGGAGCTCCATTTCCATTTGCCCTTGTTTCCTGTCTTCTGAACTGTGTTTTGGGGCAAATGCTGCCCTTTTGGTCTGCCGTGGTTGATTGTTTAGAGAAGCACGTTACTCACAGGCGTTGCAGTTCACGTCATAGGCCTGTCTGTTGTTTGGCTGAAAGATGATCTCGGACGGGATTTGGTTCCAGGTTTGAAGGGTATGTAAGGAAAATTGGAAATTGTCAAAAAATGAAATGGAATGCGTAAACATCGATAGCCTAGGAATTTGTGAGCTGAAATGAACTGGTATTGGCCATTTTAAATCTGACAATTGCAGGGTTTACTATGCTGAGAATGACAAATTAAGGAGGAATGGTGTCACATTCACCATCAAAAAGAACGTATCAAGATTTGTCTAGAAGTACAACGCTGTCTGTGATAGGATAATATCCACATGCCTGCAGGAAGTTGTTGCCTTCTACTCTTGGGTACCTCCCCGTGTCTTCCTTTTACTTAGGGTGCCTTTCCTTCTCCCAAATTAATACATGTCTCAGACATTTATTATTATTATTATTATTTTGCGTTTTTTTTTTTTTTTAAGAGGTTGCTTTTCCTTGTCAATTTGTAGATCTGATTGCAGAATATTTACTGTTGTTTATATTTCAATATCAGTGTTTATCTGGAACCTATATTGGTTCTGGGTGTAAAATTGAGGTCCAACAAATTTTCTTTCAGATTGACCAGCTGCACCCGGACTGTTTACTAACAGTCCATCTTTTCCCCACTGATATGAAATACCACTTTTGTCATGTATGTGTTGAAACTATAGAGATTTAATTTTGAACTCTCTGTTTTGTTTCTCTGATCTCATTCTCTGTTCCAATGCCCTTACTGTGTTGTGCCTTGAATATGCTACCTCTGGGGTATAACCTAAGGAGCTCTGGTGTGGACTGAGAACTGTAAGATCAGCAGTTCAAACCCACCAGCTGCTCTGTGGAAGAAAGAGGAAGCTTTCTGCTTCTTTAAAGATTTATAGCTTTGGAAACCCTATACAGGGTCAGTCTGAGTCAGAACCAACTCCATGGCTGTGAGATTTTCTTCAGAGTATATTGTGATATCTGCTTAAGGTACTTCTCTCATATTATTCTTATTTTCCATGGCTATTCTGAGACATTTGTCCTTCTATATAAATAGTAAAAGAGCTCTGATAGCATAGTGGTAACTAGTTGGGCTGCTGACTTCAAGGTCAGCTGTTCTGTAGGAGAAAGCTGAGGCTTTCTGCTCTTGTAAAGATTTACAGTCTCAGAAACCCTCTGCAGGGTTGTTGTGACTCGGAACCGACTCCACAGCTCATAACCAACTAACCAACCAACCAATATAAGTATTAAGATTTTATATAAGTCTTTCTCCTCCCTGAACTGAAAAAAGTATGAAATTTAAGTAGGAATTTCTAAAAATTATATAGATTTGGGGGGAACTAAAGTTTTATATGATTTATGATAGAAGAACAAAGTATAGCGCTCCTTCCTTTTTCAAAAAAACCAACAGATTTTGTTATGCACTATTGCCATTTATTTCATACTGGTCTAATGCTTGTTAAATTCAGTCCTGTGTGTTATCCAGTTTTTATGTTTTTCACTATTGTGAGTATGGTTTTCCCATTTTCATTTTTCGGTGCTTATTGCCAGAATAGAGAAACACTATTTGTTTACTAACTTAGTATCCTATCACTGTACTAAATTCTGCAAATGGGTCTCATCAATTTCACTAGGGGGTTTTGGTCACTATACAAATATATCATTAGCAGACAAACAAATAGGTATCTTGTTCTGAGGTTTATATCATTAATTTTTTTAAATGATTAGCTAGAACTGCCAAGGCAATATTGAAAACATTCTTGTCTTCTGAATTTTATTTGCACTGGTTAGTGCTTTACTATTAGGGATGATGTTGGTATCAGTCTGGGGGAAATTGTATTGTTTTAAATTGTTTCTGTGTGCTGCGAGTTAACTTGGAGATGCATTTGGAAAGCAGCTGAATTTTATCAATTGACTTGCCAGCCTCTCTTGAGGTGAACATTCATAAGCTTTTCCTTCTTAATTTATTGAGGTCATGATTTAACTTAGTGATTTTATTGGCACTGAAGCTCCTTTGCATTTTCGGAATTAACCTTGTTCGTTGGCTAGTAATCTAAGTGACGGAAAAACAAGAGTTCTTTGTGATTGCTCGAGTGTCTGGAGGTTAGCCAGGGTCCGGCTGATCTAGTCTGGCCCCAGCTGAGTAGCTCTGTTGTGTCCTGGAGTTCTGTGGGTCAGCTGGAGCTGCATTGCTTTACTGTGAGGACTGGAGTAGCTCTGTTCCCCGGGGACTCTTATCTGCAGGCTGGGGCACGTAGGCTGTCCAGGTCACATTCTTCTCAAGGCGAGTGCGGAAGCACACCAGAGCCAGTCACCTGGTGGACCTCAAAGATCAAAAGCTACCAGTAGTTGTGGAGTGGATTCTGACTCAAGGCAACCTCATGTGTATCAGAGTAGAACTGCTCCATAGGGTTTCAATGGCTGATGTTTCTGAAGTAGATTGCCAGGACTTTCTTCGGAGAGGCACCTCTGGGTAGACTTGAAACGTCAAACTTTCAGCCAAGCACTTAACCAGCAGGGAAATGAACACCATGTTTATGGGAAGTGTGCCAAAAGCCCATGAAAAAAATTGTGAGCATGGGGAAGGTTAATGAATTGGAGCCAATACTGTAATTCACTTGGTCATTGTTTGACATTCTTGAGAGGTTGCTGGGTTCTATTTGCTAATCTTCTCTTCAAAATTTTAATATCTGTATTAAAAAATGAGAGTGTCTCAGAGTAGACAGGGATGGGCAACTTGGACATTGGCTACCCAAAATGGGGGGGG
>NW_006408826.1:2148753-2250293 GCF_000296735.1 Chrysochloris asiatica
GCTGTTGTTGTTGTTAAGTGCTGTCGAGTCGGTTCCGACCCATAGCGACCCTGTACAGGGTTTCCGAGGGTGTAAATCTTTACGGGAGTAGAAAGCCTGATCGTTCTCCCGCGGAGCAGCTGGTAGTTTCGAACCGCTGAACTTAAGGTTCGCAGCCCGATTCGTAACCACTACGCTACCAGAGCTCCTGTTGCAACTGCTAGACCTCTGGAAAGCCTGGCATAGTCAAGTTGACAGAAACCCCTAACCATTACAGTGTCTATAGTTTTTGTTGTTGTTGTTGCAGTCTCCCTTGTAGGTTTGGATATGCCACTTAGCTTTGCTTCAGCAAAAAAGAACGAGGACGCTTTTCTTTTTTTATGGGCTGTTGTTAATTGCTGTGGGGTCAAGTCGGACTCACAGTGATCCTGTATAGGGTTTCCAAGGAGTGGTTGTTGGGTTTGAATCATCAACCTCGTGGTTCCCAGTCCAGTGCGTCCTTTTATGGCCTGTTGCCATGGAGTTGGTTCCAACTCATAGTGATCCAGTATAGGGTTTCCAAGGAGCGGCTGGTGGATTTGAACCGCTGACCTTGTGGTTCAAACCAACCTTGCAATCTAATGCTTATCCTACAGTGGCACACCAGGACTGGTGGTGGCTGTGTGCCGTGGAGTCGGTACTAACTCATAGCGACCCTGTACAGGGTTTCCGAGGCTGTAAATCTTTACCGGAGCAGAATGCCTCATCTTTCTCCCACGGAGCAGTTGGTAGTTTCGAACTGCTGACCTTGCGGTTCGCAGCCCGATTCGTAACCACTAGGCCTAGAGTAGTTTAAATGACCTTGAAGTAGAACATGAACTTTTCTTCTCTGATGCCTTCCTCTGGTAGTTTTTCAATGTCTTAGTAATAATTGTTCTATTTAATGTTTCCATGTCTTCTGGCATCCATTTCAATTTATAGAAAGTAAACCTTTCGCTTTAGGTTTTCAAATGTGCTGCCATAGTGCTTGAATGCAGTTTTCTTTTTCTTTGGAAATTCATTTTCTTATCAGTAGTTGTATATTATTTTTATTTTCAGTCTTGTCAATATTGGTTCTTGCTTCTTTCTTCATCCAACTTTCAAGAGGGTTATCTGTTTTATTATGTCTTTTCCAACTATTTTAAGCTCTCTGTTTCATTAATTCCAGCTTTTATTGATATTAAGTCCTTTGCCTACATCCTTTCAGTGTAATTTGTGGTTCTTTTCCAAGTATCTTAAAATGAATACTAAGTCCCTTTACTTTTTTATCTTTGTTCCTTAATACTGAAGACATGTAGCAATAGACTGTTTTTCCCACAGTACAATTTTCACTGTGTTACATAGGTTCTGAAATAAAATTTTCCTTTTTAATAGCTTTGGCAATCGTTGGTAATTTCCTTTTGATCCAGTGGTGTTTTAGGAGAATATCTTAAATTGTTTATTTCAATTTTATAGCTGTTATGATCAGAAAAGCTCTCTTGTATTACCTTTTCTTTTTTTACATTTATTCTGTCTCTTCCCTCTTCTCCTTCTAGAACCTTCTAGAACATCAATTCTCTTCAGGATCTATCCTCCAAGTCTCATGATCTCCCTCATTTGGCATTTTTTATTTGGGGGATCACATTTTGTATCTCCAGAAAGTTCATTTTAATGCTACTCCTATTTTGCTGTTGTTGTTCGAGTTGCCATTTGTCTTTCCCTCTGCCCAGTTCTTTCTTTAGATATTCATTGTGTATTCTGATTGATAGACCTCTCTCTGGTTGCTGGGCTCACTTACATGCTTTGTTTCCCACAGAGTAGGGTCAGTTCATGGCTGAATGGGTTTCCATTTTCCCTGGACCCTCATGTGACCCTGGTCTATAGTGACCTGGTCCACTTGTTCAGTGCCTTCCTTCTTGGCCTCTAGGAGACCTAGAACACTACCAACACAGGTCTGATGTTCATTTTCCCTCTCTCTGGTTTTTTTATGCTGGGTCTTTTTAGTGCTCCATCCAGACTTTGCTCAGCACTGAAGAAAGAGAGTTGCCAACAGTTCTTTCTGCTGAGATATTCCCACAGTGCCCAGGGAGACTCCATAAGCCT
Organism: Chrysochloris asiatica; assembly: GCF_000296735.1. Lineage (NCBI taxonomy): Eukaryota > Metazoa > Chordata > Mammalia > Afrosoricida > Chrysochloridae > Chrysochloris > Chrysochloris asiatica. The sequence continues at coordinate 2,150,833 of NW_006408826.1, forward strand.
CAATGCTATTGGACTGAGGAGAGGCAAGTAGTCTAGAGTTGGGAATGGAAAGCAAATTGTCTTCCTACAGTCTTTTCTGGCTTCTAAGCAATGAAAATACATGGAGTCCTGGTGTAGCACTGTGGGATAAGTTCTAGACCATTAACTGCGAGGTTGGTGGTTCAAACCCACCAGCTGCTTCTCGGAAACCCTGTACTGGGTCACTATGAGTTCAAACTGACTTGATGGTACTTAACAACAACAGCAATACATTACAGTAACAACAGGTTTCAAGGTGTCCTGGTGTGGCGCTGTGGGATAATGTGCTGAACCCGAAGGTTGGTTTTAACTGCAAGGTCGGTGGTTCAAATTCACCAGCTTCTCCTCAGAAACCCTATACAGGTTGCTATGAGTCAGAACAGACTTGAATGAACTTAACAACAACAAAGGGGCTCATATAAAAACTAAGGTGCACACAAAGTGGAAGTAACTAGAGGAGTAAAGAGCCTGGGAGGTCGCCCAAGGGCCAGACAAATGTCACGAAGGACTTCAGTTTGAATCACTGGAGGAGGTGGAGAAGCCAGAATGCACAGGAATCCTGAGAAGTCATCAGGCCTAGCTGCAAAAAGCCTCCATGAAGTGGGAGCACACAGCTAGATCTGTGAAGCGAGGCTGTCTGACTGTCGAAGCCTCCTGGGAACAGTAACTTCTGATCTGTGCTAATCCTCTGAGCCTCGAGTGAGTTTCTCTCAGTGGCAAACTGTAACCTGGAAGCAAACAGGGAAGGTGCTTCTGGAAAAGCTCGTTCCTGGCCTTGATCCATAGTGGTGGTGGTAGCTGAGTTGACAACAGATCATCTTGCACAGTGCTTCAGAAGGAAGACAAAAGCTTTGCAGTGTGGAGTTGTGGATGTGACTGAAGTGTCTCTGGAGAGAACACCTCTGCCCTTGGTCCCAGTGTCATAGCTCCTCTGACTGGATGACTCAGAAATGGCCTCTCTCATCAGAGTATCACTCACGATTCATGGAGTATTCCAGAATCCTCTGGCCAACGCCAAGCAGTGTCATATTTGGTAGCCACGCCCTTTTTACTATGTCAACAGTTGGCAGTGAAAAGAGCATAGGCTTTAGCAACAGAAAGACCTGGGTTCAAATCCTGCTAAAGCTGTTAACTAGCTGCAGGAACATGGGGAGGTGAATTGCCCTTTCTCAGCCCCTTTCATTAGTTGTAAACTGCCGGTGCCAGTGGCTAACTTTAGGGTGATGACATGGATGAACTGACAGTGTATATGACGTATACTCTGGTGGTTCAGTTTTTAAGCACTCAGTTGCTAACCGAAAGGTTGGAGGTTCAAATCCACTAGCCCCTCCACAAGAGGAGAAAAATGTGGCAGTCAGCTTCTAGAAAGATTTACAGTCATGAAAACCTTATGGGGACAGTTCTACCTTGTCCCCCAGGGTTGTTGTGAGTTGGCATTGATTTGGCATCAGAAGATTTGGTTTGCTTCATGGTTTCTGACATACCATATAATACCTTCCTCCCTGGTTATTGGTCATGCTGCATTGGCAACCATTCTGGTACATGCTGACAGCAAAGCAAAATGGAACCAACTCGACGGCACTTAACAACAACAACAACATATCACCTCGTGTAATGCTGTAGGATAAACACAGGATTGCTTACCACAAGGTGGACCACTCCACAGAAATTCTATACAGCAGGGGTGGGAACCATTTTTTCTGTCAAAATTTATATCATTCGTGGGCCATCCAAAATTATCAGCTTGAAAATTAGCCTGCTATATTTGGTCAAAAGGAGCTCTTTTTTGACCAAGTATTCTGGTAGCATAATGGTTACGAATCGGGCTGCTAACCTCAAGGTCACCAGTTCAAAACTACCAGCTCTTTCTTGGGAGAAAGATGAGGCTTTCTGCTTCCGTAAAGATTTACAGCCTCGGAAACTGTGTTCAGGGTTGCTATCAGTCGGAACCGACTCGACAGCACTTAACAACAACAACAATGTGATGGCTGGACAGTGAATAAAGAAGACTGTAGAAGAATTGATGCTTTTGAGTTAGGGTGTTGGAGGAGAATATTGAAAGTGCCATGGGCTGCCAAAAGAACCAATAGATCCATTTTGGAAGAAGTGCAGCCAGAGTGCTCCTAGGAGGCCAAGATGGCCAAACTTCGTCTCTCATACTTCAGACATATTGTCAGGAGGGGCCAGTCACTGGAGAAGGATATCATGTTTGGTAAGGAGGGTCAGAGAAAAAGAGGGAGACCCCCAAGGAGATGGATTGGCTAGGTGGCAGCATCGATGGCAAAAGTTGTAAGGTTGGCCCAGGATTGGGCCATGTTTCGTTCTGCTGTGCATAATGTCACTATGAGTTGGTACTGACTTGATGGCACCTAACAACAACAACAGATGTGATGGCTAGAACTGCGGTTGCCTTGGTAGGGCCAGACCAAACGATTTCCCCACCTCTGCTATACAGAGTCACTACGAGTCAGAACTGACTCAGTGGTACTTAACAACAAATTACCTAAGGAGTTATGTTGTGGAGTTGTAGGATAAGCACAGGACTGCTAACCACAAAGTAAGCGATTCAGACCCACCAGCCACTCCCTTGGAAACCCTATACAGTGTCACTGAGTTGAAACTGACTCCACGGCACTTACCAACAACAACATATTACCTAAAGCTTCCCTGCGTGCTGTTGTCACCTAGGAACCTATAGTCTCATTGAGGAGTCAAGAGATGGGCAAATGCTAGCTACTTACTATTGTACCGCAGATGCTTTCAAGAAATGAAATGTGCTTGCCAAAAGTGTTTTCTGTTTTCATTGTCAGGAAAATAGAGGCAGGAGCATAATGTGAACATTGCCAAAGTCTTGGTGTGTTATTTACTAGGAAAGACAATGGCAGCATTCTCTCCAGAAAAGGGCCAACTCTGAGTCCTTGCTTCTCTTTGACATGGGGGATCCTGGACATAGAGCCTGTGCTGCCCAGTCATGTTTGCTGTTGGGGGGAAAGATGGACTCCGTGAGTAGGCTAGACTTCATTGTCTTCACCTTCACTGGAGATGTAAGTGGCAAACCTCTTAAACATGTTCATTCCTGACCAGCATCCCAAATGTTCACTTTCAAAGAAGGCAGAGAACCTCATGGATGTTTAGTGTAGATTGGAAATGTTTTAGTGTTAAGCCATTTTCAGATACATCATTGGCATTTCTCTTATAATTTCCCCCATTCCAAAAAACCATTCTGGGAGTTCCTATATGGTTCCAATGTTAAGAGCTTGACTACTAGCTAAAAGGGGTGGGAACGTAAGTAGAGATAAGTGCCTGGGAAGACAGTCCTGGCGATATGCTTCTGAAAAGTCCCAGATGTGAAAAACCCTATGGAGCCTTGAGTCTGAATTGATTCAATGACAACCAGTAACAACAAAATCCATTCTGGTCTTTAGCAAACAAACTGAGGGAACAGAGAGGACTTGGTTCTAAAATGATGTTAGGATTTCCATTTCACTTAGCTTTTGCTGTGTAATGAATTACCCCTAAAAACAACTATTTGGTTGCTCGCAGGTCTTTGGGTGAGGGATTTGGTTAGGACACAGTAAGACTGGCTCTTCTCCGCTCCATGAAGTCTGAAGCCTTGCAGCTTGAAAGGCTGGAAGCCAGTGGGGTTGGCTTGACTAAAGTCATATATCTGAAGCCTTGATTCCTTGGTTCTCCTTCACATGTCAGGAAGCTTGGGCTTCCTCACAGCATGGTTGTGTTAGACTCTCCAACTTCTTACATGCTGGCTGACTTCTAGAAAGAAAGTGGGGATACCACATCTCTTAAACGCTAGGTCTGGAACTGACATTGCATCATTTCGACTACATTCTACTGGTAAAAGCAAGTAGTAAGGCCAGTTAGATTCAAGGCTAAGGGAACGAGATGTTACTTTTGGATAAATGCAGTGAAAATACTACCATATGCATAGAAGGGTAGGAGAAATCATTGATGGCTATTCCAGTTACTAGTGCTGCATGTGTGGTGCTCTGGGTGAATGCGCCAGACTGCAAAGCCTTTTGGAGTGCAAGGTTGGCGGTTCAAGCTCACCAGCTGCTCCTCGGAAACCCTATACAGGGTCGCGATGGGTCAGAATTGATTCGATGGCCCTTAACAACAACAACAACAGAAACTGTTTACGTTTGCTCACAATTGTATGGGTCAGGAGTTTAAGAAGGGCTCCACCAAGTAGTTCTGAGGTGGGGTGTCACTGCAGTCAGAGGTTAGTTAGGGCTGGAGTCATCTGATGGTTTCACTGGGATGGATCTCCATGACGGTTTCCTCACTTGGATGGCCATCAGTACTGGCTGTCTGGAGGCTCAGCTGGCATTGGGGCCTGGAGAGCCGAGACACAATCTCTCCAGCATGGTAACCTTCTTAAGTGTGGCTGACTTCCTCAGAGCAAGCATCCCAAGAGGATCGGGCAGAAGTTCCATGGTCTCTTCTAACCTAGCATAAAAGTCATGCATACGGTTAATATGCTTGGCTGCTATTTGAAAGGTCGGAAGTTCAAGTACACCCAGAAGTGCCTCTGCAGAAATGCCTGGTGATCAAATTCTGAAAAAAATCAGCTTTTCAAAGAACACAGCTCTACTCTGACACACATGGGGCCTTCATGAGTTGGAGCTGAAGCGACAACAGCTGACTGGTTAAATGTTATAAAGCGTCAAATGCACCGTACACTTTAGGGAGAACGGTTACAAGGCCTCAAAGGATCAAGGGGAGAGAATATGTGTATTAAAGAATTGAGCCGTGTTTGAAAATTACCACTGTGGCCTTCTTTGGTGATTGTCTTCCAGTACTTTTTTCATGTTTCTTTCCTCCCATGACTCTTAGCATTCCATCAACTCACCTGGGAGCTCTATGGAAAGCACGGTTGAACTATGATGTGGATAAAGGCTGAAGGATTTGAATCAGAAAGAAAAGTCTTCCAAATTTCTCCTGTCTGCACCTCAAACTTTAAATTGCTGATAGGTGAGCTTTAAAATGCAAGTGCCAGATCTAGGACCAGTGGACCTTTCCCGAGGCCGAGCACCCCAGCCAGAAGTAGCTTTTACCCAGCAACCTGCTTTTGAACCAGTCAGTTCTTTGCGGTGAAGGATTCTCCAGTGAGAAGCAATCCTGTCTCTAAAACATTGACATTTGGTGGTATCCTATAACCAAAGAAGAAGCTCTGGTAGCGTAGTGGTTATGAATCGGGCTGCTAACCTCAAGGTCGGCAGTTCGAAACTACCAGCTGCTCCGCGGGAGAAAGATGAGGCGTTCTGTTCCTGTAAAGATTTGCAGCCTTGAAAACCCTGTGCAGGGTCACTATGAGTCGGAACTGACTCCATGGTACTTAACAACAACAACAACGTAACCAAAAAACTGCATAGCATTCTGCCTAGATAAATTGTTGATCTTAACTCATAGTGACTCCATATAGAGTTTCTGAGACTGTAAATCTTTATGGAACCTGAAAGTCTCATCTTTCTCCCACGGAGTGGATAGGGGCTTAGAATGACTGACTATGCAGTTAGCCTAACCCACAGGTGTCAAAAGGGCTCCTTGGGGGAAGGAGGAATAAACCTGGAATCTAGAGGCTGGGGTTCAGAGCATTTGGGTTCTGGCATGAGGCAGAAAGCAACGAGATAGATGACAGGGCTAAGAGGAAGAAACTCTCAGTACCATCCCACAGGATGGCTGATTCTAGCACCCCCTTGGCCTCTGGATGGATGGGGTGTGCTACCTACAGTATGCATACCGAGACAGAAGGCGAAATCCATGATGGCTATCCCAGTTACTAAGGCAGCATAGTATTTCGCCCTGTGATTCAGCAGCTACAAGCCCACCAGCCATTCCCCTTGAAAGCACCTTTGAATTGGCATGTAAATAACCATTACAGGCTTTGAATGAGAAATGAATGTCTTTCAAAGCACTCACATCTGAATTTCAAAGTATAAATTGTTCAAATGTGGGCTTAAGGAGGCCAGCTCTCTTTTAGAGGTGTAGTCAGGTGACATTTTATTTCAGAAAATTACTGTAATTCCAGGACAAAGTTACTTACTGGCATAGGATTATCATCCTCTTTCTCCAAGCTTTACTTAATTGATTTTGGGGTGGGTGAGTGAGTAGGAGTAAAGAGTAAGGGTTAGTGTTGGGACTATGGCTAAGTCTTGGCTAGGTTTTAACTCATAGCAATCCAAAATAGGGTTTCCAAAGAGCGACTGGTGGGTTTGAACCACCGACCTTGCAATTCGCAGTGCAGTGCTTATCCTACAGTGCCACATCAGGACTCCTAGGCTAGGTCTGTTGTTGTTAAGTGCTGTCGAGTTGGTTCCAACTCATGGTGGTGGTGGTTATGTGTGGTGGAGTAAGTCCCAACTCATAGTGGCCCTGTAGAGGGTTTCGGGGGCTGTAAATGTTTACGGGAGCAGAAAGCCTCATCTTTCTCCCATGGAACAGCTGGTAGTTTCGAATTGCGGTTCACAGCCCGATTCATAATCACTAGGGGTTCCAACTCATAGTGACCCTGTATAGGGTTTCCTAGGAGCAACTGATGAGTTTGAACTGCCAACCTTGCAGTTCAAACCAACTTGAGGTCGAGTGCTTATCCTATGGCTCCATACCAGGACTCCAGGCTAGGTCTGTTGTTGTTAAATGTTGTCAAGTTGGTTCAGACCCATAGCGACCCTGTATAGGGTTTCGGAGGAGGTCTGGTGAGCTCGAACCTCTGATCTTGCCATTCAAATGGACTTTGCAGTCGATCGCATTAACCCACAGCACCACACCAGGCTAGGTCTAGGACTTTGTTTATTGTTAGGGTTATGGTTAGGACTAGGGTTAGTGTTGGAGTCCTGGTGTGGCGCTGTGGTTAATGTGCTGCACTACAAAGTTGGTTTGAACCACAAGGTCGGTGGTTCAAGCTCACTGGCTGCTCCTTGGAAATCCTACACAGGGCCCCTATGGGTCAGAATTGACTTGACTGCATTTAACAACAACAACAACAACAACAAAGGTTAGTGTTAGGGGTGAAGGTTGGGTTGGGCTAAGGCTAGGAGAGAGGCTTCATTTTGTCTAGTTTTAGGGTTACAATTAGGTTTATTTTATTCATTTAGTATTTTTTCTTGAAATCTATTTGATTTCCTCTTCATTTGGAAGTTCTGTAACTGGATTATTCCCTCGTTTTACTTTAATGCTTTTTTTGTTGTTGTAACTGTATCTCTGGTTCTCTCTTTTCAGTCTTAAAAGTCTGTTTTACTTTGCATACTTCTATATCTGGGGAGCACAGTGGCTCTCACAATAAGCACTGGACTGTGAAACACAAGGTCAGAGTCCAACTACCATCCCTCATGAGAAAGATGAGGCTTTCTGTTCCTGCAAAAGATTGAAAGCCTCGGAAACCCTACATAGGGCTGCTATAGGAAACGGACTGATGGCACTTAACAATGACAAGGAGGTATCTGGGTTGAATCTAGGTGACATTGTCATGTATGTTAGTCTCAGATTGTTGTCTGCCGTTGTAGGTTCTCCATCCAAAAAACTCCCTTTAGTATTTTTTGTAAGGTTGGTCTGGCTTTTACAAATTCTTTTAATTTCTGTTTGCCTGAAAATGACCTCATTTCTACATCATATTTGCTGGACAGTTTTGCTGGATATGATTCTTGCTTGATAATTTGTCTTCTTGCCTGCATGTTTTCTTCTGAGAAATCAGAGCTTAGTCTTATTAGTTCTGCTTTGTATGTAACTTTTTTTTTTTTTTTTTCCCCCCTGAGCAACTCTCAGGATTCTTTCCTTGTCTTTGGTTTTGAAAAGTCTGATTATAATATGTCTTGGTGTTTTTCTTTTGGGGTCTATCCTGTTTGGAGTTCATTCAACTTCTTGAGCGAGTATCTTCTTGTCTTTCATGATCTTAGGAAAGTTTTCTTCCAACAATTCTTGGACAATATTCTCTGTTTTTGGTGTTATCGTTTTGTTTTTGTCTCTTTCTGTTTTGGAATTCCTATCACACATTACTTATTCCTTTTAATAGTGTCCCACACAAATCTGTTTTATTGGGTGTGTGGAATTCTCTTGCATAAGAAGGATAGAGTCTGGATGGAACACATTCTACACTAATGACAACGTAGAGAGAAATAAAGTGACCAAATAGTTGAAATTGCTAGGTTGAAAGTGAAGGTACTTAGATGACAGTGAGAGGGGGGAGCTGGATCAGTGCTACAGGCTACAGGCAGGGCTCATTGAGTGATTCCCTTGGGTGGTGGGGAAAAAAAGGCCACCCCAGACTCCCTCACACAGAGGACTGATCCTATGCCAGCAGACTGTTCTATATGTGGGCTGGATGCTAGAACACTTCTTTTCTAACCAGCACCAACAATATTTTGTTCCTATGAAACTTCTCCCTAGTCAGGTCATCAGAAGCTCTTTTGAGATGAGGTTGCTGGTCCTGGCACTTGGACATTCACAGTCATTGCTCTCTGCCATAACAGTCCTTACAATGTTATTGATTTGTCTCCGTATGGACACATAGCTCTATTGTTCTTGAGTGGCATGTCTATTTCCTTTCTCTTCTGATTAGTTACTTTGCCAAATGGTTTACAATGAAGAAATACAGATTCCTCCACCTGTTTTTGTTCAGTGACAGACAAGACAACATGATCAACCTTGAAAGCAGACAACTCACCTTACCTTTGCCAAATGTTAATAACAACTAGCCTTCAAGGAAGAATAAGGTGATATTGTGTTTCCAGACGGAAGTAGTAACCTTGCAGGAGACGCCATTGGCAAGAGGATGTGTGTGGGTTTTTTTTTTTTTTTTTGGGGGGGGGGGGAGAGGATCTTATCTGTACAGAAAATTTTCCATAAAGTCTTTATGTGGCAGGGAAGCTGAGGTGCCCAGGATTAACCTAAGTACCAGATTTCATATTTTCCAAGAGAAGCACTGATCCTTTTCCCAAAAGAAGGTTTGGTTGCTTACTTCTTGTTGTTGTTAAGTACCCTAGAGTTGGTTCTGACTCATAGTGACCCTGCACAGGGTATCTAAGTCTGTAAATCTTGACGGGAGCGGAAAGCCTCATCTTTCTCCTGTGGAATAGCTGGTAGTTTCGAACTGCCGACCTTGAGGTTAGCAGCCAGATTCATAACCACTACGCTACCAGAGCTCCTTTGTTGCTTACTGGGAGTGTGTGCATGTGAGCATGTGCTCAGTTAGGGGAGTTTGAAAAGTTTGAGGAATTTAGGATTGGCAGATAAGTGCAGTGAAAAATGTGCTCTGCCCCTTTTTATACTGGAAGGCTTGTTGAAAGGTCCTGAGAGATAATAGAAGAGATGGAAGAGAGTGCCTGTCTGATTCTCTCTCCTAGCTCCCTTAGATTTTTTATTTTTATTTTTCTTGGCTCTACCGTTTACCAGCTGTGTGACCTCTGGGCAAGTTGCTTAACCTCTCTGAGCCTCAACTTCCTTATTTTTAAAAGGAAAATCACAACATTACCAACACTTCCTCGGGCTGTTGTGAAGATGAAGTAGGGTAATGATGTAAAGCATTTAGCAGGAAGCTTGGCATAGGATAAGCGCTAAATCGATTTAATTGTTATTGGCTGTCAACTCTACTCCCTTCCCCTCGCCCTTTCAATTCGACCCATCCAAGTCTCCACCCACTTTAGATTCTGGTCTTTTGAAGAGATGTTCCTTCTTTCCCAGAGTACAGAGATTAATTAATGGTCTAATTTTGGCGTGGATAATCTCATTGTGTCGTCCACATTCAGATTACTAGATGTGATTTACAAGAAAAACAGGCCCTGAGTTCCTCCAAGACCGAGGACAGAGGCTGCAAAATTCTAGTGTTGCTGACTTTTAGACCCAATGGCGGCTGGGGCAGCCCACTCTCCTGGTCTTGAAAGCCACTGCCGGCCCTTGTAATTGAGTTACCGCTTGGGATTCAGTAAAACTAATCCATCTACATGATTTCTTCTCTTGGTTTAATGCCATTAACGAAACTAAATTAAGGAGCGGGTGGGGTGGGGTGGGACGAGGGAAAACGGATTTTCAGCTTGGGAGCCTACACGTCTCCACGTCCAGGCTGGAACCCATGGTCTGATAAATGGAAGGCTCTGAGGACCAAGTGCTGTTGGTTGGCACCCTAGTTCCCCAAACGAGCGCGGGCTTCCTTGTTTTGGACTGTCTCCACCCGCCCCCTCCCCGCCTCTTGCTCCTCTAGGAACATTTCCGAGCAGTTTTCCTTCTACTTTGGATCCTCAGGGACCTTCCCTGAGCTTGGTCAATAGTGTGCCCCAGGCGAAAAGTCAAACCCACTTATTCAGGGCTTACTACAACCGGATCCCGATCTCAGAGTTGCCAGGAGTTAGCCTTCGGTCGGGGAGGCACACTTGGGGCCCAGTTCTACCAGCCCTAGGGGGAGGGGCTTGTGGGTGGGGACGGGGGGTGGGAGGTGGCAGGTGGCAGCCACCGCGGTCAGTTTCACTCTCCGTCCCAGTGACACCCAGATCCCAGCGCGCCATTCTCTCCTCTTGGAGAATCTGGTTGTCGCAACTTGGGCAGCTAGCCTGAGGCGAGGATTCGCCGACTCCTGGACTGAGATTGCATCGCTTGGAGTCCCCAACGTGTAGGTGGCGACCCACGCGGGCCTGGGTATCTGGGTGCTGGGAACGGAGAGGCACCAAGGGTGGAGGGGGGATCCCGGGTCCGAGCTCAGCGTTGACAGTGTCAGTTCAGTTCGCTCCAGCGGCCCCGGGGGGTTGGGGATGCCCCATGTCGTGGCCGCTTGCACTCGGCTGGGCTCGCGGGGTCCAGCCAGTGGCGCCTACGTCGGCGCGCCCCCCGCAGCTCAGCTTTACTATGACCGGCAGGCGGCTGTGTGCGCCCCGCCCCGTGGCTCTCCCCCCCCCCACGCCATGCCCACACCTAGTCGTTTGTATAGGAGGCCCCACGGGTGACTGCGCGGCTCTGGGACCCGAGAGTTGTCAGGGCGCCGGAGAGCTCGAGGGCTGTGGGTGTAGGGAGAGTGAGCGCGCAGGTAAGGGCCGGCGGCTCCTGCTCTCTACCCACGCGCCCCTGACCCCCTTTGGCCAGCTCCTAGGATCACTGAACCTTCCTTGGGCAAGCCAGGCGGGGCGAGTGCGGCTTCCCTCCGCAGCAGCCGGCAAGGAGCTGCGCGGTGCTGCGGTGTAACAGGCTCCCACGTTGCTCATCACATGTACAAACAGTACCCTTTCGGGGAGGCTCGGTATTTTTAAGTGAATATTTTCGGCTTTTTTTTTTGGCACCTTCTTCGGGGTGGATGTGGATGGAGTTGGCGGCCCGCGGCGGAGTGGGCGAGGCGGGGACCGGCCCGCAGATGCAAGGGCAGCCCACCCCGGCAACTCTCCGCGGCCCGGCTGGCGAGCGCAGCCTGGAGCCCGGCTGGCCGGCGGCGGCCACGGGGCCCAGCGTCCGGGTTGGGAGCGCGGTGCTGGCGGGGCGTGGAGGGCGCGCCCGCTGCTTTGTCTGCACTTCTTGACAAGCCGAGCGGCTCCTCCCGAGGCCGGCCGCTGGGTTGGCGGCGGCGGCGGCGGCTCCTCCTTCACCCTCTCTTTTCCTCCCCACTCTCTCGCAGGCAGCGGCGGCGGCGGCGGCGGCGGGGAAACGCGGGTTCCGGCCGAGCCAAACCGAGGGGAGCTCGCGGTCGCCACTTGCCGCCCTAAGCGCTCGCCCAAGTCCGGCTCGCTTGGCGAGGACTTCCGTCTTCTGGGCGACCCTTGTCAAGCAAGCTGGGATCTATGAGTGGAAAGGTGACCAAGCCCAAAGAGGAGAAAGATGCTTCTAAGGGTAAGCCCGCCACCGAGCCCGCTGGCTTCCTCCCGCGGTGTCCTCGCGGGCGTGCAGTGACTCCCTGCCTCCAGCCGGGAGCCTAAGCCGCCCGTGACCTCTGCGACCCCGGACCAGCAGGCGGGAGAGACCCGCCAGGAGGGGGGGGGGCTGTTTGGGTGTGTAACAGTTTCCCTTGGTCCTCGCGGAATTGTCGCCCCGCGAGTGCCTCCAGCCTCCTCCACTCCCCCTTTGAACGCACGGTGGTGGCGCTGCGGGCAGCCGAAGCTGCTGCAGCCCGGAGCGCCGTGCACCGCGCCGCCGGCCACCGGCCGGCTACTGTCCGTATGTGTGCGTGTGTGTGCGTGTGCATGAGTGTACATACGTGTGCTGTGCGGGCGCAACATGGTGACATACTCAGAAATCTGCCCCGTTCTCCAAACTGGAGCCCGAGCCCACCTTCCACCCCTCTCCCCGCCCCCAATGCAAACAAAGAGCCTTGGCCAAGGCGTGGAACCCCTCCCCCACATTTCTTTTTCTCTCACACCCCTAACCCCCCAATTCACTACCCATACCAAGGATGTAGGAGCTTGCACCCTTCGACACACCGCGTGCAAAAGTGAGCAATTCCAGTGCCTTGGCGTTGCCTGCGATGCGCCTCACCAGTGCAGCCTAGTCAAGCCCCAGGAGAACAAAGGCCGCTGTCCCCTTGCCACCCCTTGCCACAGTGGGAGCTGGGAACCGCCGACAGGGACAAGATCCTTCCCTAAACTGGCTGGAGTTCAGTCCCCTGGCCCTGGGCGCCCGACCCCTAGGCCGCCTCGCGATGCGCGTCGGGACCTGGGGCCTCCCTCCAGCGGGTTGGGGAGGCGCAGCGAAGTGAGGTTCAGGATTAGGGAGAACTCAGACTCAAGCAGGGGCGTCCTCCGCCTGCCAGTCCTAGACGTTGTCTTGCTGAGAACCCTGTTTAGCTACATAACGGAAACTGGAGAGGAAACCTTGGAAAGTCAGTGGAGAGGGGCTTGGAAGAGCGGTGGGTCACGCAAGTGGCTTAGGTGCAAGTGTCCGGAATGGCCACAGAGTAGATTACGGAGTGGGCTGGGCTGGCCTTGCTGCAGAAGTGGGGTTGCTGCTGGTGGTGGTGGGGCATTACCGCCCTGAGCCCTCAGGGCCCCCTTCCTCCCACCCTTTTCCTGACTCCTTTTACTCATCTCCTCCTTGCCTTCCTCTCCCCCTCTCTCATTGCTTTCTTTCCCCAGAGATTCTAGGGCAGCGCCAGCCCTCCCCCGCGGAAAGTTGTCAAAGTCTTCAACTCAATGCCTTTATGTTTTTTTTCTAAATGGAGCAGTTTCTGTTCCAATCAGGAAGAGGGGCAGAAAGACTGGGGAAGTGCATGGGGCTTTAGGTCCGTTGCCCTAAGGGTCAGTGTTGCCACTGGCTTTGACATAAGGCTGGAGCTCCAAGTCCCGCTAGACCCACCCAACACCTGCTGGCTGTTTAGGGAGCGCAGATTAATTGAGGCTGTAACTTCCGAAAGTAGAGCTGCTCTTATGTTACTCTTACTCATTTCCAGGGTTTACAGAGTTGTGGAGTGTCTTGAATATGTAATCTTCGAGTATAGGGGAAATTATTTCAGAGTTACTCAAAGCTTTTGATTTCTATTGAGGATCCAGACAGGTAATTTCACTGGAAGATTGTAGCACCTAATCGACTTAGGTGGTCTTGGTGGTGCAATGCTTAAGCAGCCTGGGTTACTAACCAAAGAATTGCTTTTTGAGCCCACCAGTGGCTTCTTGGGAGAACAACGTGACAGTCTGGTCTGGTGAAAATTACAGCCAAGGAAATTCTATGGGGCAGTTCTACTCTGTCCTTATAGGGTTATTATGAGTGGAATACACTGGAGGTCATACAACAACAACAATCTGTCTAAGCACGTGATTCCACTTCTGAATCTGGAAGTATTTCAAGTTTATTTCTGGAACGGGTTCCTGATTTCCAACAGGTAGTTAGTACCTAAGGTTTCTTTCAGGCTACCTTTGGGATGGGAGAAAGATGAGAAAGATTTATTCTCGGAAGCCCTATATAGGGTTGCTATGAGTTGGAATTGACTCGATGTTAGGGAGAAGCTCCTGAGTTGCTGACTTTAAGAATATAATTTGTACTTGTCCAGAATGGACGAACAAGTTTGGAAACATTAGAACTGGTTTCTATAGCTCACTTAATGTCATAACATTTTCGTATGTTGAGTCACCACATTTGAAACTATACACCTCCCTGTAGGAACTGTGTTAATTAGCATTTGGAATTGTGGTTGTAATTAGAATAAATTAAAGTAATTCTATAAGGCAACTTGTAAGAGGGGAGTTCACCTTCCCTGGGAGATGAGGATCTTATGGGACGGCCTTCCTAGCCCTTCTGTTGATTTGTTAAATTGAAAACATTTTCACAATGGTGTGGTGCTGTAGGATAAGCACTCACTGCTAACTGTGAGGTCAGCGGTTCAAACTCACCAGTCGCTCCTTGGAAACCCTATACAGGGCCACTATGAGTCGGAACTAACATGACAGGACTTAGCAACAACAAAGACTCATTAGTGGGTCATGGCATTGTGCTGTAGGATAAGCGAGGACTGCTAACTGCAAAGTTGGCAGTACAAACCCAAAAGCTCCTCCTCGGGTACCCTATGCATGATCTCTATGAGTTGCAACCAACTCGATGACACTTAATAACAGCAAGAATCATCAGTAGTGTCTCCTCTCAAGCATGTTAAAAGTCTTAAGTGACTAAATCTTGAAGAATATTTTTTTTTATGTTCAAGATGAAAGATACCAGGGGTTATCAGGTCTATTCAATACAATTGGTTTCTATTGCCCATATGCATGAAGAGGTTTGGTCTTTTACAAATGTCCTATATATAGCTCAGGTCATTTTGAGTTTGGGTTTTTGTTTTTGTTTTTTAAGTTAGAAACTCATTAGCAACATTATTTGATCTATAATAATAATTTGAATATTGTTGCGAAGGAAAGTGCTGTCCACTGGATTCTGACTCAGCAACCCCCAAAGGGTTTCACAGGCACGAATTTGAATCTATACATATTTAATTTTGAACCATGGTATGAAAAATGATTGAATAAAGTCAAATTGCTCGATAATAGCTGGAATGAATTTTATAGTATTTAGAGTCTACTTGCTCATTTAAATTCAGCTTCCCATCCTATCACGTTGGGGTTCTTGCCCACAGCCTATGATAACTACATGGAATATTATCATAGAAAACAGTAGGCTATACTATCGTAGAATTCAGTGTTGCTAGAGCGTTTTAAGCACAAGGTAGTCAGTAGGCTATTTTGTGCTGCAGAACGAAATACGTCTTTAAAGGCATAGATATGACTGGTTGTCTCTTTTAAGTGACGCTTTCATCAACCTGTGATGGACAATGATCTTTTTGATGACCTTTTCAGTAATGTGGAGAGGCTGTTTTCTTGGGGAGAGAAGGCTGCATCTTGTCCTATTTGAAACTATTAAAACGGCCTCTTGTGCAGCAAATTACCTTTTGTGTATTCATTCATTTATGCTTTGCATAAACTTGTAAATCTGCAGATGTTTGCAGCACACAGCTTCTCAACAGGAAGGTCAGTCTCTGCATATCAGGGATGAGGGAAGTGTAACTTTTTTTTTCCCTCTCAAGCAGATACTTGCTTAGCTTTGACTCACGTTTCTTTATCTTGTCACATACGATTTTTTAATTTTTTTTCCACAGTTCTGTTGGCAAAGCACCCAGTTAAGGCTCTATGTTGTTTACTGCAACTATATTCTTGTGACATCAGAACGCTTGTCTTTTCTGGATTGAGTCAAAGTGCTAACTAGAACTGTCATTTGGTTTGTAGTTCCGTATTTGGAGTTGTGTCTGTGTTTGCAACAACTCTTTCCCTTGTGTTTACCCAGATAGCCATCATATCCAAGCCAAGCGTCATGGCTTATATAGTCTCTGAGCGATTTTGGTGAGATACTGGCCACTGAACGATGGGGCTATGGAAGACAATTCCTTGCATAGTCCAAAAAACCAGCACAGCCTTTGCTGTCCTGGATTGCGGTGTTCATATGCATTTCTGGACATGGCCCATTTTCTGCCCATTTCCTAACCTTTCCCAGTAGCCTCTCTACCCTACGTAATAAGCTGGGTGTTATGGTCAGGGAGTCTAAGGCTCAAGCCTGAATGCTATTCCAAAAGATGATCTTGGTCTTGGTGGATTTACTGTAACAGGTTCCGTCAAGTGTCTTCAAAGATTCACACAGCAAAGCAGGTGTGAATGGATGGATCTTCACCGCTAAGAAATCATGATGTTGGTGATCTCTTATTCAGAAACAGCAATCACAATTGACTTTTGTAAGGACTTGTGTTCTTAACTTGTGAAGAAGTCATCATGGATCAGTTTTATGGGCAATGTCATAAGCCACACATACACTTCACAGCCAGAGAGATCCCTTTTCTGTAACCATTTAAATTTGGCACGCCATTTGCATCCACCCTCAGTGTTAGTCTCTTCTTCGGGATTGATGAAGAAGATGAGTATGCAAATGCCCCCAAAGCCTTTTCAGTGTTGTAGCTTCTGTACTGAAAGAGGCTGAAACTAGAAGGGTAGTAAAGTTAGGGCATGCTTTCGGAATAATGATCTTCTTACTAGCTTAGTACTGCCTCCTTTAAGTCTTCCAAGTACACTTGGAACCAGTAAAAGGCGTTACGTATGGGGCATGCTATAGGGTTAGAGAGAAGGTGAGGTTGGAATGGGAAGGCATGAGGCTTGGGGAAGGAGCAGTGGGGGATATAGGGTGGCCTGGAGAACAGGGGTCAGGACTGGGAAGAGAACAGGAATCAGGATTCGGTGGTAAGGGGGCTGATTTGTGAGGCAGTGAGCAAGGCAGGTAAGTAAATGGTTCACATTCCAGGTCTCTGCAGCTGTGCTGCTTTGTGTCCAAATCCAGTCATTCTGGGAATCGACAATCAACAGAGACAAACCGGAGTGTGCTGCAGCTGCTCAAGTCTCTCCAATAAAAAGGATTTCTAGTGTCTCCTTCATGATGGCTTAGAATTTTGGAGTTGAGCACTTTGAAAGGAATGGAAAACCACTACTAAGATGATACAGTCTGAGGAGAAATAAAACTCACACTAAGTATGGTGGGTGTGGGAGGGGATCTTTCATGTTTTCACTTGGCGAAGTTTGACATTACTTTTGACATGTGAAGATTCGGTCTATGACATGGTTTTAGCAATTCACATGGAAGACAGATGACCCTGTAACTCATTTTCTGCTGTCACCGCTTTACCTTTCCCCATTCAGAAAACACATTGTCACCCGGATTTATCAGCACTGGATTGCGGACACATTGTCCTGTGGTTAATTTAAGTCACTCTTCATTAACTTGAAATGTAGGTTATCTATTTGTGATATACTAGTTTCATGAACTCAGTTGAATTGTACTTCTGACTTTTTTTTTTTTTGAAACATGGCATTTTATCACTCTGGTGATTGCCATATATATATATTTTTAACAAATGTAGTATTTTATTTTTGGTAGCAACGTATACAACCAAGTGTATATCTATTTACAATGTTTATATGACATTGGTCACGGTGTCCCCATTCTCACCGTCTCTACCCACCTTTGATTTAGACTCTTTACTCCTTGAAGTTCTCATCTGTGCTTTCGACAAACTGTTGTCAGCTTGCACACATAATGGATAGGAGAGCTATGCTCAAGGCAAACCTTCTGTATTCATTGGACTTTCTTGCTGTTAGTTTAAGGATCTCTTCCCAGGATAGTTTGACTTTAAGGTTTAAAGATAATCTCCAGGCATTTGTTTTGGGGATTCCCCCAGGAATGCCACATTGTGATGAATACTTTTTCAGAGGTTTGTGTTTCCATGTAAATGCACTAATTTGTAAAATAAAAAACTATGTAGTCCTCATTCTGACCATCATTACAGCCCTCAAATCCAATTTCTCCTTGAATTGGATGGCCAGGTTTTCTCTCTACAGTGTTTTCTGGGGGTTTGACCCTGAGGAAGTTTAGAAGTGGGCCTGATGAGGCTTCATCTTGCTAATTTTGGACGCACATCATCAGGAAAGACCATCCTGTTTTGGTGGACTGAGAAGAACCCTCCAGGAGATGGTTTGACACAAGACCTCCACAATGGGCCAGAACATTTGAGAGATCGTGGAGGTGCGCAGGAACAGGCAGTGTTTCTTTGTGTTCCTGTGCACAAAGCCAATTTGACAGCAATCCTGAAAATGGAGGTTTCGTTTTAGAAAACAGATAACTGTTTGATTCTTGGGAAGTGATGGATATATGTTGTTGTTGTGTGCCGTGGAGTCGATTCCGACTCATAGTAACCCTGTATAGGGTTTCCGAGGCTGTAAATCTTTACGGGAGCAGAAAACCTCATCTTTCTCCTGCGGAACAGCTGGTAGTTTCAAACCGCTGACCTTGCAGGTTCACAGCTCGATTTGTAACCACTGTGCTACCAGAGCAGGCTGTTTTTAATCACTCCTCACACTCTACTCTTGTCTCTGCCCTTTGAAATTATGTTGTTTAGCATTGATTTCCAAATGCAAATGGTATTTCTGTCATTGGCTAATGACCTCCTCAACAGGATTGTAGGCCTGCTGGGTTGTAAAAATCTGGCAGTACTTTCGGCTTCCTTTGGCCAGAGGTTTTGGTTTACCTAGGGAGTACAGTAGGGTTAGGCTGAGCTGGGTGGCTTGCTTGGCTTGCCTACTGTTGATGAGACCTCCAAATGGTTTGAACAATCCCTGTTTGGTCCATAGAAATTCCTAGCTGTACATGTCTGTTCTGTCTGGGTCCTGTCCTTGGTGGTGATGGTGTTCCGTGGAGTCGATTCTGACTCAAAGTGACCCTGTATAGGGTTTTTGATGCTATAAATCTTTACGGGATTAGAAAGCCTCATCTTTCTCTCCTGGAACCACTGGTAGTTTCAAACTGCTGACCCTGAGGTTAGCAGCCTGGCTTGTAACCGCTACGCTACCAGAGTTCCTTGGGTCCTGTCAATAGGGCCTGCGAAGAAAGTAAAAGCAGGTAATGAAAGGCGGGCCTGATTGGAGGCCAAATGAGGAAATAATTCTTTTGTAAGAAATAGTATGATCCTAATTACCTGTTTTTAAGGAGCTCTGGTAGCGTAGTGGTTACGAATCGGGCTGCTAACCTGAAGGTCGGCGGCTTGAAACTACCAGTGGTTCCGTGGGAGAAAGACGAGGCATTTTGCTCCTGTAAAGATTTACAGCCTGGGAAACCCTGTGCAGGGTCACTATGAGTCGGAACCGACTCCATTGTACTTAACAACAACAATTACCTGTTTTTACCATTGAAGTTTACATACAATAAAGTGCACAAATCATATGTTTTCAGGAATGTTTGCACCACTTGTGATCAGCACCAAAATCAAGATTCTTATTTACTCTCTTTGTTTTTCTTTACTTTCATTGTTTTTCTTATTTACTTTCTAGCCATTGCCTCTCAAAGACTACCACTATTTTCATTTCTGGTGTGGTGCAGTAGGATCAGCATTGAACCGTGAACCACAAAGTCAGCAGTTCAAACCCACGAGCTGCTTCTCAGAAACCTTAGACAGGGTCTGTATGAGTCGGAACCGACTTCATAGCACTAACAGCAACAACAACAAATTCGTTTTGCCTGTTCTGGAACCGCATATAAATGGAATCATGCAGTAATCACTATTTGGTTTCTGACACTTAGGCACACCTCCACATTCAATATACTTCCTTCCTAGTTTCCTGTGGGTTCTTAGGAGATCCCCATCCTGCCAAACATTAGGGTACTCAACAGGGTCTTATACAAGTAGGTCCACAAGGAGGAGTTGGTTTGGTGAGTGACCTAGGCAAGATAAGGAATTCCTTTAAGCAGGCAGTTATGAGTCATTCATCAATTAATAACAGCTATTGCTGCTCCGCGGGAGAAAGATAAGGCGTTCTGCTCCCGTAAAGATTTACAGCCTCGGAAACCCTGTACAGGATTGCTATGGGTCGGAACCGACTCGACGGCACTTAACAACAACAATTGTCATTATTGGGAGTCCTGGTGTGGTGCTGTGGGTTAACGCGCCAGACTGCAAAGCCATTTGAACTGCAAGGTCAGCAGTTCAAGCTCACCAGCTGTTCCTCGGAAACCTTATATAGGGTCGCTATGGATCAGAACCGACTCGATGGCACTTAACAACAACAACAAATTGTCATTATTGAAGTCCTGGTGTGGCACTGTGGGTTAATGCGCCAGACTGTAAAGCCGTTTGAACTGCAAGGTTGGCAGTTCAAGCTCACCAGCTGCTCGTTGGAAACCCTAAACAGGATCACTTTGGGTGGGAATCAACTCGACGGCACCTAACAACAACATTAACAACAGCAATGTCACTCTTGGAGTCCTGGTGTGGTGCTTCAGGCTAATGTGCTGGACTGCAAAGTCGTTTGAACCACAAGGTCCTATACTGGGTCGCTATGGGTCGGAACCAACTTGATGGCACTAAACAACAACAACATTGTCGTTATTGGAGTCCTGGTGTGGCGCTTCGGGTTAATGCGCTGAACTGGAAGGACGGTTCGAACTGCAAGGTCGGCTGTTCAAGCTCACCAGCTGCTCCTTGGAAATCCTATACAGGGTCACTATGAGTTGGAAATGACTCAGTGGCACTTAGCAACATTGTTGTCATTATTAAGTTTTAAAAAAAGTTGCCAGTTGAGTCAATTGTACCTCATGGGTGACCCATATGTGGCATGTCCTGTGTTGGGTTTTCAATTCCGGAACTTTCTTCTGAGGTAGCTCTGAATGGACTCTGTTTTAACTACTGTTAAACTGCATCCTTTGGCAACACAGTGAATTTCTTCCTAAATCGAGGTTTGCACAAAGACCTAACACTGTCATTTGCCAATGAGGGCAGAATTATTAGAGTATACCTACATATCCATGGTTACTCCAAGCAGGGCTATGGTCTCTTTTGCCAAATAAATCTCCAAACATTTTTGACTGACTTTTCTGTCCCAGGTTCTGTGCTGATCCCGGGCATACAGAATTGAAAGAAATCCAACCCTATTTAGCCGTGATTTTGACTTTCCAATGACATCTCACCTCACTTGACCATTCTCTTGACCCACCTCTACAGGGCATTGGCCACAGGATTGTGGCCTTCCAGCTTTAAACGTCTGTTAGTTTGAAAATAGTAGTACTTCTGTAAGCTTGTTTCACCTGCATTCTAAAGAGTATGTTGTTATTAAGTGCGTTCAGTCCGTTCCAACTCATACTGACTCATAAGGTTTCCGAGGGGAGTCTGGTGGATTTCAACCGCTAGCCTTGCTGTTAGCAGTGCAGTGCTTATCCTACAGTGCCACACCAGGTCTTTAAAAAAGTATGTTGTTGTTAAGTGTTGCCGAGTAAGTTCTGACTTATAGTGACCCTGTATAGGGTTTCTGAGGAGTGACTGGTGGATTTGAAACGTTGACCTTGTGGTTTGCAGTCCAGTACTTTTCAACAGCACCATACCAGGATATGTTGTTGTTGTTCCAAGGAGCGACTGGTGGGCTTGAACCACTGCACTGACCTTGTAGTTCAAACGGCTTTGCAGTCTGGTGCATTAACCCACAGTGCCACACCAGGACTCCATACCAGGATATGTTGTTGTTGTTGTTAAGCACCATGGAGTTGGTTCTGACTCATAGTGACCCTGCACAGGGTTTTCAAGGCTGTAAGTCTTTAAGGGAGCAGAACGCCTTATCTTTCTCCCCTGGAACCGCTGGTAGTTTCGAACTGCTGACCTTGAGGTTGGTAGCCAGGCTCGTAACCACTATGCTACCAGAGCTACTTCCCCTTAATTCGCTGCTAGGTAAAACTCCAATCATTTATTTATTCATTTTTGTTACATGGCCTATATTTTCAGTCTGCCTCTCCATAGAATTATATGCTGCCTTCTTCTCTGTCTGTCCCCACCCTACCCCTTTTTCCTCCTTTCCACCTGTCCCTCTTTTTGCCAACAAAAGTCAATGGTTTCCATTAACCCTCACTGGGTTTCTTAGAATGTGCTGGGCTCATGGGTGGTGTCTCATTTCTGGATTTTCCATCCTTGGTAGTTGTATTAACTTGCAGGGGGGTAGAGAAGAAATCACCCCCACTCACCTCCTTAAAGTGTAGCTCCACCAAGGAAATATTCCACTATTATTATAGAAATCATCTTAAATGGAAAAAAGAAAAGAACGCTTGGCTGTATTTTTTTATACTATTTATGCTCCCTTCAGTTAGATAATATTTCCAAAAATATATCTTGTTAGCCGAGACACACGCCTTGGACGAGCATATTAATTATAGTTCTCAAAGTTGGGAATCATGGTGTATATCTTTGCTGCAGAACCAATGTTTAATAGCAGTAATTAACAGTGAAAGGTCCATTTCATGGCCATAAGTAAGTGTTAATAAACATTGACACCCCAGTTCTTCCAAATGTGGCCACATAATGCAGGCAACCTTTCTTCTGCTCTTGAACCTAAGGGTTAGTAAACAGCTCAAGTTCTTAAAATATTTATCTTGCTGTTAAAAGTAGACGTAAACAAGCAAGAACAGACAGACTGTGCAGTTCTTGACATGCCTGTAGATATTTTCCTAATCTGCTTTCAACCATGACTTTGAAAGTAGTGAGAACTGACCTGCTTCTTTCGCCTTTGATTCTCTCAGAGTCTGCCTGCCTCTCCCCTTGGGGGCCTTTATTGAACAGTAAGGCTTTTGGGGAGCTCTAGAATGTGCATGTGGTTTCCCAGCTCTGGGGACAATGGGAGATATTCTCTTGGAAATGGGGCCGGGCGCTCTCACTGCAGGGGAGCATTTAGTAGCCTAGGGGTTTGGTCAA
The DNA here is from genome assembly GCF_000296735.1 of Chrysochloris asiatica. NCBI lineage: Eukaryota > Metazoa > Chordata > Mammalia > Afrosoricida > Chrysochloridae > Chrysochloris > Chrysochloris asiatica. The sequence continues at coordinate 2,173,568 of NW_006408826.1, forward strand.
CCAGCATCCCTCAGTCACCGTGGCTCTGACATGCGGGTTTATTACCCACTTCTTTGTGCTCGTTAACCTCGTGATGTGGCAGCTGCTGAAAAAAGCAACATGGAAAAGTTGTGTCACGGAAGGTGAAACTTGGCAGAAGAGTGGCACCGCGCCGGGTATGACAAAGCGCCTTCCAGGCGGTGGCAGTGGTGGTGGCAACGGCAGCAGCAGTGATGGGCAGGGAGGGCTTTGTCCCCTGGCCTGTGGTGCCCACCTGGTCGGCCCTGGAGGGGAGCTGTGGCCCGGGGGCTCAGCTGCGGGACCCAGCAACATGGGCATTCCCTTGCAGCCGCCGCCTCACCTTCTACACCGTGGTCTACACTGCAGGCGCTGCTGCAGCTGATGAGAGGCAGCGCTAAGATGGTGGCTGCCCGCAGCTCTGGTGGCTGCTGGGTCAGCGATGCGCCTCGGACCCTTTGCCCCAGCCAGCCATCCAGGTGTCTTTGCTCTGCCTGCACCGACCCACCCGCTGATCCCCTGAAAGGCACACACAGAAAGGCAAACATTGAAGTCCCAGCTTTGAAGTCCTGGCGTGGCCAGCACTATATCATTGCTTTCTTTCTCTGTTTTCTGGTTAATGCTCATTCCCTTTTAGCTGTTCAAAAAACCTTGCATCTTCTTGAGCCAGAGCCCTTACTGCTGATGTATTGTTGTGCTTTATGTCGCTTATAATATGAAAACACTTATTGCATTTTCTTCCCATGACAAAATAAAATGTGTTTATTGGGTTCAACTAGTTAAAATCACAAACACCCAAGCCCTAACCAAACCCACTGTAATCAAGTTGATGTGTGTGTGTGTGTGGGGGGGGGGTTCCTCACAGCTTCATGTTTATTCCCTGTGGATCGACCTGGTGGTTAGCAGCCCAACACACCTCAACCCCCACAGCGCCACCAGGGCTCCTTAAAGTCAGAAAAACTCAAAGAAAATAAATACCACCCAGGGTTTTAACCCCGGGTTCTTTTTTTGAAATCTTTCCTTCTAGTCTTTTTTGTGCGCATATTACAATACACACGTGTCCCTTTGAACCTGTATGTAGGAGCACATGCACGGCATAAACTATAAACCACTCTCTTCTTCCAGCCACATGCGGTTTTCAGTGTTAATAAATAACTTTCTGCACTGTCATTTGTAATGTACGCACCGATATAGACTTGAGGGTGACAAAGGGGGTGATATTGTGCCTGTGGGTGAGAACAGATTTTTCAGCACCTCTCTGAGATTTTTTTCATGAGACACTACAAACACTGCTGAAATTTTCTGAATGCACATACCTGAGTATGTGTTGCCTATTTCAGGATACATATGTTGTTGTTGTTGTTAATAGACAAGGAGTGGGCTTTAACTCATAGTGACCCTGTATAGTGTTTCCAAGGAGTGGCTAGTGAGTTTGAGCCTCTGACCTTGTGGTTAGCAGCCCTGTGCTTACTCTACAGCACACACCTGGATACATACTGTTGTTATTACGTGGTGTTGACTTGGTTCTGGCGCATAGCGAATCTGTGTAGAGTTTTCGAGGAGCAGCTGGTGAGTTAGGGCCGCCGACCTTGTGATTAGCAATCCAATGCTTATCTTAAAGCACCATACCAGAACTCCTATATATGTATACGTCTGTAAACTGAAAATTAATTAATGTGAACAAATATGTCTATGTCTGCACAAATGTGCTTAGAAAAACTTGTGAAAGAAGGAATCTTGGTGGTTGGCTTATTAGAATATGTTTAGTATTTTTATTCGACTTTCTTATTTTTTTCTACAGTGTGTTGTCATTTATAGGTACCATTGAGTCAGTTCCAACTCCTAGTGACCCTGTTTAGTTGGTTCCAACTCAGAGTGACCTTCCCTTCTGAGGCTTTGTTGAAGCAGAAACCATCATCTTTCTCCCACGGAGCTGCTGGAGGGCTCGAACTGTGGACTTTGTGGTTCGCAGTACAGTGCTTATCGTATGGAACCGCCATGCTCCCATGGCAGCTATAACAGAATACCACAAGTGGATGGCTTTTACAGACGGAAATGGATTCTCTCATAGTGTGGTTTGGGAGGCTAGAAGTCTGAATTCTGAGCGTTGCCCTAGTGGATGGTTCTCTCTCTGTGGGCTCTGGCAGAAGGCCCTTACCTCTTTGAGTTTCTGCTTCTGGGGGATCTGCATGTGGCATCTCTAGTCCCCCCATCTGTGCTTGCTTATTTCTCCTTTAAACTCTTGTAAGAGCAGTGGCACTGTAGGGTAAGCCCCGGACTGCGAACTGTAAGGTGGGTAGTTTGAGCCCACCAACTGCTCTGCAGGAGAACAATGAGGATGAGGCTTTCTGTGCCTGCAGAGACTTTTAAAAAGCCCCAGAAATCTTATACAAGGTCACTAGGAGTCAGATGGCCTCCAGAGCACTTAACAGCAACAAAACGAAAGAGATTGAGTCAAGACACACTCCATACCAATTCTGCTTCATGGACGCAACAAAGACAGCCCATTCCCAAATTGGATTATAACCAATCCAACACATATTTTGGGGAGGTCACAATTCAGCCCATAACAGTGATTTTAGGTAAACAACCTCTCTAAGCCTCAGCTACTCCAAAGTATAGATAGTTGTATTCATCTCATGCAATTGTTTAAGGATGAAATAAGATAATGTGTGCAAAGTATACGTAGAATTTGATCAAAATTCATGTTCATAATCTTACGAACTAGTAACTGTTTTTATCATAATTATTAAAATTAGTGTGTTTTTGTTTGAGGGCTTGCTGGCGGTAGAAACAAATCTATGTATGTGAGCAGCTCTCTGGTAGCCATATCACAATTTAAGAATTGTCAGTTATACTTGTTAATGGATAAATTAATTTACTAATAAAATCAGTAAATATGGAAGCTTCTTTATGCCAGCTACTGCTCTAGACACAATGGGTATCCACTCCTGCCTTTGTGGAGCTGGTATTTTGAAGTTTACATTGGGGAAGCAGTGTTTCAGTGTACAAAGCATCCTATTCCATGTTGACTGTCTGTGACTTTGTGCCAGTCTAAACTACAAGCTGTCCCAGTGATCCTAGATCCGTGGTTCTTGAATCCTGTTGGACATTTGCATCATCTCCTACTACTGACGTATTTCTCCCATCATTAGAACCTGATTCAGTATGTCTGAGCAGATCTAAGGTGCACCTGAATCAAGGCATGATAGTTTCAGTTGTGTCATCTGCGTGTGAAAGTTGGACAATGAATAAGGAAGACCATAGAAGAATCAGTGCTTTTGAATTATAGTATTGGCTAAGAGGACTTGAAACATTTACTTATGAAGATTAAAGAGCACAGCCTTCTATATGGATTACAGCTCAATGTCAAGAAAACAAAATCCTCACCACTGGACCAATAAACAACATTCTTATCAATGGAGAAAAGATTGAAGTTGTCAAGGACTTCATTCTTCTTGGATCAACTATCAACACTCGCGGAAGTAGCAGTCAAGAGATCAGACGACGTATTGCATTGAGCAAATCTGCTGCACAGGAACTTTTTAAAGTATTGAAGAGCAGAGATGTCAGCTTGAGGACTAGGGTGCGCCTGACCCAGGCCATTGTGTTTTCAATAGCCTCATATGGATGCGAAAGCTTGACAGTGAATAAGGAGGATCGTAGAAGAATTGATGCTTTTGAGTTGTGGTGTTGGAGGAGAATACTGAAAGTGCCATGGACTGCCAAAAGAACCAATAGATCTGTTTTGGAAGAAGTGCAGCCAGAGTGCTCCTTGGAGGCCAAGATGGCTAAGCTTCGTCTCTCCTACTTTGGACATATTGTCCGGAGGAAACAGTCACTGGAGAAGGATATCATGCTGGGTAGGGTGGAGGGTCAGAGAAAAAGAGGAAGACCCCCAACGAGATGGATCAGCCAGGTGGCATCATTGATGGACTCAAGTGTGGCAGCGGTAGTGAGGTTGGCCCAGGATCGGACATTGTTTCGTTCTGCTGTGCATGGGGTCGCTATAAGTCGGTTCCGACTCGATGGCACCTAACAACATTGGCTAAGAATATTGAAAGTATCATGGACTGCCAGAAGAACAGACAAATCTGTCTTGGAAGAAGTACAGCTAGAATGCTCCTTTGAAGCCAGGGGTGACGAGACTTGTTTCTTTTTCTTTGGACATGTTGTCCGGAAGGACCAGTCCCTAGAGAAGAACATCATGCTTGGTAAAGTGGAGGGTCAGCAAAAGAGAGGAAGACACCCAAGGAGATGGATTTAACACCGTGACAGCAACAATCGGCTGAAATGTGACAACAATTCTGAGGCTGCTTCAGGACCAGGCAGTGTTTTGTTCTTTTGTGCATAGGAACCAACTTGATGGTACCTAACAAAACAACGAAGGTTCTCTCAACCCTACTCATCTTCCACATACAACTGTTGTCCTTTTCTTTCCTATTGCCGGTCTCTGTACAGGTCTTTCTCTTGCTGCCGGTTCTTTAGGGAGAAAATGCACAAGGAAGAGATGAGGGCCTGGAGGGAGCTCTGGGCTGCCGTTTAAAGCTGGCAGTCCCTGCAAAGTTGTTGGGCTGGCTCGAAACTCAGTGGATCTCAGTATGGTGGCATGAGAGTGTGGAAGTGGGCTTGACTTGGATGATACTATCTCTTTGTCAGTCCAAGCAGTTTGGTACAGGGGGGGCATGGGATTCCCCCTCTTCTTGGCCACCACTTTCCTCCCTGTGTGTGTGTGTGTGTGTGTGTGTGTGTGTGTGTGTGAGCAGAGGGGTGCTAATTACTTTGATTTCTAAATGGAATGAGGGCTGGGGCTTCAGGCTGTATAGAGTAACTTGATCTGAATCACAAGAGCCTTTGACACATTTCCCCAGTTAACAAACACCCAGCTTTCTTCCTCTACCCCACTGGGCATAAAAGCAACCTTTGCATTTATGACACAAAGAGTATGTTTGTAAAGGGCAGTGGGCATGGAAAGGGGGCAAGGGAAGTAAGGGAGTTCATCTTCTGTTCTGAGGTTGTTGTGTGCAGACAAGAAAACTGAATAACTTGAAGGATCTGAAAAACTTAGGTTGTTGTTGTTGTTGTTGTTGTTATATTCCATTGAGTTGTTTCAGATTTATAACGACCCTATGTACAACAGAACGAAACATTGCCCCGTCTTGGACCAACCTCACAGTTGTTGCTAAGTTTGAGCCCATTGCTGCTGCCACTGTGCCAGTCCATCTCGTTAGGGGTCTTCCTCTTTTTTTGCAGACCCTCTGCTTTACCAAGCATGATGTTCTTCTCCAGGTACTGTTTCCTCCTGATAGAGTATCCGAAGTATGAGAGATGAAGCGCTGTCATCCTGGCTTCTAAGGAGTATGCTGGCTTTACTTTTCCAACACATGTGTTTGTTCTTCTGGAAGTCAATGGTACTTTTAATATTTTTCTCTAACACCATAACTCCAATGCATCAATTCTTCTCCAGTCTTTCTTATTCATTGCCCAACTTTTGCTTGCATGTAAGGTGATTAAAAATACCATGGCTTGGGTCAGGTGCACCTTAGTCCTCAAGCACATAGACTTGTTCCCCTGCCTTTGAGCCAGAGTTGAGCTCTGCTTTGTTTACCTGTTTGAAAGAGAGGAGAGCCAACTTTGGCCTAGGACACACCTCTGTTGACCATATTGGATCCAGGGGAAGTTTGTGTGTATGAGCCTTGTATATATGAATTGGACTCGTGGTCAATGGGAAGACAGTTTCTTACAATCTTGAGGGTGTTACTGTTTCATGCAAAGTTTTTCTTTTAATAGCATCTTCTCTGGTGTATCTAAATGTTACTTTTGGGGTCAAGGACTACTTGATTTATTTTAAAGAGAAAAGAGCAAAAGAAGCCTAGAGGCCTCTTATTGAAACATTTGGGTTTCCTACAATTCTAATTATAAGCTGTTGTTTAGAGTGGCTGCTTTTGCCCCCCAGGTTCTTAATCATAGATTGTTATGGCTGGAAGGGGCCTTAATAATCATTTAGCCCTATTACAGAGAAGAGGAGGGATTAGACTCACAGGGAGGCAGTGAGCAGCCCAAGGTCATAGAGCAAATGAGTGGCAGGTTCAGCGTCTCCCTTCATCGCACTGATAGGCAGGCAGGTGGTTTCCTGTACTCTACTGAGAGCACAAGCAAGAGCGTCAAACACACTGAGGATGCTCTCCTGATCTTTTTTTTAATCAAGCAGTCAATCAGTTGTTATGATTTGTAGCAAAAACCCACCCCTCTATAGCTCTAATTCCTTCTTTAAAGGAATGGGTCTATTGGCGGCGACTTTGAATCCCCAGTGAACTACGGAAGGATCCTAACATTCTGAATGCTATGATCCAGGCGAATTCTCTCCAGTCTTCCTTCCACTGACTTCATGACATTCCCTGGTTGAAAGCAGGTCCTTTGTGGGTGGCTGTTATTAATAAGCACTCCTTGGAATGTTTACAGTACTGCTGTGGCCTAAATAAGATTGCTTGTATTGCCCCCACACCCCTACCCCAAAGACAAGAACATAAAAAACACAAAACTGTGTTCATCCCCTCTCATTCCATGACAAAAAGAAGTAAAGCATCACATTTCCTACCCTCTATTTATGCATTAGATGGGGGAAACCTTCATTAAATAGAGCTCAGCTTTTCTGCACAAGTTACCCATCTGGGGCCTTCATCTACCACTAACACGTTTTCTTACAGCAGGAGGTTCATGAGAGTGCATCACATGGTGTAATCCTTTCTTTTAGTTGATGGGCGAACTTGTTTTTTAGCATGCTCGATTTATTTCCTTCATATTTAGTCTTTGTTGTTGTTGTTCTTGTTAGGTGCCGTGGAGTCTGTTTTGAGTCCTAGTAACCCCACGTGACAGAGTAGAACTGTGCCCCAGAGAGCTTTGTAGGCTGTAATCTGTATGGAGCCGCTGGGTAGGTTTGAACTTCCAACCTCCTGGTATGTGCCAAATTGTAATCTTAGGCCTTTAAAATCATATGTAGTATAAAATGAAGGAAGCATCTGAGCCAGGGACCTGGAATCTAAATGGCTTGTAAGTTTGAGAACTAGTAGAAGAAAGAAGGGCTCTTTCTAGGTAATTCTCACAGAAACAACATATCGTTTGATGTGCTGGATAAATGTGACTCTTTTGGTTTTGGTAGACACCATGTTGTTAGTGGCCCTCCAGTTGGCTCTGACTCATGACAACCTTATGTGTCACAGAACGTAACGTTGCCCAGTCCTGTGACGTCTTCATGATTGTCAGTGTGTGTGACTGCAGTGTTGTGACCTTTGTGTTATGGAAGACTTCCCTTGTCTTTGCCTAGAGATTGGGCTTCCCTGATGTGCCCAGCTTCAGCCAGTTGAAGTCTTACTATTCTCATTTCAACTGACTGTGTGTGGGTCCTTAGAAATAACGTCTTTTTTCTGTAACTGTTCGGATAATCCTTTTCCATCCTTGTATTTGGAGTGGATTCTGTCTTCTTGTACCCTTTGCAATTAATTTCATTTTTCTCTTTTGCCTCCCCCACTCTAGTGGAAACTTGGTGAGCTCAGGGACCCTGTCATTTGTCCCAAAGCCTAGAACAGTAGGACAGAGTCGGACCCACAAAGGGATTGCGGGGAGTGCCTCTTTGAATATTAATTGGACTCATCCTTTCATTTGGAAAAATTTAACTTCCGAGTTAGTCTTGTGACAATCTGACATTTTTATTTGTTTTTCTCTGCTGCTTTTATGTGTGAGACAGGGCTTCTGTTTTGGTACACAAACGAGGTGTACATACATGGCAGTTAAGTTAACGCTTTGAGAGAAGTGGGAGAGACGTTTGTTGAATGCTTGGTATTAAGAGAGGCAATGTCCCAGTGTGGACTGTAGTTTGAATTTGTGTAGGTCCCTCAGGTCAACCCCACCATGCCACAATGTGTGTCCTTGGCAGCCAGCTCTGAAGATGATATGCACAGGTAGTTTGTGTGGCTTTTGGGTTGGCTTGTTGCGCTGCACGTTAATGCTCTGGTCTATGACGGTTGTAGCTCACCCACCAGCTGCTCCTCAGAAACCCTATACAGGGTTGCACGGAATCAGAACCGAAAGGATGGCTCTTAACAATAAGAACAACAACAGTAGGGCTTGAGTGCTGGGTGTATCGCAGGGCATAGGTTTCCCACCCCACGCACTGATGCTGCACCTTGTTTTCTGAACCAATTGCTCTCTTTTGAACCAATATCATTAGATGTTTCCAGAAATGCTGCTGTTCTTAGGTGCCATTGAGTCAATCCTGACTCATAGTGACCTTATGCACAACAGAACAAAACAATGTCCCGTCCTGTGCCATCCTCACAATTGTTGCTACACTTGAGCCCATCGTTGCTGCCACCTTACCAATCCTGGTTGGGGATCTTCCTCTTTTTTGCTGACCTTCCACTTTACCTAGCAGGATGTCCTTCTCCAGGGACTAGTTCCTCCTGACAATAGGTTGGAAGTAGGAGATGAAGTTTCCCTCTCCTGGTTTCTAAGGAGTACTCAGGTTGTACTTCCTACATCACAGATTTTTTTTTTTTTTTTTTTTTTCTTCTTCTGGCAGTCGATGGTACTTTTAGTATCTTCGCTATTAACCCTAATTCAAATGCATCAGTTCTTCTATGGTCTTCTTTATTCACTGCCCAACTTTCACATGCATATGTTGTTGTTTGTTGTTAGGTGCCTTTGAGTTGCTACCTACTCATAGTGACCCTGTATAGGGTTTCTGTGGAACGGCTGGTGAGCTTGAACCACCAGTCTTGCTGTTTAAAGAGACCTTGCAGTCCAGCACATTAATCCTGTGCACCACACCAGGACTCCATGAGGTTGTTGAAAATACCATGGCTTGGGTCAAGCGTACCTTAGTCTTCAAACTGACATCTTTGCTCTTCAACACTTTAAAGAGGTGTCTTGTACAACAGATTTGCCGAATGCAATAAGTCCTTTAATTTCTTGGCTGCTGCTTCCATGAGGTGCCGATAGTGGATCCAAGGAAAATGAAGTCTTTGACAACTTTTGGAAACAGAAATTCTAAGAACTAACTCCAGGTTCTAATAAAGGTCCTGGTGGTGTTAACTGCCACTGAGTCAGCTGTAACTCATATCACCCATGTATATAACAGAATGAAACATCACTTGGTCAACAGGTGTCATTTTCATGATTACCATGAGCATGCACTAGTTCAGTGTTGCCTGCTAATTCGCAGAGCTCATTTTCTAGCACTCTATTGGACAGTAATTCTGTTTCGATCCCGAAGAGTTTTTCTTCGCTGATTTTTGGATGTAGACCGCCAGGCCTTTCTTTGTAGTCTAGAAGCTCCATTGAGACCTGTCCACATGGATGACCCTGCTGGTGGCACAATGTTCAGCATAGCGTCATAGTAACACGCGATCTACCACAGTACAATAAACTGGCAGACATGTGGTAGAATAAAAGTTCTACTAATGTTTAATGTCTTCTGTTTCCCATTGTTGTTGTTGTTGTTATGTGCCATCGAGTCAATTCCGACCCATAGCGACTCTGTATAGGGTTTCCAAGAAGCAGCTGCTGAGCTTGAACCGCCGACCTTGCAGTTCAAACGGCTTTGCAGTCTGTCGCATTACCCCACAGCACCATACAAGGTAGAAAATGTAGAGATTCATTGATTTTCAGGTAATAGACAACACTTGAAACACACAGGCCTCGGAATCTGAAAAGAGCACCGCCAGGCTTTGGGGGAACAGTGGGTAAGATAGTCCCTCCTCTTGTCCTTATGACAGTGACAGCGGCATAAATACACAAAGATCCAGTGCCCTGACTATGAGGGAAGCTCATAGGAAGGGGAGCTTAGCTAGTGGTGACAGTGGTGACGGTCACTAACCTCAAACCTGCAGAATGAGTGAGAGTTGGTCAGTTGGTGATGATGGAGAATGTTCTGGAAGGTGGGACTGGCACCTGTAAAGGCAAGGAGAACATGGCTTATGTAGGGAACTGAAGGAAGATCCAGCAGCTGAGAATGTTAACAGCTAGAACAACCAAGGAACGTGTCTAGACTTTATCCTACATTTCTTGCAGTGTGGGTGTGGGGCTGAAGATCCCCCTCCCTGTGTTCACTCTAGGGATGAGACTCCACCTGTGTAGATTTGTACTTTATGGTCTCCTTTCGTTTTATAGACATCAAATATAAAACTCAAACTCTAGCTGGTAAGGGCTCAATCTTAGTTCATGAGCTATCTACAGACAGGGCTGTGACTATTGACTGAAGTGAGAACAAGGATGAACTCAGTCAAGGCACATGGCTTTGGAATCATTGTAGTAGAGAATAGGGGTAGAATAGAAATCCTGGGTTACAGAATGGGTTAAAAGCGATACATTTCATGTGTACAGTTTTGCACAGTGACACAAACCTCCGGCTAGCACACTTTATGGAGTCCCTTTGTGATTTTGTATTTTTAAGTTTTTATTGTTTGTGATTTTGTTTTAATGAGTGCATAAAAATATTTGGGACTTTACTGATTATTTACAGAAAGTAGTTGTTGAAAAGTGTCACAATATGTTGAGTAAACCTTTCTCCAAAGGTTGACTCCCACGGGGTTTATGGACTAACTGTTGTTGGGTCTGATTTAATGAGTTTTGCTCCAGTGCAAAATGGAGTTGATACGGGGACAGGTGCAGGGCCTGCTTCATCTGTGTATGAACTACAACATGGTTTGCATTTAAGGATGTCGTAAAGGAGCTCTGGTAGTGTAGTGGCTACGAATCAGGCTGCGAACCGCAAGGTCAGCAGTTCGAAACTACCAGCTGTTCTGCGGGAGAAAGTTGAGGCTTTCTGCTCCCATAAAGATGTACAGCCTCGGAAACCCTATTCAGGGTCGCTATGAGTTGGAACCGACTCCATGGAACATAACAACAACAACAATGGGAGTCGACCCAGTACAGTGTCCTGGAATATGTATGTGAGTGTTTTCTATAAAGAACATGGTCATATTTAAGTCAGATACACATTAACAAACATGAAGACGTGAAAAAAAGGTGGTTTATTCTAGAAATAACACTTCTAGTTAGTATGGGAAAATGTTATTGCAACCTTAAAAGGAAGGATGCTTCATTCAAATTTTGTTCAACAAGAATTGCGCGGTGCCTTGGATAAGTACTGGACTGCTAACCTCAGACAGCAGAAAAATGTGTCAGGTACTGTTCTGGATGTCAGGCTTATACCAAAAACTCACTAACATCCAGTGGATTCTGACTCTTAGTGAGCCTGTGTAGGATTTCTCAGGCTAGAAATCTGTATGGAAGCAGACAGTCTCATCTTATAGCTGCATGGAGCAGCTGCCTCCAGTGGTTAACTCTTCAGAGGTTAGCAGCCCATCTCCTAGCACATCAGGACTCCCCATAGGGGATATGTTGTTGTTAAGTGCCACTGAGTCAGTTCTGACTCACAGCAACCCTATCTATAGGATTTCTGAACTGCCAACCTTGCTGTTCGCGGTCCAGTGCTGATCCTATAGCGCCCTACCAGGAGTGTTTAAGGGATATTGTTGTTGTTGTTACGTGCCATCGAGTTGATTCCAACCCATAGTGACCCTGTATAGGGTTTCTGAGGAGCAGCTGGTGAGCTTGAACTGCCGACTTTGCAGGTTGAACAGCTTTGCAGTCTGACACATTAACCCACAGTGCCTTATGATAAAACAAAGATTTATGCCCTCCTAGTGCTTAAATTCTAAGGCACTCTGGTAGCGTAGTGGTTACGAATCGGGCTGCGAAGCGCAAGGTCAGCAGTTCGAAACTACCAGCTGCTCCGCGGGAGAAAGATGAGGCTTTCTGCTCCCATTAAGCTCTACAGCCTCAGAAACCCTGTGCACGGTCGCTATGAATCGGAACCGACACCACGGCACATAACAACAAGTGCTTAAATTCTAATGTTTATGTATACACACATGCATATGATAAGCAAAGCATGTAAGTAAAAAGATCTAACATGCCATCTGCTAATGAAAGCTATGGGAAAAAATAAATTTGCCTACCAAGGTAGGGAAATGTGTATTGGGTGGTCAGTGGCTGCCATTTTGGGTGTGGGGGTCAGGGATGGGCATACTAAGATGACATTTGAATAAATACCCAGCCAACAGCCATTTCAGATATCTGGGAGAACAGGAATGCCAACATATGCATGTTGCCTGGGGACTGGGGGTGGGGGAGGTAGTACTCAAGAATTTTTTTTAAAAAATGTGTTACCCTGAAGTCTGGCAGCCGGAATTGTTATTTTTTCTTTAACAAGGTTGAAATCTTTTCCTTCTGGATTCCTGTAGAAATTCTGCAAAGCAGAGTTTCAATCTTCAGTATTTCAATCTTAAAATTGTGTGACTGGCATCCTCCACGATTGCGTATATGCAGACAGATAACATTTCTATGTACTAGATTGGTGTGTGCCACTGGACACATCTGCTTGGTCATGGTCAACTACTTGCTAATGGGCAAGCATAAACATGTCACATTTTCATTCATGCAAAAGAAAACATGAACACCTCTGAGTTCTTGGAAGAATGAGCATCTCTCCCAGGTATGAAGGTTCAGCTTGAGCTACTTTACAGCAGGGTTAGTCTCTCTTGAGGATTGGAAAAGAAGTGGCGAAAACAGTGTAGAACCACTGAAGTGAGTAGCAAATGAGTCAAAGTTATAGGGAAGAATGGGTTGTGCTCAGTATTAACCTCATATGGATGCGAAAGCTGGACAGTGAATAAGGAAGATCATAGAAGAATTGATGCCTTTGAGTTGTGATGTTGGAGGAGAATACTGAAAGTGCCATGGACTGCCAAAAGAACCAATAGATCTGTTTTGGAAGAAGTGCAACCAGAGTGCTCCTTGGAGGCCAAGATGGCTAAGCTTCGTCTCTCATACTTTGCACATATTGTCCGGAGGGAACAGTCGCTGGAGAAGGATGTCATGCTGGGTAAGGTGGAGGGTCAGAGAAAAAGAGGAAGACCCCCAACGAGATGGATTGGCCAGGTGGCATCATTGATGGACTCAAGTGTGGCAGCGGTAGTGAGGTTGGCCCAGGATTGGACATTGTTTCGTTCTGCTGTGCATGGGGTCGCTATGAGTCAGTTCCGATTCGATGGCACCTAACAACAACAACAACAATGTTAGGGCTAGGTACATAACAACAACAACAAAAAGGTGTTAACTGCTGTCTATTTCATCCTCAACTCATGAAGATCTGTTGTACAACAGCACACAATACAGCCTGATCCTGTGATATCCCATGCTTGGTTGTGGATTAGATAGTTGTGCTCCATAGCATTTTTGTTGATTGATTTTCAGAAGTTCTCCAGGTCTTTCTTCCTAATCTATCTTAGTCTAGAAGCTCTGCTGAAACCTGTTCAGGATCATGATGTTAATTGTCATCAAGTGGGTTGCGATTCATAGCGATCCTGTATTGTGTTTCCAAGGAGTGGCTGGTGGGTTTGAACCGCTGGCCTTAAGATTCAAACTGACCTTGTAGCCTAGTGCTTATCCTACAGCGCCACACTGGGACTCCAGAAGCATGCAAACCTCAACTGGCAAATGGGTGGTGGCAGGAGTGCATTGCTCAAAAATCAAACCTAGGCCTTCCACATGGAAAGAGGGGCTTCTACCGTGGAACCATTGGCTCAGTCATGACTCAAGAGACCCTATGTGTGCCAGAGTAGACTTGTGCTCCACAGGGTCCCAGTGGCTGTCATTTTTTGGCAACAGATCACCAGGCCCTTTTTTTTTTTTTTTTAATATTTTATTGTGAATTATGTGATGGTTTACATGGGAGAACATTAGGTTTACATTCATACTATTGTATATATTATCTATGGTTTCACTGCCATGGTTACAATCCCATCCATGTTGTCAGCACATAGCCCCTCTCCCTCTCTGGGTCTAGAGTCCTCAGCCACTCCATCTCTCCACGTCATTGTCTCTGCCTGCGTCTCTGGTGTCACTCTTTCTCTGGGTAGGGTCCCGCTCTCCACTCTTCTCCCTTGATGGTCCTAGGGACCTCCGCTCCTGGACTGCAAAGTCAATCACTCCCCTCCTTTTGCTACAAAACATTTACCTTTACATTTCCAACCCTCACAATCAGTCCTGATAACAATTATTCTGTATTGTATCACAACAGAGCTATCCGCATTTCCTTTCATCAGCCCACCTAGACAGATTGGATACTACTCAGTGGAGATTCTACCTTCCTCCACACCCTCTGGATCTAGGTTCCCTCTTGAAAGCTTCTTGCCTTTGTAGCACCCCCCCTCCCATTTTGGGTAGCCAATGTCCAAGTTGCCCATCCCTGTCTACTCTGTGTACGGAGGGGGTGGGAATGATCCTTGCTGTAAAGATTTGTTCCCTCTTTTGAGCTACTGCATCCATAGGTGTAGTTCAAGTTCATCAAATTGTATCAGATTACTCTTTTTTCCCTCTTCTTTCTTCTTCTGGTTGAGCTCTGATCATCCAGTCATTGAAGCCAGGTCAAGTGGGTATTATCTACAAGTGTGGGTATTCTTGTGCATATGCCCTCTCTTTTTATCAGCTGGATGCTTCACTCTCCACTCTAGTCCTCTGTGGCTATGTCACTGACTCTGGGCCCAAGAGTCTCCACGTTTTGCCCAGGCCTTTCATTTGAGGTACGTTTGAGTGAATTTGGAATACCAAACACTCCAATGGCAGCACTCAACCATTTGCCTCACTCAGGGATGTTTGTAGATACACTTTTTTCCATGTTCCTTAACTCTTGCCACTTAGGCAAAGGTTTGAATGGGGTATTTATTCCTTGACCATCAGTGGTGGTGGGGAAGCAGAGAGCTGGGAGCATATGTGGAAAGGGGGCAAGAATTGAGTATAATTGGGCAAGTCTGTTAATTTTATTAGGTCTTACTTTCTTAAACCTGTATGAAAGTAATAACATGCCCCTATTAGCATTTCAAAAGAGCTCTGGTAGCGTAGTGGTTACGAATCAGGCAGCGAACCTTAAGGTCAGCAGTTCAAAACTACCAGCTGTTCCGTGGGAGAAAGATGAGGCTTTCTGCTCCCATAAACATTTACAGCCTCGGAAACCCTGTACAGGGTTGCTATGAGTCATAACCGACTCCACGGCACATAACCATCAACCACCAGTGTAGCACTTCATGCTCACCAGCCGCACCTCAGAAACCCTGTTAAGGGCTGCTGTGAGTCTCAATGGACTCAACAGCACTTAGCAACAATACCAATGCTTGTTTAAAAAAGCTCTGGTAGCATAGTTGGTTAACCACAAGGTCAGCCATTCGAATCTGTAAAAGATTTACAGCCTTGGAAA
This sequence comes from Chrysochloris asiatica, assembly GCF_000296735.1. NCBI lineage: Eukaryota > Metazoa > Chordata > Mammalia > Afrosoricida > Chrysochloridae > Chrysochloris > Chrysochloris asiatica. Next base: position 2,188,881 of record NW_006408826.1, read on the forward strand.
CCCTAAACCAGGATTCTCTGAGTCAGAACCAACTCCTCAACACACAAGCAATACTGGTGGAGAAATACGCAAGTTCAAGTATGTGAAAGCATGTTGTGGAACGCTGTGCATGCAAGTGTCCTTTTCTGAGTAGATTTATAACTCATAGCAACCCTGTATAGGGTTTCCAAGGAAACCACCGACCTTACGGTTCAAACTAACCTTGTAGTCTAGTCTATTAACCTGCAGTGCGAAATTAGGAGTCATTTTTTGGTAGGTTGTTGTTGTTGTTGAGTGCCGTTGAGTCGATTCCGACCCATAGCCACCCTGTACAGGGTTTCCAAGGAGCGGCTGGTGAGTTTGAACTGCCGACCTTGCGGTTCAAACGGCTTTGCAGTTTGGCGCATTAACCCACAGCGCCACACCAGGACTCCTTGTTGTTGTTAAGTACCATGGAGTCGGTCACGGTTCCAACTCATAGTGACCCTGCACAGGGTTTCTGAGGCTGTAAAACTTTACAGGAGCAGAAAGCCTCATCTTTATCCCACGGAATGGCTGGTAGTTTCGAACTGCTGACCTTGAGTTTAGCAGCACGAGTTGTAACCACTGTGCTACCAGAACTCCGTGTTCTGACTCATAGCAATCCTGTTTTGGGTTGCTGAGGAACCGCTGGTATGTTTGAACCACCAACCTTGTGGTTAGCAGTCCAGTACTTATCCTACAACACCACACCTTTCTCCCTAGAAGGCCGTTATTGGTAGAAAATTGTTCAGCCACACAAACAGTGGATAGCCTTGTATCAGACAATTCCCCCACTGAACATTATCCCTATTTGAAATGGCATGTTTGGTTCCTAAGCTTTCATAGCCCAGATAATTTCATTTTGGTACCTTTCCCATCCCATCCCAAGGGGACATGTGGACAATTTACTATTGACAAATAAAAGATAATGTACTGTGAAAATGACAAGCCCGAATCAGCAGGGGAGCTTGCATTTTCACGGCCTCGCTGTCATTCAGGGATGGAAACATTATAGAACGTTTAACACTATATGAACTAGAACAATGAGCAATTTTGAAAGAAGCCACCTTATGACATTTCAATTTATTTAACATAAAAGGCATGGTCTTATTGAAGTTCAGAGATTGGAAAGTTTTCACTTATGGACAAATTAAAACGTGTAGGAAATACCATAAAGTCCCTGTTGCTGTGTTAACTTGGAGCATCTTGTATAATAAAGACATCATATTGTGTCCTGGTTATGTACACAGTTTGTTCTTTGATTTCCTCCTGGTGTGGCGCTGTAGAATCAACACTGACTGCGGTGGTTCAAACCCACCAGCTGCTCCTTGGAAACCCTATACAGGGTCGCTATGAGTTGGCACAGACTCGATGGCGCTTAACAACAACAATAGTGAGTACTATGTAAATATTGTTGTTGTTGTTGTTGTTAGGTGCCGTCGAGTCGGTTCCGACCCATAGCGACCCTGTACCGGGTTTCCGAGGGTGTAAATCCTTACGGGAGTAGAAAGCCTCATCTTTCTCCCGCGGAGCGGCTGGTAGTTTCGAACCGCTGACCTTAAGGTTCGCAGCCCGATTCGTAACCACTACGCTACAATATTAGCTATTATTATTTTCACTGAAACCTTTATAGAATTATTGGCCTAGAGGGTTGGTGTTGGAAGCAGTCACTCAAATAAAGTCTGGGTTCTGTTAGAGAGGGCAGAAGGAGTGTCAAAAAAGAACCAGACTCAGTTAAATAGCAGTATGTGTCACAAAACCTCTTCTCTACCTCACCTGTTTGGAAAAGTTCTACTTGCCCTAGCTCAAATCCCCACCCTCTCAACTTGCCTTTCCCTTTTCCCTAAGTGAGCGGAGAATTCACACTATCATTCCCAGTATTTTTACTGAGTTCCTGAATGATAACCGTTCACAAATGCAGGATATCCTCTGTTTCTAGGTCTGTCTCTCTCACTGGTACAAAGTAGGTGATCAGTTCATGCTTGTGTAATGCCTGACTAGTGGGGCAGGGGAATCTTTGGTCAGCGATTACCTTAGGTTCATTGTCATTTCCACAGGAGCAGCCTGGAGTCTGTCTCAACTGTCTTCCATTTACTGCCTGGCTAGAGGCCTAGATTCTCTCTGCCTTGGGGAACTGGGGAGCTGTATAGCCAAGTGGGGTGGATTTCTAGGATTACATTCTGCTTGGATCAACAATCAATGTCCATTGAAGCATCAATCTAGAAGTTAAACAACATAATTCATAGGGCAAATCTGCAGAACAAAAACAAGAAACCGATTGACTCAGTCAAACTAGGCTTTCCAAGTCCTGGTGTGGCACTGAGGTTGGTTTGAACTGCAAGGTTGATGGTTCAAACTTACCGGCCGCTCCTCAGAAACCCTATACAGGATCACTATGAGTCAGAACTGACTCAATGACACACAATAACAACAATCTTTACAAACAAAGGAGTCCTCGTGTGGCACTGTAGAATAAACAGTGGACTGCTAACTGTAAGGTTGGTAGTTCAAACTCACCAGCTGCTCCTTGGAAATCCTGTGTAGGGTCACTATGACTTGGAGCCAACTCAATGGCACTTAACAGCAACAACAGTCTTTACCAGAGATGCCACTTTGAGGGCCAAGGTCACCTGTCCCAAATCATGGACTTTTCAGTCACCTCAAAAGCATATGACAGCTGGGCATGGTAAAAGGAAGATTGAAGAAGAATGTATGCATTTGAATTATGGTGTTGGAGAAGAATGTTGACTGTCAGAAGTAGGAACAGATCAATCTTAGAAGAAATACAACTGAAAAGCTCCTTAAAGTTGAGGATGGTGAGCTTTAGTCTGCTTACTTGGTGATCCTCATCAGGAAAGACCAATCGCTGGACAAAGGTATGTAGAGAGTCAGTGAAAATGAGGAGAGTTCTCTAGATGACTAGACACAGTGGACTCAAACAGACCATGGATCATGAAGATGGGACAAGATCGGGCCTGCTCCCCAAGAAGTTGCAGTCTATTGAAGGCAGCTTAGCCAGTCTCCACCTGACCCGCCTTATTAGCATAACTCCTGGGGAGGTTGCAGGGCTGTAGTGTTTGCCATAGGGACCATTCTAACTCACAATGATCCAGTGTGACCCAGTGAACTAGTTGTCCCTTAGGGTTTCCCAGACTGACATCTTTTTTACTCACCTAACAATTGTGAGGATGGCACAGAAGCCGGCAGTGTTTCATTCTATTGAGTGAGCATACGGTCAGTTTGAGTCGAAGCTGACTGGATGACGCCTAACAATCTTTTGGGGAGCAAGTACTTTTCTTCAATTTGAGTGATATCTAATAATTCAAATTTGGAGAAGTGGCTGGCAGGTTTGGGTTCCAACCACCAACATTTTGGTTAGCAGTTATGCACACCCCCTGGCACCATTAAACCTCCTGCAGGCCTCATTAAAGGCACTTTAATTGCTGGGGAATTTCCAAGGTTTTAGAGGTTATCTCTCAGGAACCAAAGACAAAGAGGAACTTCTTTAGACAAACTTAATTGAAAACCCCACGGGAGGCATAGCCTCACTCTGTACCTCAATACTGCAGCTCAAGGGCAGCGCTGGCATCTCCATGTGCCCCGTACTGCCTCTTTGGTGAGACTTTCCCTCACACCTCCTACCCCATCCCCTACCCCCAGGTGGGCCAACCTGCTGCTTTCATTGCAGCGTAAATATCACTGTTACAGACTTGATGATTTGATTCCGTTGTATTGGTTAGTTTCTATGCTTGCCTGTAAGCTACATGAGGGCAGGGACTCTTTTTGCCTGTATTGTTCTTCTTGTTATTAAGTACCATCAAGTTTGTTCTGAGTCATAGCGACCCTGTATAGTTGTTTCCAAGGAGCAGCTGATGGGCTTGAACTGCCCATGTTGTGGTTTGCAGTTCAGTGCTGATCCTACAGACTCTGTAGAGCCATTTTAAGTAAATGGTCTTTGAAGGAGGAAATGGACAAGTGAATCGGTTTATTATCTTTATTGAGACTTTATTGAGTGCCCAGGACCCATGGGAGAACCCTACCAGCGGGAGGCGGGGACCCAGTAGAAAGGGGCCCTTATTTGCTCCTCTTCTTGGGGCACAGGTTGTTAGAGTAGCCACACTTCTTGTGGCGGTTGCTAGCACGGGGCTGCAGAACAACTGTGGCAGGTGATCTTGCTGCAGTTGTACTTCCGCATCTCTATATCTGCTGCTTGGCCACTTTGCTGAAAGGAAGGAGCTCAGTTTCTATCTTTTTGATACTGCTTCGGTAATCATTTCAACATGTTCTTTTTCATTAGCCTTTAAAAAAAGAAGAAAAAAAAAAAGTTTGTTCCAACTTTCAAAAACTAGTGGGCACATTCTGTCTCCTATGGCCCATGGCCCCTAGGAGGGATTCGCATAATGGATGTTTCTTGAGTTGGATGGTACCTGACCACAGCACAGATGTGGAGCATCTCTACTATTTTGATATGTTTGGAGAGGAGCTCAGTTAGTGCTGTGGGATAAACACTGGACTGCTAACTCCAAGGTCGGAGGTTCAAACCCACGAGTCCCTCTGCAGGAGAAAGATGAGGCTGTTTGCTCCCATAAAGCATTTGTTGATGTTAAGTGCCGTCGAGTTGATTCCAACCCATAGCGACCCTATATAGGGTTTCCAAGGACCAGCTGGTGAGTTTGAATCTAGCAGTTCAAATGACATTATGGTCTGACACATAAACCCACAGCACCATACCAGGACGGAGCCCTGGAAATCTAATATAGGGTTGCTATGAATTCAAAATTGACTCAATGGCAAGGAATTTGGTTTGATTTTTTGAGGGTATATTTGATGACAGAAATGCAGGTCAGTAATCTAGCATCAGAACCCCTGGAGGACTTGATCAGTGTGCCTACCTGAGCATTTTGGTGGTGGTTATGTGCTGTTGAGTCGGTTCCAACCCATAGCGACCCTGTACAGGGTTTCCAAGGCTGTAAATCTTTACGGGAGCAGAAAGCCTCATCTTTCTCCCACGGAGCAGCTGGTAGTTTTGAACTGCTGTCCCTGAGGTTCACAGCCCAATTCGTAACCACTACACTACCAGAGCTCCTTCCTGAGCATTTTAGACGTGGTAAATTCCAATGTCAGTAAGCTAAGTCAGGAGTCCCATTGCATACTATTCTCATTTACATCTTGCGTTACATTGTACTCACGATATGTATAAGGTGGCCAAATCATGCCTGAGGTCCTCCACTTGAAGACTCAGGGAAATATATGGGCTATGCTAGAATGAGTATTTTTATTCAGAGAGAAAAATTGAACTACGACCCCTCCCCCCAAATTTAAGTGCCAGTATTTTAGAAAGCTCGATGTTTGAGGATTCGGGATAACCAAATTCTCATAGTATTGAAGGGTAAGGAATGATGGGACATTGGTCACCCCAGTCCAGCAGTTTGTACATAAAATATCCTTAAAATCCATTGCCATCGAGTCAATTCCAACTTGTAGTGACAGAGTTGTTAAATTGTTAAGTGCCCTCGAATTGGCTTTGACTCATAGAGACCCTGTATAGAGTTTCAGAGGAGCAGCTGGTGAGTTTTAACCACAGACCTTATTGGTTATCTTACAGTGGCATGCCTGGACTCCATAGGACAGAGTTGTCACTGTTGTTAAGTGCCCACAAGTTGGTATCCACTCATAGCGACCCTGTATAGGGTTTCAGAGGAGCCGTTGGTGAGTTTGAACCACTGACCTTACAGTTCAAACAGACCTTGCATTCCAGTGCTCCTAGAGCACCACACCAGGGCAGAGCGGTGGTGGTGGTTAAGTGCCATGGAGTTGGTTCTGACTCATAGCGTCCTTCTGCACAACAGAACAAAACATCGCCCAGTCCTGTGCCATCCTCACAATTGTTGTCAAGTTGGAGCCCACTGGTGCTGGCACCGTGTCAATCCATCTCCTTGAGAAGCTTCTTCTTTTTCGTTAGCCGTCCTGGACAAGGCACGCCATCCTGGCTTCTAAGGAGCATTCTGGATGCACTTCTCCCAAGACAGATTTGTTTGTTCTTCTGACTGTCCATGGTACTTTCAATATTTTTCAGCAGCACCTTAATTCAAATGCATCAATTCTTCTAAAGTCTTCCTTATTCATTGTCCAACTTTCACATGCATATGAGGCAATTGGAATCTAAATTCCAGAACCCCGTCTTCCAGCAGAGTGCCAGCCTAGTCCCAAACATCCTGCTGATGGCTACGAACTTGCATCTGAGTGGTGACCACTGGTGGATCTCTCTGACTTGGTGGTGGTGGTTATGTGCCATGGAGTCGGTTCCGACTCATAGTGACCCTGTACAGGGTTTCTGAGGCTGTAAATCTTTATGGGAGCAGAAAGCCTCATCTTTCTCCTGTGGAACAGCTGGTAGTCTCGAACTGCTGACCTTGAGGTTCACAATTCGTAACCACTATGCTACTAGAGCTCCACGTTGTTGTTGTTAAGTGCTGTCGAATCGATCCCGACCCATAGCGACCCTGTATAGGGTTTCTGAGGAGCGTCTGGTGAGCTTGGACTTCCGACCTTGCAGTTCAAACTGCTTTGCAGTCTGATGCATTAACCCACAGCACCACACCAGGTCTCCACTAGAGCACCTTAGTGGTGAGCAATTTTAAAAGCTGTAAGAGTCCTGTAGGATAAGCACTGGCCTGGTAACTGCAAGGTCGGCTGTTCAAACCCACCAGCCTCTCCTCGGAAACCCTCTACAGGGTCCCTATGTGTTGGAACCAATATGTCAGCTCACAGTAGCAATAATAAGATATAAAGCTAAGCTATATATTTATGCCTGTTGAAGGTGCTCAGAGAGAGCCTGCTTAAGGAAGGAGTAAGGGGTGGCCCCCAAACACAAGAGGTAAGGGAGTGGAGAGCATTGTCACAGTGGGAAGGCAGGAATTGAAGTAAAAACAAACATAGCATATTGGCAGTGGATCCTGCCTGACCAGGTTATTCATTCATTAGTTGAAACTAGCTACTTTGGGTCAGGCCATGAGCTGGACACTGGGGACACAGAGATACCAAGGACATGGTCCTAGCTGCTGGAGTGCTGTGGAGACACACATGGAACACCTTTCTTTAGCCATAAATTGTTCATTCAACATCGATTATATGTCTAGGTTCAGACTCAGTGTTGGATTCTATGGATACAGATATAAACATGACCAATCAAAGACACTTCCATTTTCTAGGTAGCGGCATCTGTTAACACATAGTCACTCATTTGCCATTTGAAAATTGCTTTTCACTTTGTTGTTGTTGTTGTCAGCTGTTCAAATTTACCATCTACTCCTAGGCAATCCTATACAGGGTCACTATGAGTCGGAACCAACTGGATGGCATACTTAATAGCAAAACCAACAACATTGTGATTCCTGGAACTGCAGTTGCCTTGGCAAGGCCAGACCAAAAGATTTCCTGACGTTCCCCAACCCCGCTGTACATGGTTTTCAAGGAGTGGCTGGTGGGTTTGAACCACCAACCTTGTAGTTAGCAGTCCAGAGCTTATCCTACAGTGTCATGTCATCACATAGGAGGCAAGTCGAATACTCACAGTTGTCCTGTGTAGTTGGTTCTATTCTTATCCACATCTCACAGATGAGGAAACTGAGGCACAGAGGAGCTAAGTGATTTATCTGTAATCACACCGCTAAGAAGTAGCTACACCGGGACATGAAGCCAATGTTCTGTATGTCTAACTTTATATACTCTGGAACCACAAAACTGCTCAGCTCCTCATTACTGTCTGAGCAGAAATAAAGTCTGAAGATTTCTTTCTTTTTTTTTTTTTTTAATAGAGAAGAGATTAATCTTTCTCCTAAAGAAATGAGAAAAAAGAAGAAAAAAAAGTTTTTCTGGAATGAGAAAATTGTGTGGAACTCAGGGAGTTAGGTCTGGTTTGAAGACATGTCATAGAAGGGTGAACAGAGAATGCAAAGGACCATGTTTGGGTGTTCTCCTTCACCTGTCCACTGTGAAATACTGCCCAGCTCAGATTCGTTGTCACCTGGGGCACGTGTTAGGTACAGTTGGGGAGCCCTATTACTTTTTACTTTCTAAACAGACTCTTGGAGATTGTGGACCTGTGAATATTTGGAGCGAACTTCGATTACAAATGAGTCCTGGTAGGATAGGCACTCGAACTCAAGGTCGGTTTGAACTGCAAGGTTGGTGGTTCAAACTCAGCAGGTACTCTTCAGAAACCCTATACAGGGCTGCCATGAGTTGGGACCTACTCCATGGCAGTTAACGACAACACTAGACAAGAACCTTGTATATCAAAACTCTTCCCCTTACTGTCACTCTTGAGAATGTTGCGATCCATTCTCAAATGTTGTTGTTGTTAAGTGCCATAGAGTTGGTTCCGACTCATAGCGACTCTGTATAGGGTTTCCAAGGAGCAGCTGGTGAGCTTGAACCGCCAACCTTGCAGTTCAAATGGCTTTGCAGTCTGGCGCATTAACCTACAGTACCACACCAGGACTCTACTCTCAAATACGCAGTGTTAAACTGAGAAAGGATGAACCAACTGACATCATAGAATGTTGACCACAGAGTTACAGGCGCTGTAAAGTAAACCCGGTCTAAGAAAGCCACACGCGATTATAATAGCAGCTGCGTGCATGTAGTTCTCAATGCTGCTAGCTTGCAATTTATAGATTTTTTTTTTTCAAATTTATAAATATTTCCCCCTTTCTTTTTTCCTACTTTGCTGATTGAACAATTTTAAGATAAGGAAAGAGATATAAAAAGGGGCTAGAACACAAAGCTTTAATCTCTTATTGTTTTTAACTATCAGGGGTTAACAAAGAGAATTGTAATGGTTTTTGTGACCATGAATGAAGGAAAGAAATTGACTATGATTACACCCAAATTTTGATTGACAGACATGACACCAAAATGATGCAGATTTAGGCCACAAAAGCAATACCTACTATAGTTATAGTGCCTCTCTGTGGAGTCCTGGTGTGGCGCTGTGGGCTAATGCGTCAGACTGCAAAGCCGTTTGAACTGCAAGGTCAATAGTTCGAGCTCACCAGCTGCTCCTTGGAAACCCTATTATGGATCGGAATCAACTCGAGGGCACTTAACATCAACAACAACAACACAGTGCCTCTCTAGGCGTAGTTTGCTTGATGTTTGTTTAAAGCCCTTTGATATAGAGTGAATGGTTGAGAAATTCCATCTCTGGTAATCACATTCTGGACCTGCCCACTGTGAGGTTTTCATGGAGCATAGAAGATTTTGCAGTGGTTCAAATGTTTCCTCTGTGACATGATGGTGTGGGCTGTGTGCTTGTGCTCTAAGATTGTGATAGCATTGTTGGGGTGTAGTCATGGAAGCCCCTTTATACTTGACATTATTCCCTCTAGGGATGTTAGACCTGACTCTTGTTACTACTGTTAGGTACCACTGAGTACATTCCGAACCATGGCTATCCTATGCACAACAGAATAAAACACTGCCTGGTCTTCAGAATTGTTGTTGTGTTTGAACCTGTTGTTGCAGCCACTGTGTCAATCCATCTCATTGAGGGTCTTCCTCTTTTCTGGCTGACCCTCCATTTTACCAAGCACACTATCCTTCTCTAGGGACTGGTCCTTCCTGACAATATGTCCAAAGCATGAAAGACAAACTCTAGCCATTCTTGCTTCTACTGAGCATTCTGGCTAAACTTCTTCCAATTTGGCAGTCCATGGTACTTTCAATATTTGCCTGCAACACCATAACTCAAATGCATCAGTCCTTCTACTGTCTTCCTTATTCACCATCCAGCTTTTGCAGGAATATGAGGTTATTGAAAATACCATGGCTTGGGTCAGGCGCACCTTAGTCCTCAAGCAGACGTCTTTGCTGTTGAACACTTCAAAGAGATCTTGTGCAGCAGATTTGCCTGATGTAGTATGACATTTATTGTCTTAACTGCTCCTTCCGTGAGTGTCGATGGTGGACCCAAACAAAGTGAAGTCTTTGACAGCGTCAATCTTTTCTCCATTGAACATGAATTTATTTATTGGTCCAGGCCTGACTGGTCAGAAAAAATTACTCTTCAGAAGTCTCCTTTGGCACCATGATGTAAGTGATATTTCTCACTTCTTTTTTATGCATTCGGTGTGCCATCCCCCTATATTCATAGCTGCCTCAGAGATCAACTCAATGTTCTACAATTGAAGGAACTGAGGTTTTAGAGAGGGTAAACACTTGCCTTAGGATTTGGGCTCAGCAAAATATAGCTTATGGAAAAGCTTGCCAGTGATCTTATCACTTGCTCTTTAAAATAATCTGATGAAGTCATTAGCATAGATTGTTGTGATCCATTGGATAGAGGGGACAGTTTTGAGAACCAGATGGTGAATTTGGTTGTTCAGGGTCTAAGAGATAGTGTTATACTTGGGACTACAAACCAGATCTTCTGATTCCTACTTTAGGATGCTATGATGCCTTTGGCATCTTTTCTTTCTGAACAGACATTTCTGTTGAGTTGGGTTTATCAAAGAGGTATCTACTGCATCGGTGTTGGATACTCACTGGTGTTTGCAAGCTGCCTTACTTTGGCAATTAACGTTGTTGTTGTTGTTAAGTGCCAGTGAGTAGGTTTCGACTCCCAGTGACCCTGCCTAGGGTTTCTAAGGAGCAGCTGGTAGGTTTGAACTGCCGATCTTGTGGTTTGCAGTCCAGTGCTGATCCTACAGCGCCAAACCAAGGAGTCCAACTTTTTTTTTTAAATCACCTTTTAAACTTTGTAAATAAGTATTATGTTTCGCTAACCGGATTATAATCTCTCTGACTGTTCCTACCAGTTTTTACACTGCCTTTGAAATGCCTTATCCTCTGACATGCTGGATGAATGAGTAGCTGGTAATTGACTAATACTGGAAGTCAACTGGGGGCTGGCATTTGTCTAATAGAAATCTTTTTTGTTCCTGGCACAGAATTTGAAAAAATTGGTGGGTAATAAAATTTGCAAGTCTCCCAGCCTAATCAGGTGTTATGTAAAATTTGTTTCTTGATTTGAGAAACCCTCTGTTTTGCCAGCAGATTCCAACTGTTGGAACATAAAGTTTAATTTGAGATTGCTGAATTTTGGCATAAGGTTTGTGGAATACTATCAAAATTGTTTCGAGCTGTCTGACATCTGCCAGTAGTGAAAAAGTTGCTTTTGAGTTTGTTTCTGCATTAAGGAAGATTTTGTGGTCAAACATAAAGACCCTTTGTTGTTGTTGTTAAGTGCTGTGGAGTCGATTCTGACCCATAGCGACCCAGTATAGGGTTTCTGAGGAGAGGCTGATGACCTTGATCCCAACCTTGCCCTTTGTTGTTGTGATGTGCTGTGGAGTCGGTTCCAACTCTTAGTGACCCTGTACAGGGTTTCCAAGGCCGTAAATCTTTACGGGAGAAGAAAGCCTCATCTTTCTCCCGCGGAACCGCTGGTAGTTTTGAACTGCTGACTTTGCGGTTCGCAGCCCGATTTGTAACCACTACACTACCAGAGCTCCTGACCTTGCCCTTTAGAGACCCTTTTGTTAAGCCTTAAGCAGAACAAAGACAAAACAAAACCAATCATTCCTGATGAAGGAAATCATTAGCCTGCGCACAGTGCAGACACCAAACTGGAGCCCAATGACTCAAGTCCAAGGAACTAATTATATATTATTGAAAACCAAGGAAGTCATCATAAGGTCAGTTTCCTCAGAAGCAGGACTACAGAAGCAGAGAAATACCCTGATTGTGTTGTGTGCATAATTGCAGATTGAAAAGGCTTGTAAGATTGGTCCACAGCTGTGAGCACCTGGCTCTGCTGTTAGTTGAGATGATGACTAAGGCATGTGACACTGAGTCATAGTCACCAGGACCCCAACTTTTGTTAAACATAACCTGGATGACATTTTGCAGTTTTCAGAAAACCCATAAGGACATGCCCAGGCCAGTTTCCTAGGACATACTGACCCCTTCCCTGGGTTTGCATGGGCGTCATGCAACACTGCTAGTTGAATAGTCAGAAAGAACTCAACCAGTGACTGAATTTATGTCAAGACTTAAAGTGGAGTTACAGCTTCTGCTGTCGACAGTTGCCTTCCACAAACCAACTGTTTAAGAATTTCAGCTCTCATACAGGTGTGTTAAATACTTGATTTGTGCTAAGGGCCAAGAAAGCAGAAGCAAGATGCAGGCCAAGGTAGGTAACGGAGATGGGGGTCAGAGAAAGGAAGAAGTAGAAAGTGTAAGCAATGTGAGGAAGCCAGGTGCTTGTGTTGGGAAACTAGGTTTCTATGGGCCTGGCCGCTTGTCTTCTCTCCAGAAGACCTGCTGCTCAGAAAGGGTTAATGTGCCCTGTCTCTATACAGCCAGCTAGAGAACTAGCCAGGAACCATCAAAATAGAAATCAATTTCAAAATCTACTAGCTCTATGTGACAATTGATTTATATTGTTATATATTTATAAACATAATCGAAATATAAAGCACTGGACTGAGAACCACAAGGTCAGAAGTTCAAACCCACCAGCCGTTCCTCGGAAACCCTAGACAGGATAGCTATGAGTTAACAACAACAAATATAAAACATCTTTCTACTCAGATTGGATTTGGGTCTTGATATTTTTGGGAGTAACACAAATAACCATTTCAAATGTAGATGGGATTTTTATGGACCAGCAGAAAAGCAAATACAAATAAAACTAGAAATGCAGTCAAGATGATCTGAGTTTCCTTGCTGGAAGGATACTTTGATGAGGCTAGTTTGAAACAACTCTACTCATTGGAGGACTGGAAGGGGCAAAGCACACATTCAAGGTGTGCTTTTCAGTTCTGGGGCAGGAAGGAGCCAGCCACATTGAAATGACTTGAATGTTTACAAATGAAGAGAAGAGAACAATGCTCATTCTTCACTCATGAAAGGTTTATGAATCAGCTGCTTGTCAAAGTAATATCATAATCACAATGTAGGCAAGATAATCCATTGTTTTCTTATATAAAGTCATCTGCATTTTAACATATTTATTCATTTGGAAATCATACATTGAAAAGAGAACAATTAGCTTGCTATTTCACATGACTTTGGTAAGTCCTCTGGCCTTCCTTAGAAGCTGTTACATAATGGGCATGTTATTTGGTTTAAAATGCTTTTATATTTTTTGAAGTGGGAGCTCTGGTAATGTTGTGGTTGTGCTGTGGGCTGCTAGCTACAAGGTCAGCAGTTTGAATCTACCAGCCAGCCGCTCAGTGAGAGAAGGAAGAGGCTTTCTGTTCCCGTCAGACATACCCTATAACAAGGCCACTATGAGTTCGGAACCAACTTTTCAGAACAGCACCTGAATGAGACCTGACATTGATTTCAAAACAAAACAAAACAAAATATGATAATTATTCTTATGAGTGGAAGCACGGAGGCTTGCAGGTTCGAGAAACCATGCACAGGGTCTGTGGACATCCCCATTTTGGCACAAGCGCATATTTAGTAGTACGGGGGGGGGGGGTTAGACTTTCATAAACCTTTTCAATATTCTTCGGGTTCTCTGTTGTACAACCTAGGAGAAATTTAGCATCTAATAATAGTTTGCTTAAGGAGGCGAAAGGCACACAATCTAGAATTTGCATTTTACACCTTCCTAATAAGAATTCTTCTTTTAAAAATTGCCGGGAGAAAGCATCCTTGTTCTTTTTAGCAAGCTTGCAATGGGCACCCACTGGCAAGCTCAGGGGATACAAAGATGAATGGGACATTCCCTGCTTGCCAGGTGCTCACAATCTAGTAAGCAGCATAGGATAAGGACACCTGTACAAGATAAAGGCAGGAGAAATGGATTCCTGCTGGGAGAACTGGTGAAGGCTTCATGGTAGAAGGCAGCTGGCCTGGGTTCTGGACAGATAGGTAGCACCTGGGCATGAAGCAATGGGGAAGGCAGCGAAGCAGACACAGGTTGTTAACGAAGCCGACTAACAGTAAGAAGTAGAGTTTTCTAGAGGATAGGGTTTGGAAAGGAAAATGGTGAGTGATTAGGGTAAGTTTAGTAATGTTGGGAGAAGCTAGATTGGGATGCAGAACCTTGAAAATCAACCTAATGTCTTGGACATTATTGGCAGTGGTACATACGACATGCCTAGAGAATGAGCTACTACGTAGCCTCACAAACAGACCTTTGAGACATAATGTGGCAAGAAACATAATATAAATGAGTGCGAAGTACTTGGAAACACAGAAAGGATCCACTTAGCTGCCAAGGTGTTGAAGCTGTGAAGGGTCAAGGAAGTCTGCAGGAAAGGTGACATTCAGATGAGACATGAAGGATGGGTATGAGTTTTCCTGGGAGAAGAAATAGCACCTTTGGAGTCCCAGAAGTCTGGGAGAGCCTGCCATCCGGGGAAGAGCAATTACTTTGATAAGGGAGTGCAGGGACTGGGGTGCAGGGGCCAGATCACAGCAGGGGTAGGCTTACCTGAGTAGCTTTGTATTATGGAGGAAAGAAAGGAACACTGCTTGGCACCCTGGTGTCATGCTGGCCTTCAAATGGTAAACATTGGCGGTTCAGACCTGTGCAGTGGCTTCTTGAGAAAAAGACCTGAGGGTCTACTTTTGTATGATCATAGCCTAGAAAACCTTCTGGCTAGTTGTCCTCTGTCGCATGGTGTTGCTGTGAGTTGAAGTGGAAACCCAACATGGAAGACAAAGGCTAGATCAGATGTATGCTTTCAAAACTCGGCTCTAGCTGGGGTGAGGGAGAATGAGCTCAAATCAGAAAAGGTTGGTTTAGTGAGGAAGGGGTGGCAGCGGGATCAGAACGTGTAAGCAGTTTGGCGTGCTAGGGTAGGCATGAATGGTGGATCAGAGACATTTAGGGGAATAGTGACCGTAGTTTTATGAATGCTATTTTTTAATTCTTTTTGTGCATAAAGTTACCATGCATCTGAATTGGCTTGATGGCACCTAACAACAACAATAATTGCTTTAGCCATAGGATCTTTTGTTCAAAGGAAGTCTTATACAAATAGCAATACAGGTAAGAAGCCAGTGGTGTGGGTTTTAGGTGGTTGCAATGGGGTCTGCTTCCACGTCTGCCTGTTCCCCCAAGTCTTTGAACCCCATAATCAGTTGCTGTTGCGTTGACTCCAATTCCTGACAAACACCCCACATGGATCAGAGTGGAACAGTGCTCCATAGCATTTTCAGTAGCTAAATTTTCAGAAGGAGGTAACTAGGCCTTTCCTCTGAGGTATCTCTGGATGGACCTGATCCTTTAACCAGTCACCAGGTGTTGTAGAGTCCACTCAGACTCGTGGCAACTTCTTGAGTGTTAGAGAAGTGCTGTTTTCAACGACTGATTTTTCATAAATATGGTAGGTTTGCACTTATGAAAAGAATGCACCTTTGCCACCCGCTTTGCTGATTTTATTTTTTAAGGTCAGAGCACGATGCTAATTGTTTTACAGGGGCCCAATTGTTATTGAGTGTCATTGAGTTGGTTCCGACTCATAGTGACCCTGTATAGGGTTTCCAAGGAGCAACTAACTGGTGATCTTGAATCTTCTCTGACCTTGCGGTTCACATCGAACTTGCAGTCTAGCGCATTAACCCACAGCGCCAGACCCAATAGAGCTTAGTAAAGGCTGTTGGAATGCTTCTTCTCTATGTCTGTTGGTATCCATGCAGGGAAGGGAGGCTCTGTCCAGAACCTGCTGGGATCAAGAGGGCAGGCGGCAGGCTCCTCTGGGGAGGATCAGCCTGGTTTTCCCTAGAGATGCTCACTGATCTGGGTGGTTCTCTAGTAAGATATCTGGGGAATTCTTTGATACAAAAGAATGCTATAGATCCTAAGACATTCGATGGTTCTACTCTAACCAGGTTGAATTTATAAAAGATGTTCATGTGCGAAAAAACTAAACCATTTGCCATTGAGTCTATTGCAACTCATCGCCCACCCATGTGTGTTGAAGTAGATCTGAGCTCCATAGGGTGTTCACTGACTGTAATCTTCCGGAAGTCAATCACCAGGCCTCTTCTAGTAGCAGAGCATGTAACCATTAACATCACCCATTGACTGAAATTACTCCGTGCTTGGGCAGCCTGGTGAGGGGCTGCAACTGTCTAGAGAGAGTGCTTCTTTCTAAGGGGCAACAGCAATGGGCTCAAGTATAGCAATGATTGTGAGGATGGTGCAGGACATGTTCACTTTTCTTGTACAGGGGGTTGCTATGGGTTGGAAACGACTTGACCTAACAACAACAGCAACGTGCGCAAAGACACCTTATGGTCTAGCAGTGGAGGGGCCTTACGGAGAGGTGGTGTGAGGCAAGAGTTTAGGAGTCAAGAGCTAGGTTCAAGTCCAAGGCCATCCCATCAAGGTGCGTGACTTTGAACCACTTCTCTAATCTCTTGAAGCCTCTGCTTTGTTATTTATCACACCTAAAAAACACTAGTGCCTCCTTCACAGGGCTTCTGTGATGATTAAAGAAGATGATTTGTGTAAAAGTGCCTGACACATTAAGTGTTGGATATATTTTGACTATTAATATTCTTATTTGAAATCAAAAGACTGTCTACTTAATTACAGCAGTGGCTTCAAACTTCATATCTTAAGTTTCTCCATACTAAGAAAGAATACCTCTCAGTTCAATGATATGAGCATCATTTATTTTTAGTTACATCTCATAAGGGAATTCAGGGCATGAACAAAATATATAAAAGGAATGAAGAATTTAGTGAACACACATGGACGTACTACTCAATGTAACAAAATATTGCTGTCTTACTCTAAAGAAGTTTACCCAGTGAAGCTTGTTTATAGATTTATATTTATTAATGTAATTGTTCATATTAATATGTTCATTCCTGTAAATGAAGTGTTTGTTAAGTGCTTGGGAGTTGGTTCCTCTTTTTCTCTTGCCCGGCACTTTACCAAGCTTAATGTACTCTGCCAGGGCCTGGTCCCTCCTAATTTGTTGTTGTTGTTGCTAAGTGCCGTCCAGTCTCTTCTGACTCATAGTGACTCTGTTTAAGGTTTCCAAGGAGCAGCTGTTGGGTTTGAACTGCTGACCTTATGGTTTGCAGTCCAGTGCTGATTCTGCAGCACCACACCAGGTGTCCAGGTTCTTCCTAATAGTGTGTCTAAAATACAAGAGGTGAAGTCTCGCCATCCTCGCGTCCAATGAAGCGGAGAAGTAAAAATGTTGTTCTTATGGGGAAGATTGTTACCTTTTATTGTAAACTTAAAAAAAAAAAGAGTTCATTTTTGCCTCTAAAAGCAAGAACATTTGACTTTCTGTAAGCTTCAAACTGCAATAGCATCAGGTTTTGGAATTTTACCTGATAGGTCTACAGGCTAGTCATGAGACTAGCTAATAGATACCTTGATTGGATGGCTTTCTTTATGAAACGTCAACAGTGCTGTCTAGAGAAAACTTACCTAGATGTAGAGACTTGGCATCTCGATGTCAATGAGAAACTATAATGAGAAAACTGTGTGAAACATCGTTGGCTCAATTTATAAATGATCTTAAGTCAAACAGCATGCATCCATAAACTGCACTCTTACATGTATTCATTTGAGCGTGAAATAGTATCCAAGTTTTTCATTTCGGCTCCAGTCTTGTATTTGTGAGGTATGATATCTTGTCTTTAAGTATAATTGCATGTTTTTTGGAAAGAATAGATGCTTGTAGTTTATATTCTGGAAAAGTTACATTGTGATCGTTTGCCAATTATTACTCCACATCATTCCCACTTGTATATGTGAGAGGAGTCCTGGGCTCGTTTTGCTTTTTTTAAAGTATTTTATCGATTATATACCCTTGCGTGTTTCTGTGCACATCAACACAGGATTATCAAAAAAATTGCTCTTATCAAAAAAATACTCATAAGTCAATTAAAATTATATGTAACATTTGCAACAAATGACATTTTTAGGGTATTGTGGAGTCCTGGTATGAAGCTATAGGATAAGCGCTGGACTGCTAATTTCAGAGTCAGCAGTTCAAATCCACTAGCTGCTCCTTGGAAACTCTATAGAAGATTGCCCTAAGTGGAAACCAACTTGAAGGTATTTAACAATAACAACATATGTTATCTATCTATATGTTATTGTTGTTGTTAAATGCCGTCAAGTCGATTCAAATCCATAGCTACCCTGTGTAGGGTTTCCAAAGGAGCAGCTGGTGAATTCGAACCACCAACCTTGAAGTTCAAATGACTTTTCAGTCTGACGCATTGGCCCACAGCGCCACACCAAGTAAGTCTAAAAGCATTGTTACTAAGATTCTTGTTCATACATGCATGAGCTTATTCTAAATAAAATCAATTTTATACATGTCTGTGATCAGTGGATGACTGCAGACAAGTACTCTCATAATACATTTGTTGGAGTCTCATTCTCACCCAGCCCCCAAAATAAAAAATAAAATCGACTGTCATTGGCTCAGTTCCAACTCATAGTAACCCCACGTAAGGTTTCTGAGGTTGTATATCTTTAAGGGAGCAGAAAGTTTCATCTTTCTACCGAGGAGCAGCTGCTGGATTCAAACTCTTGACTTTGCAACTTTAGTAGCCCAGCTCATAACCCACTAGACCACAAAGACTCCAGTTAATCTCACTGTTGTTGTTGTTAAGTGCCGTCGAGTCGGTTCCGACCCATAGCGACCCTGTAAAGGGTTTCCGAGGGTGTAAATCTTTACAGGAGTAGAAAGCCTCATCTTTCTCCCGCGGAGCGGCTGGTAGTTTCGAACCGCTGACCTTAAGGTTCGCAGCCCGATTCGTAACCACTACGCTAATCTCACTAGGGTGTCTTAAAAACTAACAAGGATACTTTTTGTGCCTTGGACATGCACTTTATACAAGATCCCTCAATTTTCCTAACATATAGAGTGATAAATGATGCTGTATTTATCTTCTGGTTCAAACTTGTGAATGTTTGCTGTGTGCGCATGTAATTGCTGGTTTCGTTTGACTTTTGCTTATCTTCATCTCTGTAATTAGAACATATTTTGTCTTCATGTTTAGATTAAACCTGCCATTTTTTTCATAAGCATTTATAGAATGCGAGTATGCCAGCTACTATTCCAAGTGTATGTTATATAACAAATCTGTCCAGTTGCCATTGAGTTAATTCCATCACTATATGTTTCATAGCAGAACTGTGCTCCACTGATGTTTCTCTATAGGATATGCTCCTGTGGGTTAATGCTCCAGACTGCAAGGTCGGTGGTTCAAGCTCACCAGCGACTCCTCGGAAACCCTATACAGGGTCACTGTGGATCAGAATCGACTCTTACAGCACTTAACAACAACAGCATACACACACATGAGGATGAAAGGGATAAGTCCATATATTTTGTTGCTAGAGTTCCAGTTCATACATGCATAGTTTCTTTGAAATAAACCAGTTCACATATGAACTGGAACCCCAGTAGCAGTATATCTAGTGTGATCATTGAATGGCTGCAGACAAGTTCGGTCCATAATGCACTTGGCACTTAGTTTCGTTAGTTGTTGTTAAGAGCCATGAGGTTGGTTCGGAGTCACAGCGATACAGTATAGGGTCTCCTTAGAGTACTTTCTTGGCACAAGACCTGGCAGTGTTCCGTTCTGTTGTGCACAGCCAACTAGATATCACCTAACAACAACAACAACAAGAAGGGTACCTTCAAAATAAAAGTCCAATCACAACAGTGGCTTCCGAAGGGCTGGTTGGTTTGAAGTGTGGTGAGACCTGGGGACTCCTGAGCCCATGGACAAGGACATAGCCACAGAGGTCTAGAGCTGAGAGTGAAGCATCCAGCTGATATGAAGTGAGGGGAGATGCACAAGAACACCCAGACTTGCAGATAGCACACATTTGACCTAACCTGAATGACTTTATAATCAGAATTCGACTATAGGAAGATTAAAAAAAAATTTTTTTTGATAAAGGTAACGTGTAAATTGCTACAATTTAATGAACTTCACCTATACTTATGGATGTAGTAGCTCAAAATACCAACTGAGAGGGAAGGAGTCTTCACATGAAGTATCAAAGCTATCCCCTCTGTACACAAGGTAGATAGGGACGGGCAACTTAGGCATTGACTACCTAAAACAAGGGGGTGATAAAGGCACGAAGTGACTGGCTTAGAAGTTTTCAAGAGAGAGTTTAGTTTAAGAGTGTGTGGTGGAAGGTAGAGTCCCCACTGAATAGTTTTCATTTTGTCTAGATGGATCTGGTAAAAAGAAATGGAGATAAGATTCTTATGATTCAGTAGTGAGAAATTGTTATCATGACTAATTGTGGCTGTCACAACTGTAAAGGTAGAAGTTTTGTAACAAAAACGGGGGAGGGGGGGAGTTAGTTAATCTTATAATCCAGAAACAGAGGACCCTAGGACCATCAATGGAGAAGAGCACAAGCAGAGTGCGGGACCCTATCCAGGGAAGCAGCAACACTAGAGATGGAAGCAGAGATGAGGACATGGAGACAAGAAGCAACTGAGGACTCTGGACTCATGGAAAGAGAGAGACTGGGGTGCTAGAGGCCAGGAGGCAGGCTTGCAGAATGTGCCCTTTGGTGATTTAAATGTTTATATATTCCTGAGTGTTTTTGTGTACATCCCCTTCCCCCTCAAAACAAACAAACAGGGAATGGAAACAAATACCATTGAATGATGATGCAAAGAGGAGATTGTAATGTGCAATGAAATGATGGTATAAAGCTGATGCTCTCCCAGTTCACTCAGTTCACAATAAAAACTTATTACATGAAAAAACAAACATACAAACAATGGCTTCTGAGAGGATTTGCTGTACCAGTTCAATTCAGGGCAGAGAGGTCAGCTCAGAAGGTTATTGTGACTGCTTTGTGGGACTCCAAATGGGTAATTTTGACAGGTTTTCTCCAAGGACACAGGACAAAAACTGCATTGGTGAGAAGACTGGAAAAGTTGTCACAAGGATGGCAAAAATGCTCTTTTGATGTGATGTTAACCAAAGATGGCAGATTTCTTTAGAGGAAAAATTATTGATGTTGTTGTGAAGTGCCGTTGAGTCTGTTCTGACTCAATAGAGACCCTGTATAGGGTTTCCAAGGAGTGACTGATGGGTTTGAACCACTGACCTTGTGGTTATAAGTGCAGTGCTTAATTCCACACCAGAACTCTAGCGTTTAGAATGATGGAAGCATTACCTTCAATAGTGTATAGCCCTGATGGGAAGATATGTTGAGAAACAATAGCATCACATTTTGATATTTCTGTTTAAAAAGGTTTCGATGATTTTATAGCTGTACTTTTTTTTAAATGTTTTATTGTGAATTATATGATAGTCTACATGGGAGAACATTAGTTTTACATTCATTCTGTCGTATATCGTTTCATTGCCATGGTTACAATCCCATTCATGCTATCCTTCCCCCCCCCCCCCCCAGTCTTCAGCACACAGCCCCTCTCCTTCTCTGGATCTAAAGTCCCCAGCTGCTCCATTGCTCCACATCACCGTCTCTGCCTCCATCTCAGGCATCACTGCTTCTCTGGGTAGGGTCCTGCTCTCGGCTCTTCTCCATTGATGGTCCTAGGGACCTCCGCTCCTAAACTGGAAAGTTAATCACTCACTCCCTTCCTTGCTATAAAACGTCTTACATTTCCAACCCTCACAATCAGTCCTGATAACAATTATTCACTATTGTATCACAAGAGACCCATCTGCATTTCATTTCATCTATAGCTGTACTTTTTGACTTACCCACATATATACCAAACCTGTTGCTGTCATGGCAATTCATGTGTTACAGAGTAAAACTGTCTTCTTAACAGAAGTGGACTTTGACGCTTTTGCGGTAATGCTGGGGGTTTCCAACCACCAGCCTTTACTAGCTGGGTGATGTTGTGTGGATGCTGTCACATCAGTGAAATGGGGATGAGCATACTTGTGTTGCTGAGGACGACGTGGCATTAGTCCAGTATGGTGCATATCACATGCCTGGCATGTAGTATGTGCTCAGTAAATGTTCCTTTCTTTCCTCCTTCTGTTCTCATATGAGCACTCAAATGCTGCTCTTCCAATACTGTCTGAGGTAGTCCTTTTCAGTATTATATTTTTCCAACAGCTTTTGTCCATGTCTTGCATTTCTCAGATGACTTAGCTTTTGACTTCTCACCTCAATTTGACATAAAGCAGCAGCTTTAAGGACTTGGTTCTTTTTCCTCACCTTTATTTATTTTGGTACCTAAAGGTCAAAGACATTGGTGTGTGGAATGTGGTATACTTTGTTCTCACCTTAGATGTTAAGTATGTTCCTTGCTGAGGGACAGAGTAATACTTGCTGCCAGGAAGTTTGGTTGATGGCCCTATTTATCCTGTCAAATGCTGAATTTAATTAGGAGTTGATGTCGTATTGGCTCCAAACCATACTCAGTCATTTTCCAAAAGATGTGGTAATTTACTGCAGATGAATGTTCTGTATGTTTCATTTCATTTCAAACTCAGTTTACTGAGTGTTTGTCATATTCAAGCCCTTGAGACAGGAGTGTTGTTGATGTGGCCTCTGCCCTTGCAGTGCATGCTTACTTTATGGCAGGGTTGGTGTTGTTGTTAAGTCGGATCCGACTCATAAAGATCCTGTCTAGGATTTCTGAGGAGCAGCTGGTGCGTTTGAGCTGCTGACCTTGTGGTTCGCAGTCCAGTGCTGGTCATACAGTGCCACACCAGAAGTCCAGCAGGTTAGAGAGGTGGATAAACTACTGTGTGAGTGTGTGTGGAATTGAATTAGTAATGAATGAGTGAACAAGCTCCCATTCATGAGGAAGAGATCCTAGAGGAGGTGACTGCTATGGAGTGGACTGTGTTCTCCAAATCGATGGGTTGGAGCTCTAACTGCTATCTATATTCGTGATCTTATCAGCTCTCATAGAATGGAGTCTCTTTCTGTAACACAGTTTAACTTAATCAAATGTTTGAGACCATACTATTATAAAGTGTGTTCTAAACCCAATTACTACTCTTAAGTTACATAAAGAGCAGCATCGATGTTGAGCCATGTGGGCTCAAATGTGGAAAGACAGACGTCTTGTGAGGATCACCAAGAACTAAGGACTACATGGATTACTGACAAGGAATTAACATGGCCAAGCCTCTGAGTTGGCCTTTGAGCTTCCAGAACTGTGACAAACTAAATTGCTGGTATTTGTGGTATAGCAGCACTAGGTCACTAAGACAGGGACATTTTGTCAGGACCTTGAATGTTGAGTAAGTAACTAACGGTCGAGAGGGCAAGGGAAGGGATTTCATTCTAGGATGAAACTACATGACCTCTAAGGTAGCATAAGAGAGAAAAAGCGAAATAAATTAGAAAGGGCATTGGGTGGCCTTGATTGTCGTTTTGACAGCCTGATTTGAGGAGTCCTCAATATTGCTTACAGCCTATTTTATTAAGGTTTTCTTCATTCATGCTTCTTGTAGCAAACTGGAAACATAAAAACATACAAAGAAGATTGCAATATTCACCCAAGAGAACAATGTCAATGTTCTGGTGAATTCCCCTTCAGTCAGGATCCTACAGTATATATACTGCTTTGCTTCTTGGAAGTGTATGTTTTTCACTTAATAGATTGTGAACATTTTTTGGTGTGATCGAAACTCCGTAAACTAACCTTTGTAATGGCGATTCACTGGTCTGTCATTTCGTTGCATTCTATTTCATTGAATCAGTCCTCTATTGTTGCCTGTTTGAGAAGTTTGTAATTATTTACATTAGAGCTGCGGTGAACGATCCTGTTAATAAATCTTTGTGTTGTCACGGAAGGTTTTTGAGGAAGAGATGTGACATAATGCTACTTCAGTTTTTTGAAGGACTAGATTAGAGAGATGAGAGACTGAAAGCAGGGTGAGATGGTAGTCAGGAGAATATTCCATTAGTGGAGGTAGGTGAAGATGGGAGAAATTAGGACCCATTGTTTGGTTTCTGGCCATATACATCAGTCACCATTTTGTTACAAATGACACAAAGTGTTGACAGCAATGTCCCTCCCCCGCTCGCCCTAACCCACCCCTTGTGCTAAACTGAGTGAATAACAATTTCTGGGAGCAGGTGCTGATTTGGAATAAGCGCCCCTGATTATTCCTGGACATTCCACATGGTATATTCGGCTTCTAGGCTGTAGGGTTGAGTCCACCCTCAGTTGCTTGGTCACGTGGACCTTCATAGCATGAAGTCAACAAGAGAGAGAGTCTATATTATTTACTTATTCTCTCTCTTTCTAAATTTTCAACAATTTATACACATTTTGATTCTTGACATTAATTGAAATCCCCACAATGTGTCAACATTCTTCCCGCTTCCTCCTGTGTTTACTGTTTATTTCATCCTTCTTTCCTTTCCCTTCTTGTCATCCCAGCTTTTTCCCTTGACAAATGCTAGCTTGTGAACTCATGGTTAGTTGTAGAGAGAATATGTATCCCTGGTGTTACTGGTCACCTAATGTTGTTGTTAAGTGCTGTTGAGTTGGTTTCAACCCATAGCGAACCTGTATAGGGTTTTGGAATAGTGGCTGGGGAGCTTGAACCAGTGACTTTATGGTTCAAACCAACTTTGCAGTCCAGTGCATGAACCCACAGTGCCACATCATTGTTCACCTCATAAGCCTGTCTATTTGTTTAGGTTAAAGTCGACCCTGAGGGTGAGTTCATTTCTCTGCTTGAAGTGTCTTAGACTGACATCTCTAGAGAAGTAAAACCAGTGAAGCCTATATATGTGTATACAAAGAGAGGTTTATATCAAGAAAGTCTTGGTGTGGTGCTGTAGGATAAGCACTGGACCAAAAGGTTGGTTTGAACTTCAAGGTCAGCGGCTCAAACCCACCAGCTGCTTCTTGGAAACTCCTATACAGGGTTGCTTTGAGTTGGAAAGGACTCGTTAGTGATTTATTATCCATTCCCCTCCTACCCCTGCTAATGTTCAAAGAACATTTCTTTCATCTTTCTTTCCCTTCCTCCTTTTCCTATTTAGTATGAATGCCTTTTCTCTACTTTGTACAGTAGAGGTCTCATACAATATTTGCCCTTTTCTGATTGACTTATTTCACTCAGCGTAATGTCCTGGTGTGGTACTGTAGGATAAGCACTGTACTGTTAAACCCAAGGTCAGTGTTTCACATCCACCAGCCAATCCTTGGAAATCCTATACGGTCTCAATTTGAGTCTAAACTGACTCGGCGACACTTAATAACAACAACAAAAATGGCCAAAATATTGGTAGATGTAGAAAGCATCAAAAGAAGATGGAAGGGACACACAGAGTCACTGTACCAAAAAGAAATGTTCAGTGTTCAACCATTTCGAGAGGTAGCATATGATCAGGAGCCAGTGATACTGAAGGGAGAAGTCTGAGGTGCGCTGAAGCCATTAGCAAAGAATAAGGCTCCAGGAATTGATGAAATTGAAATTGAAGTCTTTCAATAAAGTGATGAGGCGTGGAAGGCACTCATTCATCTAGGCCAAGAAATTTGGAAGACAGCTACCTGGTCAGCTGGTTGAAAAAGGTCCATATTCCAAAGAAGGGTGACCCAATGGAATGCGGAAAACCTTGGACAATGTCATTCATATTGCATGCAAGTAAAATTTTGCTAAAGATATTTTAAAAATGGCTTCAGTCATTGACAGGTACTGCTGAGATTCAAGCCAGATTCAGGTGAGGACATGGAATGAGGGATATCATTGCTGATGTCAAATGGAGCTTGGCTGAAAGCAGAGAATACTAGAAAGAAGTTTGCCTGTGTTTTATTGGCTATGAAAAGGCTTTCAACTGTGTGGATTACGATGAGCCATGGACAACATTGCAGAGTATGAGTATTCCGGAACACTTAATTGTGCTCATGAGGAATGTGTACCTGGACCAAGAGGCAGTTGTTTGAACAGAACATGGGAACACAGAATGGTTTATAGTTAGAAAAGGTGTGCTCCAGGGTTGTGTTCTTTTACCATACTTATTCAACCTGTATGCTGAGTAAATAATTCCAGAAGCTGGATTTTATGAAGAAAAATGTGGCATCAGGATTGGAGGAAGGCTCATTAACAACCTGCGATATGCAGCTGATATAACCTTGCTTACTGAAAGTGAAGAGGTCTTAAAATGCTTACTGATGAAGATCAAAGACCACAGCCTTCAGTATGGGTTGCACCTCAGTGTAAAGATCAGGACCAGGGCAGTGGTTTGTTCTGTTGGGCATAGGGTCGCTATGAGTAACCACCTGGATTAGGCTATAGAATATTTCCAGCACTGGGTATCAACTGTGAATCCTAGACCTTGAAAGTGTGTGGGTTAAGGATCCAAGTACTGTGTAGACCTAATGTTATGCAAAGAAGACATTATTAACATGGTCTGCACATGCATGGGCTCTTGTGTTTCCCATGTGTGTATAATTATGAAGAGATCAGGCTCAGGAATCAGACTGCTTGTTTAGAGAGTCTCCATCTTTAGTAGATAAACAATGTGTTATGTGATAACTCAAGAGAATTTGCTTAACTTTTCTGAGCCCCAGGATCTACCTCAGGAGTCCTGATGTAGTGCTGTAGGATTAAACACAGTTGAAACCCACTAGCCGCTCTTTGGAAACCCTATACAGGATCGCTATGAGACGTAGATGACTTACCACACCAAACAACAACAGAAGGTTGCTGTCAGGTTTACATTGTTGTTGTTGTTCTTAGGTGGCAGTAAGTTGATAACCAACTCATAGTGACCTTATGCACAACAGATCAAAACACTTCTCAGTTCTGCACCAACCTCACAACCGTTGCTATGCTTGAGCCCATTGCTGCTGCCATTGTTCCAATCCATCTCTTTGGGGTGGGGTGGGGCTTCTTCCTCTTTTTCTCAGAGCCCTCCACTTTACCAAGCATGATGTCCTTCCCCAGGGACTGGTCCCTCCTGATAATATGTCTGAAGTATGAGAGACAAAGTCTGAGTATCCTGCCTTCTAAGGTGCATTCTGGCTGAACGTCTTCCAACACAGATTTTTCGTTCTTTTCGCGGTCCACATAACTTTTAATATTTCCCTCTAACACTGTAACTCATCAATTCTTGTATGGTCTTCTTTATTTATTGTCCAACTTTCCCATGCACGAGTTTACGTTAGATATTACAAAAGTGATTAGAGCAGTGCCTGGCACAAAGGAACTGCTGGTATGTGTTGATTTTTATTCTCAGTAACATACATATGAAAATAATTACTCGGTGCATTGTAGCCATGTGTGGTTCAGTGTGTGACTCAGCTTTTCAAGCAACAGATCCTGAAATGACACATGCTGCCATATTCCATAAATGGTGCAGAGCTGGGAATGAGCCCAGGGCCCATGACATTTTTGTTTGTGTGTGATTGTACAACCTACTTTGTTCTCCTAAACTTTCATTTAATGAAAAACCATGGAACTTTCATTTTTGTTGTTCAATCTTTGGGAACCTCTCTAATTAACATGCAGTGGTTGTGGGGGCATAAGCCTGTCATTAATATACTCAGAAGAGCCCTTGGGCATAATTGTTTGTTTCCATGGTCATGTTATATTTGCATCTAAGCCCTTTCTTGAGACAATTGAGATGGTGTCCTAGATTTGAGGTTGGTAAATACATCATCATTTTATTGTTAACTCTTGAAAAGGTGACTTCTTATGTGCACTATGATTAGCAGAAAACATTCTGCATACAAATGTCTCCTGATGATGTGTAGGAGACAGCTCTTTTCAGACTTCTTGTCCACCCCTGGAAATGTGTTTTCTTTCTGTTGAAACCAGAACTTCATCTCGCTAGCAGTGGTCTTAGGAAATCCTTTCACTCGCTGGGACCCAAGGCATATTAGGTGTTAAGTGAACTCAGAATGACTTTCCTGTGTTTGGCTTTTTCTCAGGGTGGTCTCTGTATGGGCAACCATACTAATGACTACAAATTTTGTGTTTTCAAACAACAGAAATCTGTTCGCTCACAGTTCTGGAAGACGAATATGCACCATTGGCTAAGAAATTTCAAGCCGTGTTCTCCAAACAAAACTTTCTCTTTAGTCCACCTCATCTACCTGACCCCTCAATGGGAGGGATTCATGGGACTAGCAGAATGTTCTAGAAAGTTGTAGATTTGCCATTTAGAGAGTAAACTACTCTTAATTTGAAAAGATTGAATAGGTGACTATCTAAAAGATATTAGCCACAGCTTTTTTTGTTTGTTTGTTTCTTTTTTAAATGATTTTTTTTTTTTTTTTTACTTTGGAGACTCTTAAATCTCTCTCATAAAACCAAATAAAAACACGCCTTCTAGAATTGTACTTCTTTCAGGACCTCTTGAGTTTGGGGGGTGGGGGGTACTTCACACTGGACCGAATGCTCTCAGAGCCCTTGTTGCATTCTTGGACCAATGTTCCCATGTGTTCTTCGCTCCTCCTTTGACAATCTAGGAGTTCTCACTTTCAGTTGTTGGTAGGGACATTTCACTACTACTAGCTCTCCTCCCTCTCATTTGATGGTTCCAGTATATTCAGATGAAGATCAGTAGCTAATCTGTCCAGAACTTTGTGTAATATATAGTTGTCATGGATTGAACTGTGCCTCACTCCCCCTCCACCCTCCCCAAATATGTGCCAGTGTGGCTGGACTATCATACTCTACTTAGACATTTATGTAATGCTCTCCCTTGATATGATTTGATGTGATAAGCCAATCAACTATAAGAGATTTAGGGGTAGGATTGTTATTGCTCTTATTAGTTGCCATCGAGTTGATTCTGACTCATCGCAGCCCCATGCACAAAAGAACAAAACACTTACTGGTCCTATGCCACTCTCACAATTGTTAGGTTTGAGCCCATTGTTGCTGGCACTGTGCCAATCCATCTCATTGGGGCTCTTCCTCTTTTTTGCTGACCCTCCACTTTACCAAGCATGATGTCCTTCTCCAGGGACTGCTCCCGTGTGATCACATGTCCGAAGCATGAGAGAGTAAGTCTTGCCATTCGGACTTCTTAGGAGCAATCTCACTATACTTCTTCCAAGACAGATTTGATTGGTCTTCTGGCAGTCCATGGTACTTTTAATAGTCTTCTCCAACAGCATAATTCCAATGCCTCTTAAATTTTGAGAGAATGTATTTGTTTGTGAAACCCATCCACATTAGATGAGCCCCCAAAAAACTCTCCTGAGAAGTAAATTCCTGGAACTTTATTTGTGTCTGTGAGTGTATGAGTTAAACATGTGGGGTCGTACACCTCTTTGATCCCTATTTTGTCCTATATCCCTTGAGTCCGGGTAGGTGAAATGGCTTTATAGGTTTTATGCTGAATAGGCAAGAGATTACCATAATACCTTCTCAGAAAAGCTATAGAAAATGCACACACATGAAGTTTATTTTTATCTCCAAAGGACTATCCTGAGATTCCTTTCAATGGGGCCTCTGTGCTTGAATCAAGGACTATAGATTTCCATTTCATAGCAAAGGTGATCTATGGGGGATGCGAAGTGTTTCCTACATTGTGGGCATAGACCTGCTTCCAGAATCTTCTCAAGTAGCAACATTCCAGTGTTGGGAAGGTGTGCTTATTAACATTTGGTTGTTGTAGTTAAGTGCCATTGTGTCGGTTCTAACCCATAAAGATCCTGTATAGGGTTTCTGAGGAACGGCTGGTGAGTTTGAACCGCTGACCTTGCTGTTCAAACCATCTTTGCAGTCCAGTGTGTTAACCCACAACACCACACCAGGACTCCCCAACATTTGGTTGGGGACATGTAATTACCAGAGGTGGCATTTTTTACCCAGATGCTTAGCTGTATTCATAGAACAATTTAGATGCAACTACACTTTTCTTTTCCCAAACATACTAACCAGATACAATGTTAGTAACCTTTATCAGCATGACCATTTCAGCATTGGTAAAGCGTGAGTCTTTGTGTACTGACCCTGTATCATTTAACAAAGCATTCTCAGTATGACACAGTATACGGTCCCCTTTCTGATGTCAAGTCCATGTTTCTAATTAGATTTGTAAATCCTTAGTGTGAGCTATGTAGGTAGTCCTAGTAATGGAATCCCTTTGAAATGGTGCAAATGAAGGATGGGTGAAGTATCACAATTTGAAAAACAGACAGATAGAAGAAAACCAGAAAATAGAATAGAGAGGAGAAGGAAAGCAGAGAGAGACTGACGGTTCTCAAGGAAAATAATAGGGCTTTGTAAATAAATCAGCAAGTCACCAAGATTGGCAGAAGAAAAGGTCAAGGCTATTTTACCATTGTAGGAGATTCAGTCCAAGTTGCCTTTGAGAAGTGATGATATTTTGGTAACTCAAGATTGTACTTAGGATTCGAAACTGGGCACAAACACAGTAAGACTTGAGACCTCTCCTCTCTTTTCAATCCCCGTACTTCAGGCCGACATTTGGGGTGGGGGAAGGACAGCTAAGGCATCTAAACCTCTGGGGCCATCTGTGACATTAAGTCTGACCTGAGGAATCCACATCCTATAGCCAGGATCCCAAATGTGGGTTTTGGTGAACATTCATGTTCTTCCCATGTCAAAGATTTGCTGTTAAGTGCCGTCGAGTCTGTTTCTACCCTGCATAGGGACCCTGCATAGGGTTTCCAATGAGTGACCACTGACCTTGAGGTATAAATTGACCTTGTGGTCATTTGCTTATCCTACAGTGCCACACCAGGACTCCAGTGTTAAAGATGATGTCAAATGTTGTTGAGTAAGTTCTGACTCATAGTAACCCTGTATAGGGTTTTTGAGGAGAAGCTGAAGGGTTTGAACTGCCGATCTTGTGGCTCATAGTCCAGAGCTGATCCTACAGCACCACACCAGACATATGATATTTACTTGCTACTATTTTAACATGGAGGAGTTCTGATGTGGCACTGCAGGATAATGTGCTGGACAGCAAGGTCAGTTGGAACCACAAGGTCTGTGGTTCAAACACATCAGCCACTCCTCAGAAACCCTATACAGGGTTGCAATGGGTTGGAACTGACTAAACGGCACTTAACAACAACAACAACAAGGGGAGTGTAGTGGCTCTGTAGGATTAAGTACTGGACTGCGAACCACAGGGTCGATGGTTCAAGCCTGTCAGCCACTCTAAGGGAGAAAGATGAGGCTTTCTGCTTCTGAAAAGATTTACAACCCTGGAAACCCACTATACAAGGTGGCTGTGAGTCAGAACTGACTCGAGGACACTTTACAACAATGTTTTTCAACAAAGCCTTTTGGTAGTTTATCATTGTGTTTCATGGTC
This sequence comes from Chrysochloris asiatica, assembly GCF_000296735.1. Taxonomy (NCBI): domain Eukaryota; kingdom Metazoa; phylum Chordata; class Mammalia; order Afrosoricida; family Chrysochloridae; genus Chrysochloris; species Chrysochloris asiatica. The sequence goes on from NW_006408826.1 coordinate 2,220,121, forward strand.
TCTTTTAACTAGTAGCTCCTGATAGTGGAAAGCTCAGGGATAGTTTAGGGAAATGTTAGTCAGTCATTCTTTCCTTCATAATCATTTGAAAAATCTGACCTTTAGGAATTGTTGTGTGGGCTGTACACATTGAACATCTTCCCTTCCTGGGAATTTCTGTCCCTATCCCTGAGAAATTTTAGCATTAGGTTATACCCCTCCCCTCTCCTGGGCACTTTAACATCAGCAACAAAGAAGGGAAGAGAGGTGGAGACTGCTGGGAGGAGAAGTATTCTATTCAGAAAGGTGTTGCATGGCCCAGGGCATCTTTCTTGCCTGAATACAACTGAAGTGGAGGTTGTGGGTGTTGAGTGTTGCCCTAAAAGTTCTCTCTGGGATACTATCTTAAAGGTTGGCAGTTTAAAGCCATCCCGAAGGTGGTTCAGAAGTAAAGCCTAGTGATCTGCTTCTAAATAATGAGTCATTGAAAAGACTATGGAGCACAGTTCTAGTCTGAAACTCATGGGTTGAAATGAAATTGACTTCACGAGGAACCTTTGTGTGTTTTGAAAATCAGAACCTCTCCTTCTCAACATTTGTTTAGCCATTGTTTTGTTAGGTGCAATCAAGTCAGTTCTGACTCATAGTGACCCTATGTACAGCAGAGTGAAACAGTGCCCAGCCCTGCGCCATCACACTCGCTGCTGTCACTGTGACAGGCCATCTTGTTGTGGGGTCTTCCTCTTTTTCGCTGACCCTCCACTCTACCAATTGTGGCGTCTTTTTCCAGGGACTGGTCCCTCCTGACACTGTGTCCAAGGTATGAGAGATGAATCCTGGTTTAGCCATTGGTGTTAAGTGTTGTGGAGTCGGTCCAGACTCAGGTTTCCGTAGAGCAGGTGCTAGGTTTGAACTGCCGACCTTTTGGTTTATATTCCACTGCTGATCCTACAGCCCACACACTTAGCCATTACTTGTTGTGATGGTAACCATCACAAGAAAAAGAACAAACATTTCACATGCACTGATTCTGTTCTTTGCATTATTTAATCCTCACACAACCTGGGAGGTAGGAATTATTTTGACTTCATTCCACAAATCAGGAGAAAGTAAGCCTCGGTCATAACACCACTTGTCCAATACGTCATAATTTGAAGGTGATGAAGCCAGGAACTGAACCCAGGAAGGCTGGTCCCCAAGTCCTTTTTCTTAACCTATGCATTATTCTTTTTTTTTTTTAAGGGTGCAATTAATATTTGATTGTCATGTATAATCACGTGACAGTTGGGTATATAGTCTTCATACTTGATTTTTCTTTATGGTAAATAAAAAAAGTTTTAAACATCTGATGGCTGGTTTATGTTTTCAGAAAGCATGATGAATTTAATCTGTTAAGGGAAGCTTCCAATTTTTCCTTATTGTTGTTAAGTGCCTATGAGTTAGTTCCGACCCATAGGGACCCTGTATAGGGTTTCAGAGGAGCGACTGGTGAGCTTGAACTGCTGACCTTGTGGTTCCAACCAACTTTGCAGTCCAGTTCATTAACTCACAGCACCAGATACTTTGCCAACCTTTTGCCCCTTTTTATAAAACTGAAATGTTGGCATGCATTAGACTTCACACGCTGAAGCAACGTTCCTGACTGCCATCCGCATCACCATATTGCCAAACTTTTCAGAGAGAGAATGAATGATAGAAATGTGTGGTTATTTGGCAAAGTCCACACCACATGGTTGAGAATTGTGTTGCTACAAGTTTATCTCCAGTACTGTTCAGAACTGCCTGAAAAGCTTCCTTGCCTTTGATCTGTTTCACCATTTTGGCCATTGTGTTCTGACCAGTGACCATCGAAACAGAAGAAACCGAACCAAAGTGTTGGACAGAGCTTGCCCAATACAATATTCTTAAAAACCAAACTCTGCCTCTCACCAAACTGTTCTGAAAGAGAGGTTTGAACAACAGAGTTTGAAGAACCATGTATTTAAATTTTCTTAGAGAGAGTACTTTGTTATTTTCTGGAAGTTTGCACTTTGTCTATTTTTATTGTTTGCATTACCAGTTATGATGTTTTTATGTGATGATATTTTTATCTTTGTCTGTTGGCTTGTTTTTATCTAAAGAACCTATAGCTGATTATCTGCACTGTTTTCTCTCTTAACAACTAAGATATTGTCTGTAAGCATCTCAGTCATTGATTGCAGCTAAGCAATAAATGTGAAACACATTTATAAGATTTCAGTTTGGGAAGCTGTCTTCATATTTAGGTGGAAGATGTATATGACAAGAATGTGTTCACAGTGCTAATCTTCATCTCCCGGAAAGAAGTCTCCTCAGTCAGCCTGAACTCCAGGGACCTCCCCATTCCTGGTCCTCAAATGCACCCAACCCATGACCTTTGTATTAGTAAGCACTTGTTTTTAGTAAGCAGTTAGCAAGTAGTATTTAGTGGAGACCTGTCCCGTTCCAGGACTGAACAGAATACTCATGGTCTCTGGCTTCATGGTATATTGTTGTTAAGAGCTGTTGAGTCAGTTTAGACTCATAATGACCCTAATAAAGGGTTTCTGAAGAGTGGCTGGTGGGTTTAAACTGTCGACTTGTGGTTCAAACTGAACTTGTGGTCCACTGTTTCTCCTACAGTGTCATACCGGGACTCCTCATTGTCTGTTGTTGTTAAGTGCTGTCGAATCCATTGTGACTCATAGTGACCTGGTATAGGGTGTCTGAGGAGTGGCTGATGAGCTTGAACCACCAACCTTGGGGTTCAAACAAACTTGGGGTCGAGTGCTTAGCCTATAGCACCACACCAGGACATTGAAGAGCTTTTGTTGCAGTAATGTGCCAAATAGTTTTGACTCCGTGACCCTATTTATAACTAGGTCGAAACACTGCCTGGTCCTAGCCTCACAATCTTTCCCATGTTTCAGTCATTGTTGCAGCCACGCTGTCTTCGTTAATGTCTTTCTCTTTTGGGCTGACCTTCTACTTTGCAAAGCATGATGTTCCCCAGGAAGTGGTTCCTCCTGATTGTTGTAGTTGTTGTTAGGTGCCATTGAGTCAGTACCAACTCATAGCGACCCTATGCACAGCAGAATGAAACACTGCCCGATCCTGAGCCAACCTCACTACTGTTGCCACGCTTGAGTCCATCAATGCTGCCACTTGGCCAATCCATCTCATTGGGGGTCTTCCTCTTTTTCTCTGACCCTCCCCTCCACCTTACCAAGCATGATATCCTTCTCCAGCAACTGGACCCTCCTGACAATATGTCCGAAGTATGAGAGATGAAGTTTGGCCATCCTGGCCTCCAAGGAGCACTCTGGCTATACTTCTTCCAACACAGATCTGTTGGTTCTTTTGACAGCCCATGGCACTTTCAGTATTCTCCTCCAACACCATAACTCAAAAGCATCAGTTTTTCTACAGTCTACCTTATTCACTGTCCAGCTTTCGCATGCATATGAGGTTATTGAAAATACCATACTTGGGTCAGGCGCACCTTAGTCCTCAAGCTGACATCTTTGCTCTTCAACACTTTAAAAAGGTCTTGTGCAGCAAATTTGCCCAATGCAATACGTCGTTTGATTTCTTGACTGCTGTTTCCATAAGTGTTGATAGTTGATCTAAGAAGAAAGAAGTCCTTGACAACTTCAGTCTTTTCTCCATTGATAAGAATGTTGTTTATTGGTCCAGTGGTGAGGTTTTGTTTTCTTTACATTGAGATGCAATCCATACCGAAGGCTGTGCTCTTTGATCTTCATCAGTAAATATTTTAAGTCCTCTTCACTTTCAGCAAGCAAGTTTGTATCATCTGCATATCACAGGTTGTTAATGAGTCTTCCTCCAATCCCAATGCCATGTTTTTCTTTATAGAACCCAGCTTCTCAGATTATCTGCTCAGCATACAGGTTGAATAAGTATGGTGAAAGAATACAACACTGTCACACACCTTTTTAAATTTTAAACCATTCAGTGTTCATGTTCTGTTCAAACAACTGCTTCTTGGTCCAGGTACAGATTCCTCATGAGCACAAATAAGTGTTTTGGAATACTCATACTTCACAATGTTGTCCATAGCTTGTCATGATCCACACAATCGAAAGCCTTTGCATACGTAGTCAATAAACCACAAGTAAACAGCTTTGTGATATTCTCTGCTTTCAGCTAAGATCCACCGGACATCAGCAGTGATATCCTTCATTCCATGGCCTCTTCTGAATCCGGCTTTAACCTCTGGAAGTTCTTTGTCAATGTATGATTGTAGCCATTTCTGTATTACCTTTGGCAAAACTTTACTCTCATGGGATATCAAAGAGATTGTCCCATGATTTCTGCATTCCGTTGATCATGATGACGTGAATGGAATAAAGCCCGTGGGAGAAAATCTGCAAGACCTTCATTTGCTGATGGGGCACAACTCAAAATGAAGTACCTCCTGATAATACGTCCAAAATACATGAGACAAATTCTTGCCATCCTTGCTTTGAAGGAACATTCTGGCTGTACTTCCTTTTTCCATGAACATGGGGTTTATTAAGGACATGAACAGGGTACAATTCAGGAGCAGAAACCACTCAGGATGCAGCTGTGCTCCAGACAGGAATTCCTCTTCTTGGCCATGCTACAGAGTCTCCTTGCTCAATGATTCAATCTCTCAGCCATGTGGCCCCTTGGCCTTTGCTCTTTATGCGCAACTGTTACAAAGCTTCTTTACTTTAGCCTGTCTATAAATGCCCCAAAGGCACACTTTGGAAGCCAGTCTCCTGTTAGTAAGCACTTAGCTGTTTTTCTCACTCCATGGGCTGCCAAAGGACCAGGATGCTGGGTCTCTCCCTGCCACACCCCTCTGCTGCCTCCATTTTTCCAGGGAAGGATCTCACCCTCCACTCCTGGTTCCTCTTTCCCGATGGTCCTGGAGCCATCCTGTTCCTGCTTCTGAGAGGGCTCCTTTTAAACCTAGTGAGATGGCAACATGAACCAATCCCAGTGTTAGCATCCTGAACACTCTGTTTGCCTGGTTCCACCCCATCATTTGGTGGGAGTTAAGAAGACTATATGGAGAAACAGTACCACACGCTACTACCAGAATTAATCCTGAGGCCCAGAACATTGGGGCATAAACATTATTTTGATGGAGCTTTCTGTAAGTATGGCAGGAGCATTTAAAGACCTGTGAAGAATGAATAGTTTAATGAGCTTTCTGCCCAAGGACTTGCTTATGTCTCTCTGGCTGATTTTAGCAAGCTTTCTGAGGAATTCTTGGTAACATTGACAACACAGAAATCTGCCGTGGAAGCAAGGGTCATTTAGGCAATATGTTCTCTCTCTAGAATCCTTTAACCTACTGAGAAATATACAAAGGTGGATGGCATATTGTTAAGTTATGGTAACTAGCTAAGTTCTCCTAAGTTTTTATTGTGAATTGAGTGAAGGTTTATAAATAAGAACATCAGCATTACATTCAGCAAATCACACAGTTGGTTTTGTCTCAGTGATTATAAGCCCTTCAGTGCAACAACAGTTATTCTACTTTCTCGCTGGGGTTCCTATTTACATTCCGCCCACCTTCCCATCCCTTCTCAACTTTGTCCTTAGGAAAATGTTGCCCTTTTGATTGTCAATGATTGACCATTCCGTGGTGAGCACACCTTCCTAGTGTTGGTGTCCCTCATAAACCTATCTCTAGAGCTTGGCTGAAAATTGGGATATGACGGCGAGGTCCTTTACAGTCCTAAAGGGTGGTTGCGGGCCATAGTCTCAGGTTCGGACCAGTAAATCCAGTCTTTTATTATGATTAAATAATTTTGACTTTTGTTCCACATTTCCCCCCCCTCTATCTGGGGCCCTCTAAGGTGATCCCTTTTAGAGCAGTTGACAGTGGTAGCTGGGCACCATCTGGCTCTTCTGGCCTCAGAGTGATGGAGACTGATGGTCACATGGTTCAGTAGTCCATTGGACCAATTGATTCTAAGTCTGAAGAGACTTTGTCTTACCCTTCTTTCTTCTGCACATGGCGAGACCAATCCCTGCACCTTAGATGGCTGCTCATGAGTTTTCAAGCTCCCAGATGTTGCTCGGAGTCCTGGTGTGGTGCTGGGGGATAATGCACTGGACTGCAACATCAATTTGAACTGTGAGGTTGGCAGTTCAAACCCATTAGCCACTCCTCGGAAACCCTACACAGGGTTGCTATGGGTCAGAATCTACTCGACAATACTTAAGAACAACAGACGTTACTCACCAAAGTAGGATGGAGAACATTGTCTTTGTGGACTATGTGATACCAATTGACCATCGTGTCCCCTGAGACTATGGTCATGAACCCAAAGGCCCAGCAATTCATTGCTGTAAGATGTTTGATAATATCTAAGACGTTTTCATCATTTTGCCTGCTGTATGTTGTGTTTTTATGAAAGGTGGATACTTATGTACAAATATCCTCTTTCAAACTCACATATTTGTGGTGTTGGTGGTTATGTGCCGTGGAGTCGGTTCCGACTCATAGCAACCCTGTACAGGGTTTCTGAGGCTGTAAATCTTTACGGGAGCAGAAAGCCTCATCTTTCTCCTGCGGAACAGCTGGTAGTTTCAAACTGCTGACCTGAGGTTAGCAGCCCGATTTGTAACCACTATGCTACCAGAGTTCCTTCCATATATAAATATTTATAAATTCTATTCTTCCTCCCTTACCCATTCAGCCTGTGTCTCAGTCCGTCCATACACTATGCTCAGAACACTGTTGTTCCAAGGTTGTGTGTATATCACTATTGTCCTCTATCCCCTTTAGCCCTTGCATGCCTCCCGTGTCTTCACCTATCTTCATCATTCTTCTGCCACCCTCCAACTTCTTGTATATCGCCCTCCCTGTCACCGAGCTAACATGCATCTAATCTCTCTGGCTGTACTTCCGGCATAAATTTCTTTGTTTTCCTAATAGCGCAAGATATATTCAATATTCTTCCCCAGACTATAATTCAGATGCCTTAGTTCTTCTCTGATCTTCTTTATTCGCTGTCCAGGTTTCACATGCATCTGAGGCCATTGAAAATGCCAGGGCTTGCATCGGTAGCACTTCATTTCTCAGTGACATCTTTGCTTCTGAACACTTTAGAGAGGTCTTCTGCAGCAGACCAGTGTAATACATCCTTTGATTTCTTGATGGCTGCTTCTGTGGGTGTTGGTTGTGGATGCAAGTAAAATAAAATCTTAAACAACTTCAATGTTGTCTCTTTTTATCATGCTATTGCTTATTGGTCCATTTGTGAAGGTTTTTGTTTTCTTCATCGTGATGTGTGAAGGCTGTAGTATTTAATTTTCCTCAGTCAAGTGCTTCAAGTCCTTTTGATTTTCATCAAGCCAAGGTTGTGTCATCTGCATATTGTGTGTTGTTCATGAGTTTTCCTCCGTTCCTGATGCACTGTTCTTCTTCATATAGTCCAGCTTCTCACATTATTTGTTCAGCATACAGCTTGAACAAGTATGGTGACACACACCTTTCCTGATTTTAAACTGTCCAAAGACTGTCTCTTGGTCTGTGTACAGGTTCCACATTGGCATAATTGTTAAATGTGCATCACATTTTGTTATGATCCACACAGTCAAATGCCTTTGCATAGTTAATAAGGAACAAGCAAACATCTTTCTAGGATTCTCTGCTTCCAGCCATGATCCATCTGACATCAGCGATAATATCTCTCATTCTACATCCTCTTCTGAATCTGGATTGAACCTCTGGCAGGTCACTGCCAGTGTCCTGCTGCCACCATTTTTTAATTGTTGTTGCTTTTGTTAAGTGCTTTCGAGTCAGTTCCGACTCATAGCGACCTGTAACAGCGTTTCCAATGCTTTTTAAATTTTTGTGGGAACAGAAAGCCTTATCTTTCTCTCACAGAGCAGCTGGTGAGCTTGAACCATGGACGTTGTAGTTCACAGTCCACTGTGTATCATATCATATGGAGCCAACACACTCCACACTCAAAGAGTTGTTGTTGTTAAGTGCTGTCGAGTCAGTTCCAACCTATAGCAACCCGGTTTAGGGTTTCCTAGGTTCGACTGGTGAACTCGAACCACCGACCTTGTGGTTCAAGCCGACTCTCCAGCGCATTAACCCACAGCACCACACCAAGACGCCACTTAATTAGCTTCAGCAAAAGCTTACTTGCTTGTGATATTAATGATATTTTTTGATAATTACATATCAGATCAATCTGGATAATGATCTCTTCCAGTTAGTTGGCAAGAATAGCTGTCTTCCAAGTTTCTTGGCATACATCAGTGAGTGTCTCCCTACACTATAAGTTTGTTGAAACATCTCAATTGGTATTCTGTCGATTCCTGGAGCTTTGGTTTTCACCAGACTTCTTCCTTCATTATTAAATCATCTCTTGATCATATGCTACCTCTTGAAATGGTTAAATGTTGACTAATTCTTTTTGATATAGTGATTCTGTGCCTTCTTACAGCTTCTTTTGATTCTTTCTACATGATTCCACATGTTGCCCAAAGAAGACTTCAGTATTGCAATTTGAGGTTTGAATTTCTTCAACATTTCTTTCAGTTTCAGAAATGCCAATTGTATTCTTCCCTTTTGATTTTTTTAACCCCAAGTCTTTGTACATTTCTGTTTCATACTGTGTCTTCTCTAGCCATCCTTTGAAATCTTCTGTTCAGCTCTTTTCCGTCATTTCTTCTATTCACGTTAATTACTGTACAAGGGGACCTCTAAAAGTTTGTGGGAAAATGGAATTGAAAGATAATAGAATTTTTACACAGAACTTTCGAAGTCCTCTCATGTGTTCAAAGGAGCTCTGGTAGCATAGAGGTTACGAGTCGGGCTGTTAACTGTTAACCTCAAGGTCAGCACTTTGAAACTACTAGTCATTCCGTGGGAGAAAAATGAGGCTTTCTGCTCCTGTGAAGATTTACAACCTTGGAAACCTTATGCGAGGTTGTTATGCATCAGAACCGACTCCACGGCGCATAATCACCACCACCCACCACTTATATGTTTACGAGCAAGTTTCAGAGTTTCTTCAGATGCCCACTTTGGTCTTTTCTTTATTTCCTGCTTTTTCATGACCTTTTTGGATGACATTTTAGATGTCATACCACAACTTTTCTGGTCTTCAGTCATTAGTATCCAATGCATCAAATCTGCGATATACTCAAGGTTGTATTTTGGCTCTCTAGACTTGTTTTAAGTTCAGCCTGAAATTCCATTTGAGCTGTTGATGGTCTGTTTTTCACAGTTGACCCCTGGCCTCGTTTTGGCTGATGATACTGTCTTTCTCCACAGATGTAGTCCGTTTGATTCCTGTGTATTACGTCTGTTAAAGGAGTTCTGGTAGGGTAATGGTTTCGAATTGGGCTGTTAGCCTCAAGGTCAGCAGTTCAAAACCACCAGCTGTTGTGCAGGAGAAAAATGAGATTTTCTGTTCCTGTAAAGATTTACAGCCTTGGAAAACCTGTACAGGGTTGCTATGAGTCGGAACCGACTCCACAGCACATAACCACCACCCCCACATCTGGTGAGGTACAGGTGTTTTATGTGGTTGAGCAAAGGTATTTGCAATCTGTTAGTCATGCTTGCAGAATTCTATCCAGAGACGGCTCGTGTCATTCCTATCATCAAGTTCATATTTTTAAGGTACCAATCCTTCTTTTTCCCCCCAACTTTCACATTTCACATTCTAATCATCAGTAATTATGAATGCATCTTGATTGCATGTCTGGTCAATTTCAAATTGTAGACGTTGGTAGGACCACAAGGTCATTGTTGTTATTGTTATTAAGTGACATCAAATCAGTTCTGACTCATAGTGACCCTGTATAGGCTTTGCAAGGAGCAACTAGTAGGTTTGATTTGCAGTCCAGTGCTGATCTTACAGTATCACACCAGGAGTCCAGGGCAAGAGGTTGTAGCTGTTGTTTGTTGTTAAGTGCTGTCAAATTGGTTCTGACTCATAGTGACCCTGCAATAGGGTTTCTGAGGAGTATCTGGTAAGTTGGAACCACCTACCTTGGGATTGTGGCCCAGTGCTTATCCTGCAGTGCACACGAGGACTAACTTTTCCTTGCTTCATAGTCTTTGCACATACTGTTCCCTTGCCTAGATTTTCCTTCTCGGTCATGTCTGCATATTTCTCTAACACTGTTTCTTATCTTTCCTCTTACACTGAGAGTATGTAGTTCTAATTATTTGTTGAGAAAAGTAATGAATATTTCATGGGACTCACAAGATGACGTATGTTACTGCATTTAGTGTATCATCTTCTTCAGATGACACAGATCCTTTTAAAGATAAGCAAGAACAACTTTCCCTTTTCCTTTCAATCACTAAGGAATAATTCTGAAAGTCTGAACATTTGTGGTGCCGGCAATTGGACGTCCTCTTTTTTTCTGCTTTTCAAGACCAAGGAATTTAGCGCATGATTTCATAGGCTTTTTAAAAAGTAAACTAATGTTATTGAACAGGGACAACAAACAAAATAAAATTTCTATCGATCCCATAAGAAAAAAAACAAAACAGTATACTAACACTTTTGGGACTGTGAGTGATCCAGTCCTTCCCAGGTAAGTGTTTTTGTGTATAAATGAAGACTCAGAAGTCATTCCTACTTTTTGGACCCCTGGTGTTTGGAACTGCTGGCTATAGACAGTAAAGAACTCAATAAACCCTTGCCTGACTTGCTTAGCCATATGGTTGGTGACAGGTTTATATTAATAAATAACCAATGTACTTTGGTATATGGGCAAGCGTAGAGCTTGGAATCAAGAGAACTGGCTTGGAATTCAGAGTCTTGTCCCTTGTAAACCGTGTGATACTGGTACGTCACATCACTTGACATTTTTGAACTTGTTGCTTTCTCTCATCAGGAGTGGAGAGAATCACACCTCTCAAGAGGATCAGATGAGGTCATGTATGTGAAAGTGCTTTGTGAACTAGAACTTTCTTCCCCATGAAGAGGCTGCTTGCTATTGAAATCCCTGCCACAACCTTCTGAGGCCTTGGAGAGAGAGGATTCTTAGCTAATTTGTGTTATTGTTTCTTTTCCCAACACTGTAATTTCATAGAGAAGAGTGTTTGGTGGCTTCCTCAGGGTCCTGTGCACTGCTGTCTTTATGGGGAGCACTGTTCATGTGAAAATACCTGATGGGCTTTGGGCTGTAGGTCACGGGCCCATTCTTTAAGCTCTGTGTAGGGCTGCTGTAACCAGACTGTTTTGTCCTAAGAGCAGAAAGAGCCACCGTGGATTGGAAGCGGAAAGTTAGCCCAAATTCTGCCTTGCTTCTTCTCTGGCTCTCTCTCCTCTGCACTGTTAAGTTGTTAAGTGCTGCTGAGTTAAGGTTCGGATTCATAGAGATCCTATGTAGAGTTTCTGAGGAGTAGCTGGGGGCGGGGAGGGGTTTGAATTGCCAAGCTTGCAGTCCAGTGGCACACCAGGACTCTACTGTAGCTTCTCTAAAGCAGCGAGCATTGTCATGCAGAACTTGGATTCTGGAGTTGAGCAGAAGTGTGTATGTAAAGCCTATCATTATCACTAAACTGGATGTTTGCCCATCTGTACTGTGGTGACTAAGAATGTGTGCTATTAAAAGTATGTACGTAGTAAGAATATGTACGTAGACGTTTTAGAGGAGTAAATGAGAAACCATGTTTTTATGACGAAATAACCAGAGCTTCGAAGGTTGTTTGCCAACAGCTCCCTGCTTCCCCCAGGCCCCCAAGGTATTTTCATAAAGAACGCTAAGCCAATTTTATTTTCCATGATGTTGTAAAAACATTAGCATAGCATATTTATGAAAATACCTTGGGGGGTGGATTGAGAAAAGGGAGCAGTTAGCCAATAAATACAGAAAGTAATTCATGTAACATGCTTAACACAGTGTGGGGTACAGTCTGATTATTATTTTTGATGTTGCTTCCAGCAAAATTTTACTTATGTGCGGTGTTAATGATACTGTTTGATAATCGCTGCATTCTGTAGGGTCACCTTTCTTTGGAATGGGCACAAATATGGATCTCTTCCAGTTGGTTGGCCAGGTAGCTGTTCTTTAAATACCGTGGCATAGACGAGTGAGTGCTTCCAGAGCCACATCAGTTTGTTGAAACATTTCAATTAGTGTTCTGTCAATTCCTGGAGCATGGTGTTTCACCAATGCCTTCAGTACTTGGACTTCTTCCTTCAGTACTATCGGTTCTTGATCATGTGCTACCTCTTGAAATGGTTGAACATTGATCAGTTATTCTTGGTACAGTGACTCTGTATCACAAGTGTCTTCTTTGGATGTTTTGCTCATAGAATCCTTCAATATTGCATATTGAGTCTTGAAATGTTTCTTCAGTTCCCTTACCTTGAGAAATGCTGAGCATGTTCTTCCTTTTTGGTATTCTACCTGCAGGCCTTTGTACATTTCATAATAGTACTTTGTCTTCTCAAGCTGCTCTATGAAGTACTCAACTCATTTCTTTCATTTGCTTTAGCTATGTTCAGGAACAAATTTCACCTTCTCTTCAAATACCCACTTTTGTCTGTTCTTTCTTTCCTGTTGTTGTTTTTTTCCCATGGTCTTTTGCTTTCTTCTTGAAGTCTTCGGTCATTAGTTTCTAATGCATCTAATCTGTTCTTGAGATGGTCTCTAAATTCAAGTGAGCCATTTTCTTGATATAAACCTCTCTGGTGTGGTGCTGTAGGATAAGCACTGGAATGTTAACTTTAAAGTTGGCGGTTCAGATCCACCAGCTACTCCTTGGAAACTCTACAGGATCACGATGAGTCAGAATCTACTCAATGGCACACAACAACAACAACAACAACAACAAATACATATGTATAAGGAGCCCTGGTAGCATATATGTTGGGCTGCTAACTTACAAGGTCAGCAGTTCAAGTCAACCAGCCACTCCACCCGAGAAAACTGAGGCTTTCTGCTCTTATAAATTTTTACTGCCTCAGAAACCCTATTAGGGTTGCAATGAGTTGGAACCCACTTGACGGTATACAACCACAACCACAACTACCACCACCACATTCAAGGTCATATGTTGGCTCTCTTGGACTTGTTTTAATTTTCTTCAGCTTCAGCCTGAAGTTGCATGTGAGCACCTGATTGTTATTGGTCCCTAGCCTTGTTTTGACTAATGATACTGAGCGTCTCCATCATCTCCTTCTACAGATGCAGTCTGTTTGATTCCTGTGTATTTTATCCAGCAAGGTCCACGTGTAATTCCCTTTTTATGTTGTAGGAAAAAGGCATTTACAATGAATTAAGTCACTGGTCTTGCAAAATTCTTTCATGAGATCTTCAGCATGATTTCTATCACCAAGTCCATATTTTCCGCCTACTGATCCTCTTTGTTTCCAACTTTCACATTCTCATCACCAGTAATTATCAGTATATCTTGATTACATGTTTGATCAATATCAGATTGAAGAAATTGGTAGAATTCTTCAATTTCATCATCATTGCATAAATGTGAATAATAGTGGAATTAGCTGGTCTTCCTTATAGTCAGAAGGATATTATCCTATCACAGACAGCATTGTACTTCAAGATAGATCTTGAAATAGACTTTTTGACAATGAATGTAACGACGACTTTTCTCTTGAATTTCACATCTCCAGCATAGCGATCATCTGAGTCAACGTAGTGAATACCAATCCATTTCAGCTCACTGATGCCTGGGATATCGATCTTTATGCATTCCCTTTCATTATTGACTTCCAATTTTACCTAAATTCATAATTTTCACACATTCTACATTCTGATTATTAATGGTTGTTTGCAGCTCTTTCCTCTCAGTTATAGTTCCGCCCCATCAGCAAATGAAGTTCCTGAAAGCTTTGCTCCATTCATGTCATGAAGGGCAACTTGACTTTGAGGAGGCAGGACTTCCCCAGTTGTATTTTGAGCGCCTTCCAATCTGAGGGGCTCATCTTCTAGCTGACAGTTTTCTGCTGCTATTCATAAGGTTTTTAGTGGCTAACTCTTCAGAAGAGTCCTGGTGTGCCACTGTGGGTTAATGTGCTGGACTGCAAAGTCAGTTTGAACTGCAAGGTTGCCAGTTCAAGCTCACCAGCCGCTCCTTGGAAACCCTATACAGGGTCGTTATGTGTTGGAACCGACTCAACAGCACTTAACAACAACAACCCTTTAGAAGTGGTTCTCCTCTCCTTCCTAATCAAGGTTAATCTGGAATCTTTGCTGAAACCTGTCCACTATGTGTAATGCTGCTGGCATTAGAAACACCAAAGAGTGGGGTTGTTTTACATTTTGCCGTTAAAACATTTTTAAATACCTGATGGGTGAGGAGCAGTTGACAAGTAAGCATAGAGAGTAAAAATATGGTAATGCATGTAAGATGCTTAGCACAATGTGAGGTGCAGTCAGTAGTGCTGAATCAATGGTGGCTGTGGTCATTACTCTTTCCTTTTGAACTTTGTCATCTGGGTGAAATTTGACAGAACGAATTGGCTTTCCATTCAACAATTCATACATTTGTGGCATTGATTGCAATGCCCACAATGTAACAGCCCTTTTCCCATTTCCTCCCTGTGTTTCCCATAGGCATAGGTCATTCTTCCCTATCCTTTCCTGCCTTCTGAGCTATATCCCTGGGTAAATGATGCCCTTTGGTTCTCATATGCTTGGTTGTCCTAGGAGTGAGTACTTCCCTAGTATTATTGTTTGCCATATAGGCCTGCCTATGGTTTGACTGAAAGTTGAGTCACAGAGGTGAGTTCCGTTCCAGGCTTGAAGGGTGACTCAGGGTCCGATTCTCCAGGTTACAACTGCCTCTATCTGACCAGTAAATCCAGTCTTTTGAATAGTTTTGAGTTTTGTTCCACATTTTTCTCCCACTGTATCCAAGACCTCCTATTGTGATCCTATTCTGTGGTACCCTGGCACCAAGTGATAGCTGTAATTATTAATGTTGTTAACTTCCTACATTGAATCAATAGAGAATAGTTCCTAGTCAGACTTGGGAGAGACCGGTCAAGGGATCCTCCCACTTTTAGTCTTGGAAGAGGGTTTGCCCTGAGGGAACCCGACTGCTTGCCTTGATGTCTCCTGGATGAGCAACTTACTTATTCTTGTAGTATTCAGTGGGATTGCCATTTGTTTTGTATTTTTCCTGTTGGTCTTTCTTTCAAGAAGTATCCGTGTTCTTCTAGATGATCCAGGCTGGTCTACTTGTCCTTTCCAGTGGCTATTTCCCACCTCAGAAGATTCTAGATGGGGTTCAGAATTCCACCTATGCTTCACTGGACACGTTGTAGCCCCATTTTAGATATGCCAATCAGGTATAGGCAGAAGATGGGTTTCAAGCTTTCTATGGTGATATTTCTGACTATTCTTTTCTCTCCCTCTCTTGAGAACTTTTGAAATCTTGTTGGTTGTATATGTGCTGTCTGCTATCCTACTTTCCTTTACTTGCTTCCTGTTTTTATAATACAGTGAGTAAGCTGAAGGCCAAAAGGCCTGGTGTCTGGATCAGGTATCCCTAAGATCAAATCATAGCTTTGCTGCTTTACTGGCTGTGACTCAGGGACATGCTTGTGAACCTTGCTGACTCTTTCTGTTGAAGAGTAAGATAAGAATGCTTATGTTACAGAGTACCTGTGAAAAGTCACCATGCTGGGTTTCAGACCCAGAAAGGTAAAACCTTCTGAATACATAGGTACCAAGAGACCCAAAAAACAAACAGAACTCCTTCTGAGAGACATGAATTTATTACAGAAAAGAGAATAAAGGAGGTGGTTTACCGACAAGGGAATTTACCCACAAAGGGTCAAACCCAGCTGTGTCCAGCGGCACTTGGCTGGATCATGAAGTTTTACCTTGTGAGGGGTGGTTGATCAGGTCTTTTTAGATTGTGGGGCATTCTCAAGTGTAAGGGCAATTAGGGTGGTAAGCAGAAATTTGGAGAGGCAAGAGTCAAAGGTGTCAGGCTGTCTGTCCCCTCCTAGAAAACAAAGGGGTTTCTCCCAGCATCAAGGGCTGAAGGCTGCTTCCTAGCTTCTGCATAAGTAAAGCTGGGGAACAAGATAGCTGGAGGGGGAGGAGGGGCTGTCTGTTCCTTCTGGATAGCAGGAGCAGGGGGAAGGGACAGGAGATGGGGTTTTGAGGTGACCTTGGCATGGTCATTTTGGAACATTCAGTTTGTGCCCCTGTTGTTGTTAGGTGCCATCAAGTTGATACTGAGTCATAGCGACCCTATGCACAACCAAACGAAACACTGCCTGGTCCTGGGCCTACCTCCCAATCATTGCTAAACCTGAGCCCATAGATACTGCCACTGTGCTAATCCATCTCTTTGGGGGATCTTCCTCTTTTTTTTTTCCCAGACCCTCGATAGAACATGATATCCATCTCCAGTGACTGGTCCCTTCTGACAATATATCCGAAGTATGAGAGACAAAATCTGGCCATCCTGGCTTCCAAGGAGCACTCTGGCTGTACTTCCAACATAGATGTACTTGTTCTTTTGGCATTCCATGGTACTTTTAATATTCTCTTCCAACACCATAACTGAAATGCATCAATTCTTCTAAGGTCTACCTTTTATTCACCGTTCAACTTTCACATGCATAAGAGGTTATTACGGTTTGGGGTCAGGGGCACCTTAGTCCTCAAACTGACGTCCTTGTTTTTCCAACACTTTAAAGAGGTTTTGTGCAGCAGACTTGCCCAATGCAACATGTCGTTTGATTTTTTGACTGCTGCTTCCATGAGTGTTGCTGATGATGTTTGTTTCCCTACACATACCTAAGTCACTGTCTGGCATCCATGCCTTCATTCTGTTATACATGATGGTAACATAAATCAATGGTAACTAGTGTGGTAAAGTGAGTTTACTTCATATGTTTCTTCTAGCCATGGTCTGTGTGACTCTATCACTTGGTTTGGTGGGACCTGGTGTGATGCTGTATGCTAAGCACTGGTCAGTTTGAACTACAATGTCTGCAGTTCAAACTCACCAGACACTCCTACACTGCGTTGACATGCAAAATGGGTGCATGGGATGCTGAAGTACGATTGGTTAGTTTTGCCATCCGCTAGGTGTTTTTATTTTTTTTCTTCACAAATAAGATCTTTTCTTGGTCATCATTGAAAGCCTGAATTTTAAACAGATTCTTGAACTGCTGGTTCATAGCCATCAGCTCGTTTAACTTTAGCACCTGTCTCATCTCCAGTAGCTTTTCCAGAACTACTGCCTTCACCATGAAGCTCCATGAGTTTTCGCAACTCAAACTTGGGCTTCTGTAGCATTTTTACATTCCTAACAAACACATCATGGAGAGGGTAAATAGACTGGGAAGCCTTCTCTATGTCCTTTCCAATGCTGCCTGGAATCAGTTTATTGACCACTTCTTTCAAGTCATTTGTCTGCACCTCTTGGGTCATGATTTCCATCATTTTCTACCGGATTTGATGGACCTGTTGGTGCTGAGCATAAGATGTCGTCTGAATCTGGTTGTTGCGTTTTGTAGTAAAACCAACACAGAACAGGCGAAGCAAATAACCATCTGTAGTCTTGACATCAACATGAGCTTCAATCATGGTCTGCCATTTTTTGACCATGGAGCACATTTTGTCACGGGTAAGATCCATGCCATGGAAGCTGGTCAAGCAGTTTTTGCCCTGAACATCCCCAGTCATTAGCTTGAATTTTCTAAATGCAACTTCATCGTTCTGCAGATCAGCAAGACTCACTTCAAAAGCATGACCCTTGAGCCCATCAGATGTAATTTTCGTTCCTTGAGTCCTTGTGACTAGTGTTTTCCCAATATTTCTTATATTGAACATAGCTGGTGCCTTCACACATACCAATCTTTCTTAGAAAATGGATCAACCACGTTCTTCTTGGCTCCTTTTTGCCACCTTTTGTAAGGCACTTGTTCTTGCCGACTGACCGCCATGGTGGTGCTCAGAGAACCAAAGAAAGGCCATCCGCTAGGTTTGAAAGGAGATCCCTCAGAAGCAGGAACAGATCCCAGGCCCATCAACAAAGAAGAGCTATGAACAGAGCAGGAGATTCTGACCCAGAGAAGCAGCAGGAAGTAACAGAGGCTAATTTTGAGTTTTGATTCTCCTTTCCCACTGTGAAGCCAGAGGAAGTCAGACAAGGCCCCCATGCTGCTTTTTCCAACTAGAAATGACAACAAATAGCCCTTTCTTAGAGATTCAGAATGTGCCTTAATACATAAAGACTCAGGAATTTTGCAGCAAGGAGACCTTTTTGTAACATAGCATTTTCAAGTAGATTTGAACACTGATTCCTTTCCCCCATTTTAATCCCCATCAATACCCAATGGATTACACATTGCTAATTTACTTGGATGGTTGATTGCCTGACAAGATATATGTATTTCGCCCTGACCAATGATTATTTGTCTATAAGAGTTGCATATTGTAATACTGGCCTATTTTGGTTCTACTAGAACATATCTCACTATGTTCCCAAGTATAACTACCACAAATTACTCCATTTGGATAGAATTAACACATTAAATTATTTTGTTTAGACTTACTGTCATTCTTATGTTAAGTGGCAACATTAGGAAATCAACTAACAGCATTTCATTTTCCTTTGGAAGCATTCCCATAACTAAGATTAGAATCTGAAAAAGAAAATACACATTTTTCAGAGTCCTCTTGCTCTTACTATAATTAAAAACAACAGCATGAATTTCAAATTAATCACATTACTTTCTCTTCATGTAGTGATAAAACTTCTTTGCAAATGTAAGCCCATCATTCATTAAAATTAATGGTATGTCTGGTCTCAGATACATACTTTTAATATAAAAAGACAAAAGTACCAACGCACAGTTTCTGAACACATAATGAAATAAATAAGAGAATTAACATCTTGATTATGTGAGACAATCAGACTCAACGACCCAGACTTCTCAGTAAATAAAACAAGTATAAATATGAGCATGAGCATATCACAATATGTGGGGTGTTTTCAAAATGCTGCTTAGAGGAAGGTGCTATTCTCTAGGTGTTTATGTTAGTAAGAAAGTTAAAACATAAGGAATTAACTTTGCGCCTAGAAGCTTTGATTGGGAGCAAAGTCAGAAACCAGAAAAGGTGGGCAGAAGGAAGTCAAGAACTTAAACCACCCACTGCTCTCCAGGTACTTTCTACTCATAATGGCCTGACCACATAGGGTTTTTGAGGCTGTGAATCTTTACCAAAGCAGAAAGCCTTTTTGTTCTCCCTAGTGGGTTCCAGCTGTTGACATTGTGGTTACCAGCTCAACCACTAAAGCATAAATAAATAAACTACTAAAGATTTTATTATTTCAATAGCTGATTCTTTAAAAAGGTGATTAACTATTTACTTGAGTTTGTCATGCGTCATAATTGATTCAACAGCAACTAATCACAGCAACCAGGATTACCAAATTAAAAAGTGAATTCTATTGTAGAATAGAATATTATTCAACTAAAAAGGGCTAGGAAGGTCTGATACCAATATAGATTAGCCTTTATGGAACCTTTATGTATGTCTAATCCCTACCTAGATTAACCTTGAAAACATGGCAAGTGAAATAAATGAGAGATATGAAGGACAATTACTGTATGATCCCAACAGCGGTAGTTCAAACCCACCAGCTGCTCCTCAGAAACCCCATACAGGGTGGCTATGAGTCACAACCAACTTGACAGTTCTTAACAGCAACAACAACATACCAAATCCACTGCCACTGAGCCAATCCCACCTAACAGTGACCCTATATAGGTTTTTTTAAAGTTTTTATTATGAATTATGTGTTAGTTTACATGGGTGAACATTATCTTTACATTCAGCCTATCGTACTTTGTTTCATTGCAATGATCACTGCATTCATCATCAAACACCCAAAGGGTACACCCCACACTCCTGCCCCCCAGCCGCCAGCACACAACCCCTCTCCCTCCCTGAGTCCAGAGTCCCCAGCCGCTCCTTCTGTCCACGTCATTGCCTCTGCCTCCATCCCTAGTGTCACTGCCTCTCTGGACTTGGTCTCACACTTTGCTTTTCTCCCTTGAGGGTTCCAGGGATCTCCGCTCCTGGACTGCAAAATCAGCCACTCTCCTCCTTTTGTTACCAAACATTTACATTTACCTTTCCAACACTCACTGTCAGACCTGATAGCAGTCATTCCCTATTGAACCACAAGAGTCTTATCCCCCTCACCTTTTATCAACCCCATCCAGACAGGTTGGTAACAACTCAGTGGAGGTTCTACTTTTCCCTGTATCTTCTGGAGCTTGGTTCCCCATTGAAAGCTTGTAAGCCAGTCACTAGTCTAGTGCATTAACCCACAGGGCCACACCAGGACTCCTCTTGCCTTTGTAGTCCCCCCATTTTGGGTAGTCAATGTCTAAGTTCCCCATCCCTGTCTACCCTGTATACCAAGGGGGTGGGAATGATCCTCACTGTAGAGATTTGTCTATTCCTTTGTCATACTGCATCCACAAGCATAGGTCAAGATCATCCATTTATAGTGGATTGTTCCGTTTTTGTTTTTGTTTTTGTTTTTTTCTTCCCTCTTCTTTCTTCTTCTAGTCATGTTCTGTCATCCAGCCATTGATGCCAGGTCAAATGGGTGCTATCTGCAAGTGTGGATGTTTTTGTGCATCCCCCTTCACTTATATCAGCTGGATGCTTCACACTCCGTTCTAGTCCTGTGAGACCATGTCCCTGACCCTGAGCCCAGGAGTTTCCAGGTCTCATTATACTGCTGGTTAACCAGGTCTCAATACAGGTTAATAGGAGTCTATTGAATGTGGTTAGACTTAGTTCACAACGTCATTGCTGTTTTCCCCCCTTTTCCCCTTATCAGTGACCAACGTGGTCAGCAGCAGGACCATATGCCTGCTAGTGTATTCCATTTGAGTTTCAGTCTTGGAAGGGGGTTTGCCTTGAGGGGACCTGACCACTTGCCTTGATGGCTCCCTGGGGAACAACTTGCTTGTTCTTGTACTAGTCAATTGGACTGCTGTTAATTGTTTTTGATATTTTTTTGCTGGTCTTTCTTTCAAGAAGTATCTTCTGTTCTTGTAGCTGCTCCAGACTGGTCTGCTTTCCTTTCATGTGGGAATGTCCCACTTCAGAAGATTCTGGATGAGAATCAGGATTCCACCTATGATCTTGTGCAATGCACAGGCCCTGCAGGGAGCCTCCTTCACTGGAAAAGTTCTAGCACCATATTAGTTATTCCAAACAGTTATAGACTGAAGACGGACTTACAAGCAACCCAACACGCCACTGACGCTCCTATACATTCTAGTGTTGTGAAATGCTGTTGAGTCAGTTTCGACTCATAGCGACCCTTTATGGGGTTTCCGAGGAGTTGCTGGTGGATTTGAACTGCCGGCCTTGCAGTTCAAACCGATCTTGCGGTCCAGTGCATTATCCTGCAAATCCACATCAGGACTCCATACATTCTAGGTATGGATCTGCAAACAGTTTCTGCAGAGTCAGATATGAAATATTTTAGGCTTTGCAACTCATCAAGTCTCTGTGTTAAGTATTCTAAGCCCCCTCGTCATTTGAAAGCCCAAACCAGACCCACTAGGCATTATAGTTGTTTTTAAGTGGCATCAAGCCGGTTCCAACCCATAGCAATTCTGTACAGGGTTTCTGAGGCTCCAAGTCTTCATGGAAACAGAAAACCTTATCTTTCTCCCAAGGTGTCTGAAGGACTTAAACTGGCGGACCTTGTGGTTCGCAGTTCAGTGCTTACCATATGGAACCACCACACTCCTTGTATATAGTTAGTGCAGTAAGTAAAACCCAATCCAACTCACTACCACCGAGTCAGTTTTGACTTAACAGCAACCCTATAAAGGTTTTCTGAGACAACCTCATCTTTCTTTCACGGAGCAGCTGTTGGCCATCTTCAACTGGCGACTCCTCCAAGGACATGAGGACTCCTTAGTTTGAAAGCAGCCCTATGCAGTATGGTCCCAGTCGTCTAAGATCAATGTGTATGCTAAGCCCCTCATCTGAGTAGACAAGGAAGCCCAGGCACAAATGCTTCCAGGTCTAAGTGGCAGAGGGCAGGGGCGCATGCGCATTTGGCATGTAGAACGGGCAATGGATACTCTTAACTGGTCTCTGCTTTCTAGCCCTGTTCTAACCTTCTACTCTGTTCTTTCCATCCAGTGGACAATCCCTTTGCAAGGATTTGGCTCTGCAGGAGCTATGTGCCTGTCAGCCACACATCTTTATTCAAACTGTCTCTCTAAACACAGGCCTGGCTCTGAGCCCAGCCTACTTTAGTGTCATCAATTCACGTAGCATTTAGTTAACCTAGGAGTTAGTTAAGGGCTGTTTGAAAATGCTGCCATGTTCTGGCACCATCCCCATGATCACTTGCCGATTTGACAGTTTAGATCCATGGAGTTTTCATTGACTGCTTTGCAGTAGATCACCAGCCCTTGCTGCTTAGAATGCCATAGCCGGGAAGCTGCCATTAAGTCAGGTCAGCAGCATAGCAACTCACAAGCCTCCACTGACATAGGGCTGGTGACTATACATTAGGGTCTTTAGCCAGGAGTCCACCTCGGATTGTTCCACATGATAGGCAAGCAATCTATGACCGAGACACTCAGTTAAGACTGTAGATCAGCAAAAGGTTAGTTTGTAACTAGAATCAAATCCTTTTGATTTTCCCTTTTTGTTTAACTGGCTCAAGTTAATGCTTAGGAAGAGAAAATGTAGATGAAGAAGTCTGTGGAACTGCATCATGAACTAAGAATTACCCCAAAGGGAAAAAAATTAGTTTTTCTTCCTAACTAATTCCCTCAATGGCATGATTTTGCAAGCTGAAAAAATAATCAAACATCTTTTTCCTGCTCCGCCCCCCTGCCCCCAGTCCATCCCCTCACAACATTTCTTTTGTTTGGCTCAGTTTGGAGACATTTACAGCTGAACCATGTCAGCCTATCAGTATCTGCTCCCACCTTCTCTTCTCCAGACCCATGAGGGCAGAAACGTGGTTTGGTGGGAGTTATAGAGACTATGGCTAGACTTCATTATGACAATAATATCAATCCTGTGCCGGTCCCATAGGGTTTCCAAGATGTCATCGTTACAGAAGCAGACAGCCTCTTCTTTCCCCCATGGAGCCCTCTTGTGGGCTCAAACTGCTACCCCTTTATAGAAACAAAGTGCTTTAACCACAGTGCTACCAGGGCCCCGTGTGGTCATAATAACAAGTGTTTTTTTGAGTACCAGCTCTGGACTAGGTCCCATACAAATGTGCTTTCAGCTGAGCCTCATGAAATCCTTGTGAGGGACTTGATGTTATACCCATTTTCCAGATGATGAAAACTGAGGTTCTAAGAGGAAAGGCTTCAGATGGATCTTGGCTGAAAGTCGAGAACACTAGAAAGAGGTTTTGACTGTGCAATGGCTTTTGACTCTGGATCATGACAAACTATGGATAACGTTGTGCAGAATGTGTATTCCAAGATGGTGCAGGATCGTTTTGCTATGCGTAGAGTTGTTATGAGTCAAAACTGACTCAATAGCACCGAACAAAAACAAGAGGTGAGGCAAGCTGACTAGGCTGATTCCAAGTGAAAGCTCTATAGCTCTGTTGGTTCCTGGGGATGACCTGTGTCTGGAACTTCTATCCACGTGGGAGGAAAGGTGCATCTGAGGAGTGTTCCCAGAGGGAGAAGGCCTGGGGTCCAAGTCTGAGAGGACACTGAAGGGACTGAGTAACGTTTATCCTGAAGGGAAGTGAGGGCTAGGTTCTCATAATGGCTCATTCATACAGTCAACAGAGTTTGAGTTAGCGCCTACATTGTGTTGCGTACACAGTGGGTCTTGGTGCTGGGGACACAGTGGTTAATTAGACTAGTAGTATCTACTTTCATGACCTTTTTGCTTTTAAAAGGAAAAAAAACACCTGATTTCCTTCTGTAGTGACCACGATCACTTATAAGTGTGATGTGTGCACCAGCTGGCCACGGCACACCTTCTCAAACATTGATAGCAAATTGGACCCTTATTATCTAGGTTTTGCCATTGACTTTGACGAACTGACATTCTAACGGCAAAAGCTGATCAGAAACAAAGAAAGACCATCAGATAGTGGGAGGTGCTATATGGGGATCGTAACTAGGGTGCTGGTTTAGATAGAAGCCACTTCCCGGAGAAGGTGATATATTGAAGCTGAGATTTGAATATAGTGAGCAAGCCATCTGAACCACTGGAGTAAGAGCAGGCCTGGCATAGAGAGAAGAGCAGGTATAAAATCCCAATGATGAGGACCAACCCTTCTGTTGGGGAGAGTGGCAAGCGATGAAGTTTGAGAAGCAGGTAGGGACCAAACCATACAGAGCCTTGTAAGGCCATATGGAATCTTGATGGCCCAGTGGATCACGCAATCAGCTGCTAATGGACAGTTACTAGTTCAAACTTACCAGATGCTCCATGGGGGAATGATGAGGCACTCTGCTTCCATAAAGATTTACAGCCTTGGAACCTTTGGGGGCAGCTGTACTCTATTCTAAGGAGCTCTGGTAGTGTAAAAGTTTTGAGTCAAGGTCAGAAGTTCGGAACTACCAGCCATTTCACAGGAGAAAGATGGCACTTTCTGCTTCTGTAAAGATTTACAGCCTTGAAAACCCTATGCAGGGTCAGCCTGTGTTGGAACTGACTCCACAGCATAGCCACTACCACCTACTCTATTTCTATTCTACACGGTTGCTAGTTTGCTAGTAGTAGTTGGAATCCACTCATCAGCAGTGGTTTTGTGTTTTGGTTGTAAGCAATAGTAAGGATGCCAGAATTTTAACCAATGAGCTAACTAGCCTCCAGAGGGGTGTAAGCAGGGAAGTGATGTGATTTGACTCAATTTACTTTGTTCTGTTTTGCTTTAAAGACGAATGTCTGTTCTATAAACTGTGGGAGGCAGGGTGAAAGCAGGACTGTTTTACTTCCAGGTGAAAGTGGATGGTAACTTTGACCAGATTGTAGGTGGTGAGAAGTGGTGATTTTGCTCTCCAGGGGACATCTGGCAATGTCTGCAGGCATTTTGGATTGTCATAACTTGGGAGAGGGCACTATTGGCAACAAGTGAGTAGAGACCAGGGATGCTGCTAAACACTCTACAAGACACAGAACAAATCCCTTCCCCCCAACAAAGAATGGTCTGGCTCCGAATAGCTGTCAAGTCAGGGATGAGATACCTTACTCAGGAGATGCATTTCTGAAGGTAGAGCTGACCAGATTTGCTGATGACTAGGACGTGGATAAGAGAGAAAGGAGGAGTCAGGCATAGTTCTGTGGATTGTGGTTTGCGGGATTGAGTAACTGGGGATAACACAGAGAGGCCTTGGAGAGAGCGTGGTTTGAATGGGAATAATTAAGAATGGAATATTGAACCTATAAATTGTGAGAAGCCAGTTAAATATCCAGTGAGTTACAGAGGGACTGGGTCATAGAGCCCTCTGCAAGCGCTCGCAGTATCAGCTGCTGTAGGATGTCTGGACATGAGAATGGAGAATTGGCAATGGGCAGATTATTAGATACCATGACAATCGTTCCACTGGGGTAGTAGAGGTGAAAACAAACCTGGAGCAAGTTCGTGAGTCACAATGCCATCATTTCCACCAATCAGCTCAATTTCTGTGTGGTTTTGAAAGGTCATGGGGTGGCTTGTACTTACACACCGAACACTGAGTCCTTACAGATACAAAGACAGACAATCTACACAGGCAGGGCAACTAATGCTATCCATTATTGTAGAGGAAGGGGTCCTGGTGTGGTGCTGTAGGGTAAGCACTGGACTGCTAATGCAAGGCTGGCAGTTCAAACCCAGCAGTCACGCCTCAGAAATCCTATACAGGGTTGCTATGAGTTGGAATCATCTCGACGACATTTAACAAACAACAACATTGTCGGGAAAGGAGTCCTGGTGGGACAACAGTAAACCACTTGACTGCTAACCAAAAGGTTGGCGGTTTGAAACTACCCAGACATCCCCACTGGAGAAAAGAGCTGGCATTTGGTTCCTATAAGGTTTACAGCCAGGAAAACCCTCAGAGGCAGTTTTGCTCTGTCACGCGGACTCACTAGGTGTTGGAATTGACTCAATGACCCCCAACACCAACATTATAGAGGAATAGATGAAGTCTCAAGAAGTTACTCAATTACTTACAATCAGGAATAGTAATTGTTGTTGGTAGGTGCTGTAGAGTCAGTTCCGACTCACACCAACCCTATGCAAAACAGAGCAAAACATTGTCCCGTTGTCTTTACAATCGGTGTTACTCTTGAGCCCATTTTTGCTGCCGCTGTCTATCCATCTCCGTGGGGGTCTTCCTCTTTTTCGCTGACCCTCCAGTTTACCAAGCATGATGTCCTTCTCCAGGGATTGGTCCCTCCTGATCACATGTCTGAAGTATGAGAGACAAAGTCTCGCCATCCTGTCTTTTAAGGAGCATTCCTTCTGGTTGTACTTCTTCCATGATGGTGGTGTTGTTAAGAGTCATTGAGTTGGTTCCAACTCATCGGGTCCCTGTAGAGGGTTTCTAAGGAGCATCTGGTAGGTTTGAACTGCTGGCCTTGGGGTTAACAGTCCAGTGCCACACCAGATCCCAGGCTTGTTTTTTTTGTTTTTTGTTTTTTTTTTAAACAAAGAACAACCTAGTATAGTTGTATAATGCCTTATTTCCAAATGGTGGGAAGATACCTGTCTCAAGAAACCTGTCCGATCTTTCCGTGGAAGATGAAGACATGTGCTCATTGTGTGACAGGCTCTGTTTCGGAGGAAGAGAAGGAGTGTAAGAAATTCCAGCGATGTCGGAGCAATAGCGTTAGAAGTGCATCGGGGAAAGAAAAGCAACAATAAATGATTATATGCTTCTCCCTTTATCACTCCCCACTTGTAAACGTTACTATTGCATGTGGAGCTTCATCCTTACTTGTCGGGAGAGTGCCACCTGAGATTATTAGTGAGTAAGGTTATAATTGTACGTTTGTGGTTTAAGAAATGAGTAATGCATTTGTCATTTTCCCAGGCCTCCTCTGCCTTCATTAGTCATTTGGTTTTCAACACTGAATCTGGCTGTCACTGGAAGCCTGGCATCAGTCTGGAGGCTAGGGAAGCAGGGGCTTAGGGGAACCTGGGAGGGAAGGCTCTGGCCAGCTCATAGCCCTGGACACCTGGAGAGCTGGGAGGTCCATTGGGGCAAGTCCCTAGTCAACACAAGTAAGGGCACAGCCAAGTCAACCTGGTGACCTCCTGGGGTCATGTAGAGAAGTAACTTAAAAACCAGAAATGTTCCATTCATCAAGAATCTAGCTTGGAGTAAAAGTAGGCCTTGTAGGATAAGCAAGCACTGGACTGCTAACCATAAGCTTGGCAATTCAAGCCCAGCAGTTGCTCTTTGGAAGACAGATGAAGCTTTTACAGCCTTGGAAACCCTATACAGGCTCATTTTGCATCTGAGTTGAGTTGATGGCAGTAAATTTGGTGTTGGTATAGTGTAATGCAAGTGGGTTAAGTGTCAGGCTGCCAACCTCAAGCTTGGTGGTTCAATCCTACCAGCTGCTCCATAGGAGAAAGATGAGACTGCCCATTCCCATTAAGATTTATAGTGTTAGAAACCCTCTATAGGGTTGCTAAGAGTCAGAACAGACTCTGTTGCATTGGGTTTGGTTTGGGTTTATAGTATAGTAACTTGTGGAGCTGGGTCTGCTTGAATTCCAACCCTAGCTACTCTGCCTGTTGGCTGGGTGACCTTTGGAAAGTTACTTAATATCTCTGAACCATCTCTTTGGGGGTCTTCTTCTTTTTTGCTGGTCCTCCTGATAACATGTCCAAAAGATGTTAGACAAAGTTCCACCATCCTGGCTTCTAAGGAGCATTCTGACTGTACTTCTTTCAACACAGATTGGTTTGTTCTTCTGGCAGCTCTGGCACTTTTTATGTTCATGTCTAGAACCACAATCAAAGGCATGAAGCAATGCCCTGGCTTGGATTATGTGCACTTTAGTCCTCAGAGAGACCTCTTTTTTTCTGAACCCTTATTACTGAGGTCTTTTGCAGCAGATTTGCCTAATGCAATACGTCATTTGATTTCTTGACTGCTGCTCCCATGGAGCATTGATTGTGATCCAAGCAAAATGAAATCCTCAACAACTTCAATCTTTTCTTTTCTTAGAAGTCTTTAACACCCACTGCCATCATCTTTCTGCTGTGGAGCGACTGGAGGGTTTAAACCGCTGACCTTGTGTTTAGCAACCCAACACTTAACCCCCAGAGCCAGCAGTACCAAATGTTCACTGGGTGCCAATATCACCCCTGGTTGAGAATCAGTGGACTAAGTGGTCTCTAGTGACTTTTTTTTGTTTGGTTGTTCCTTTTACATTCCAATTAATTACTTCCAAGATTTTCTTAACATAGTGTTGTGAATACTTCTTTAGCACTCAGTAAGTGGTTGTTGTTATTAAGTGTTGTTGAGTTGGTTCTGACTCAACATGACCTTGTGTGGGGTTTTCAAGGCTGTGAATCTTTGTAGGAGCAGAAAAACTCATCTTTATACCATGGAGCAACTGGTTGTCTCGAATCTCACACCTTGTGCTTATCCTTAATGGTAGCTAACGCTATTGTTGCATGTTTCTCTTCATTAGGCCTTAGAGCCCAGATCACTCTCATCTGGTACTGTGGCTAATAATTTTGATGTCCGAATTGGTAGCATATTTCATCTTGGGAAACACCTTGGCTTGCTTTGCTTTCTCATTAGCAGTCTCCAGGGAAGTCAGGTCATCCGGAATCCAGTGGTTGCCATGGTGGCAAAGAAAACATGGTCAGTCTGTACTGATCTCCTTGTTGCTGTGTGTTCTTCAGTCTGACCTCTCCTCTCCTCATTTGTATTCCTCCTGGTATTCTATTCTCTCTCTCTTTTTAATTTAACTGGACACAGTGAACTATGGAATTTCCCCCTACCCCTTTTTCTTTCTCTAGAAACTAGACTTAGTAGGATCCAATTTCTATAACCACTTCCAGTATTAGCCTTGGGTGGCTCCCATTGGAAGACCATAAGAGTAAGTTTTCAGGGTTTTCATATTCTGATGATTTTTTTCTTTCTTCTGTATTAAATCGTGGTTTTGGTGAAAGTTTGCAGAACAAATTAATTCTCCATTAAACAATTGATTTGCATTTTGTTTCTTGATATTGGTTGCAGTCCCTTCCAAGTTATAGAATTCTTCCTACTTCTTCCCTGGGTTCCCCGTTTCCATTCATCCTTCTTTCCTATTCCTACCTGCCTTCTGAACTATGTTTTGGACACAAGCCACCCTTTTGGTCTGGTCTGGCAGATTGAACTAAAGAGCACGTTTCTCCCTGCTGTTATCATTCACTTTATACACCTGCCTATTGCTTGTCTGAAAGTTGATCTCCTGGCATATTCTTTTTCAAAATTAGAAAAAGCATCAACCGCACTTATGAGAAAAATTCAACTACTTGGCTAGACAAGTCTGCAATAGAATTATTATGGTCTGCCATATATTAATTACCCAAAACAAGTGGGTCTTTTGGGATAAATTAGAAATGGTTGTTTCTGCATTTTCTTGATCTAGGAGGAAAACTACCGATGGAAGGGAAAAAAAGTATGCTAGAAATGAACAAATTAAATGAAGGATATTAATCCTTGTGCCATCATGTGAACACCTCAGTATTTTGGAGCTTGCAACATTTTAAAGAACATCAGCAATGATCATTCATCAGCTATTCCTTATGAAGACTTCAATGTAGTATACACTCAGAGTCTGACTGCTTTTGTTAACTTGAGTTTTCTTAGAAGGTACTAGAAAATGCACAGTGGGCTTTACGTCCCTTTACATCCCAGCACAGGGCCTGGCATGTAGTAGGTGCTCAGCACACTTCTGTTGCGTTATAGACATGTCCTGGCTTTGGAGTGGACTATTCATTCATTGAATTAAGGAATCCCTCAGTTTTTCAAAATGGCATTGGTTTGCATATTAATCCCTGCAGTGAACCCACTATATATATATATATCAGATCATATTCCAGTTACTTGATCATTCATATTATAAGTATTTATTAACTGCCTATTATGTTCCAGGTACGCATTAGGAGGGGTTGACTGTCTAGAGAAGCAAAACCAGTGAAGCTGATTTATATATATATATATAATAGGAGCTCTGGTAGC
>NW_006408826.1:2252255-2265562 GCF_000296735.1 Chrysochloris asiatica
TGCCATGGAGTCGGTTCCGACTCATAGCGACCCTGTACAGGGTTTCCGAGGCTGTAAATCTTTACGGGAGCAGAAAGCCTCATCTTTCTCCCATGGAGCAGTTGGTATTTTCGAACTGCTGACCTTGCGGTTCATAGCCCGGTTCATAACCACTACGCTACCAAAGCAACCCGATATTATATTGATTTGACCTTTTTTGGTTAGCAGCCCAATGTTTAACCTAGTCCACTATCAGGGCTCCTTAATAGCCTCCTAAGCACTTGATATCTGAACAATGAAAAAGGAAGACAACAGATGACTTGGTGTCTTCAAATAGTTGTGCTGGCAAGATAGTGAATAGCCACAAGTGTCGGAAGAATAAACAAATCAGTCTTCGAAGAAATACAACCAGAATGCTCTTTAGAAGTGAGAAGATGGCAGGACACTGGCTTGCTTACTTTGTTGAGGTCATCAGGAAAGACCAAACACTATTAGTAAAGGACATTATGGTTAGTACAATAACTGATACCAGATCTCACCCACTACCAATTAACCAGCTGCTTTTGGAAACCCTATACAGGGTCGCTATGGGTCAGAATCAACTCGACGGCACTTAACAACAACAACAACAAAGACTGTAAATCTTTTTGGCAACAAACTGCCTCATCTCTGTCCTGCAGAGTGGCTGCTGGCTTTGAACTGCCACCTTGTGGTTAGTGACCTATTGTCTAACACACAGCATCACCCGAGCTGAGCTCCTTTGGCTAGTACAATCAAAACTCTAAACTTACTGTTATCAAATTAATTTCAACTCTTAGCAACCTTGTATAGAGTTTCCAAGTCTGTAAATCTTTATAGGAGCACACAGCCTTATCCTTCTCTGGTGGATAAGACTGGTGGGTTTGAACTTCCATCCTAGTGGTTAGCAGTCTAGTGTTTACCCTATAGTGCCACCTGGACACCTTCAATGAACTAGATTAATTCAGTAACCACAATGGTTTCAATTTCAGTGAGCATGAGGATGGCATAAGATTGGGCAACCTCGTGTTGTATTATACGTAAGGTCACCATGAGTGTCAGAAGCCAACTCAACCAACAATAGCCACACTGTTAATAAATTTTATTCTGGTCAAATATACCACAGATTGCCTCACTGAACCTTTGTGGCAGTCCTGTGAGGTAGAATTAAATTTCCCCATTGAACAGATTTGGAAACAGAGGCTTGAGTCTATGAGATTGGGTAAATAAGTTGAAGCTCATGTTTAGGCATGCACTGATCTCTTCATTGGCAGGAACTGATCATGCTCAGTTCAGTAGCCTGTCTGTTGGCCCAGATCCTGGTATTTAAGCAATGTTCAGTTGGGGAATAGAAATGGCTTGAGTTCACATACCTAGCATTTCATTGTCAGAGTCGTGATTTGAATCCACCCTGGTCTGTTGAACTCCCACCATAATTTCTTTATGTATATATATGTTTGTGCATGTGTATACATGCTTCCAGAAGTTTGTGAAATCATGGAATGAAAAGATAATGGACTTTTACCACAAACTTTTTGTCGCCCCCTTTTATATACTGGACCGCTAACTGTGCAGGGTTGGCAATTCAAACCTACCAGCTGCTCCTTGGAAACTCAATACCGGGTCGCTATGAGTTGGAACTGACTTGATGGCACTTAACACCAATGACTTACGTACACACACATAAGAAGATAAGTCAAAAGTATGTCTACAAAAATCATAGGAACCTTTATTATGCAGAAATATCATTTTGTAAAATGTGTTTCTTGACACATCCTTAATCAAGGTCTATGTACTTCTAAAGGTGGAGATTTAATCTCTCTGACCCTTCCCCAAAGCATTCTGTCCTCTTTGATTTACATCATGGCAAAATGGTCATTTTGGCATCCTCAAGGGACTAAACCGTATTTCGTTTCAATATTCTTTAAGTTTTTGGAATTAAAAGAAGTCAGAAGGGCAAGATCAGGACTTACAGAATGGATGAGATGAGATTTCCAAACAAAATTCTCTTAGGACAATCATGGTGCTGAATGAACAGGTGCATTAACATGACAGAAAACCCCAAATCCCTTGACGCAATTTCTGAGCCTTTTTTTCATTTACCAATACAGTTTTCAGTTTTCTTTAACTTCTTCATAATAATCCCCCAGTGATTTTCCTTTGACCTTGGAGAATACCTATCAAGATTACTCTTTTGGAATCCGTTTTCCCCCCACCCCCCACCCCAAATAATCACTATAGCTTTCTGAGAGCTGACCTCTCTGTCTTGAATGTAACTGGCTCAGTAGATTTCATTGGAAACTACTGTTTTGATTGGGCCCCATGGAGACTAAGACATAAGTCAAATGTATTACTGAGAGAACTTGTCTGCAGATAGCCACTGATCGAAGAGACATGTTTAAACACGTTTTGTTTGGATTAAATGCTTGCATGTGTGAATTGGAATCCTGGTAGCATTACTTTTTTACTTACCCTCATGTGTGTGTGTGTGTTATACTTTAAAAACTTTGATTGTAAAATTAGATGTAGACCAACATTGGCCATTCCCACCTTTTCTTCACATGTGCCATTTAGTGATGTCAGTGATGTCAATCTTGTGTAAGCATCGGCCACTGGCCAGATATCCCATCCCCATAATGAGGAACTCCTTCCTGGCTGCCTAAAGAATGTGCTGCTAACACTTTGGCACCTGGTCCACTCATTTTTTACATCTAGATTTTAGATAATTGAGCTTTCTAAAGCAAAACCAGTTTTCATGTTTGCTTAATGGACTTTGTTTATTTCAAGGTGAAGCAATTTAGACACTCCAAAGCAAATCATTTGACCTAAAGGACATTCTTGGATTGCTCTGTGACCATGAATTTTAATTTTTCCTTGTCTTAAGCCAGCTTCCAGTTATTTCAGCCCGGAGCCTTGGAAGGAGACCTGGGTTCTCTTGCTTTTTCTCTCAGGAGCCTATGATTAAATCACTTGATAAGATGTCATCCAAGGATGGAAAGACATTCATTATTTAAATTAAGTGGGAGTTAAGAGAATCTGAAGTCTGTTAGTCTTTGTCAAGAGAAGCAGCAAATTTGGTGATTGCAGGCTGTTAGTCATCCTTGATTCAGTCCTCCTCCTTATCTGCGAGAGGAAATGGTGATTCAGTACTGAAAAGACCCTTGGCCAAGGACTGGTCTTTTTCCTCTATGATGTGGTCACTTACTCAATACCTTAAAGAGATTCCCATCAAGCATAGGAAACTCTGGAATGGACTTTCACTGAAGAGGTGATTCATTCAAATCCCTCCATGCATTTCGAATAATGAGCCAGGTGTGCAAAAACAAACAAAATAAAGCCAAAAGCAAAACAAAACACAACACCAAGTGCACTGCCATCAAGTTATTTCTGATTCCTAATGAACCTGTAAGGAGCTCTGGTAGCATAGTGGTTACGAATCGGGCTGCTAACCTTAAGGTTAGCAGTTAGGAACTACCAGCTGTTCCGCGGGAGAAAGTTGAGGCTTTCTGCTCCCGTAAAGATTTACAGCCTTGGAAACCCTGTACAGGGTCGCTATGAGTCGGAATCGACACCACGGCACATTACCACCACCACCAATGAAGCTGTGGGACAGAGTCAAACTGGCCCATAGGATTACCAAGGCGGTAAATCTATGTGGAAGTAGATTGCCAATCACTGACCTTTCTAGTAACATCTGAGTGCTTACCTACTTCACCACTATTATCTGCCCTCAACCTGGTTTGGAATTTCAACATCTGCCATTGAGTAACTATTAATAGTAGTTGTTAGTTGTATTTTTCTATGCCTATGTGACCTGGTGTGGCGCTGTGGGTTAATGCGCCAGACTGCAAAGCCATTTGAACTACAAGGTCGGCGGTTCAAGCTCACCAGTCACTCCTTGGAAACCCTATATAGGGTCTCTATGTGTCCGAACCGACTCAATGGCATTTAACAACAACAAATGTGATCTGCCCCCAGGGCAAAATGATGAGGAAAGAGGTTGGTTTTTTCCCCACCCCCCAATGCTGAGAAACAAAGAACTGTTTAAACACTGACTCTCTGAAGGTGGCAATGTAGTGGCATTGACAACACAGACTTTGGAATCAGATGGCCTGGGCTGGAGTCAGGACTCCTTGATGTTCTGGCTCTGTGAGCCTTTGGCAAGTCCTCTTGGGGCTGTTGGAGACCCAGGCTCTTGAATCCTCAAGAATTGACAAGGTTGATGGAGAGAGGAAGATAGAGGCTTCGTTTGAAGGGCTGAAAAGTGGCTGAGTCCTCCTGAATCTGGCCTGTGAGTCTGAGGATTTCTAGTAGTGTTCACAGACACAGTCCTTGGATAAAATCACCTTTAAATTGGCATTAGATGTGAACATTTGCCCATTTGCTTTTATAATCTTTTACTTCTCATCAAGAAGCAGCTGTATTATTAAGATTTTTTTCCCCTGGTGGAATCCCAACCCTATTACCATTGAGTTGATTCTGACTGAACAACTCAGAACTGCTCCTTAGCATTTCCAAGACTGTAATCTTTATGGGAGCAGCAAGCCTTATCTTTCTTCCAGTGATTGGTAGGGGGTATGCACCATACACTTTGTGGTTAGCAGTTCAATGCCTACCCCACTGTGCCAAGAGGGCTCCTTCCTGGAATAGGGTCTAGTATAAATTAAAATACAACACACACATAAATGTCCAATACATAATTAAGTAATGAATTCAGAAAGTATATGCCTTGAGTGCCTACTAGGGGCAAGGCATTTATTCTTTTCCAGTCCAGGGGCTGGGGAGGTGCATTCTAATGACATGCTAATGAGAGTCAGAAGAAGGGGATGAGGAAAGTTATCCCAATGAAGATAAAGGAGGAAGTTAACAATGGGTGCCTTGATCTGGTGCTGCTTGTCTGCCAAGTATGTTTGTTGTTGCTGTTAAGTGCCTTTGAGCCATTCTCATTCATAGTGACCCTGTACAGCATTGCCAAGGAATGTACCCTGTGGTTAGGAGCTCACTGCTTATGCTGTAGCCCCACCAGGGAACTTTAAAAAGTTTTTATAGTGAATTGAAAGGAGCTCTGGTAGTGTAGTGATTATGAATCTGGCTGCTAACCTCAAGGTCGGCAGTTCGAAACTACCAGCCATTCTGCCGGAGAAAGATGAGGCTTTTTGCTCCCGTAAAGATTTACAGCCTCGGAAACCCTGTGCAGGGTCGCTATGAGTCGGAACTGACTCCATGGCACATAACAACAACAACATTGTGAATTGAGTGAGAGTTTACAGGGTAGATCATCAGTTTTGCATTTAAAAATCATATACCCTGTTTCATTATAATGATAATTCCCTCCATGTACCATCAGTTAACAGTATTTCTTTCTATTCACTTTAGCTCTCTCTCTCTCTTTTTTTTTAACTCTCAGGCACAGATAATAATTTATACCACCTAAGGGCCCATTCTGTAAGTCTGCCTCCTGGCTGCCAGCTCTCAGTCCTTCTTTTTCCATGAATCTAGAGTCCTCAGCTGCTCCCCACCAGGGAGCTTTAATGTTCACAAATCCCAGGAGTCCTGGTGTGGAGCTGTGAAAATAAAGTACTGGACCGAAAAGTCAGTTTGAACCACAAGGTTGGCGGTTCAAACTCACTAGCCACTCCTCTAGACAAAGAAGAGGCTTTCTGCTCCTGTATAAAGATTCACAGCCTTGGGAACACTATACAGGATCCCTATGAGTCAGAACCAACTCGATGTAGGTTATACGCTATCTAATTAAATCCTCACAGCTGGCTTACAATTCTAAAGAATTGTAATGTCCTTTACAATGATGAAACTGGGTCTCAGTAAAGTTAAGGGACTTACTGGCTCACACAACTAGTAATATTTGTTGTTAAGTGCTGTCGAGTCAGTTCCGACTCATAGCAACCCTATATATGGTTTCTGAGGAGCACCTGGTGAGCTTAAGCTGCTGACCTTGCAGTTCAAGCCCACCTACAGTCCAGCACATTAACCCACAGCACCACACTAGGACTTGGATATTTGAACTCTGATCTGAGTAACTCAATAGGATTAGTTCCTGTTAATAAGTACAGGGAGTTGTTTTCTACACACACACACACCTGCCCCAACTGACAAGAGCATTCTAAAATTAGATTGTGGCTACAGTTGCAGAACTTTCCCAAGTCAGGGAAGTTCATAGCATTTTCTGCTTTAAATAGTTGAATTTGTGGTATGTGGATTAGATTTCAATAAACCTGCTATTTTTTTTTAAAAGGCAATACAACTTGATCCTAATTTGGTATTTACTGTTTGGGGTTTACTATGTGCTATATGGAGTCCTGGTGTGGCACTGTGGGTTAATGCGCCAGACTGCAGAGCCATTTGAGCTGCAAGGTCGGCAGTTCAAGTTCATGAACTGCTCCTTGGAAACCCTATACAGGATCGCTATGGGTCGGAACCGACTTGATGGCACTAAACAACAACAACATGTGCTGTATGGAATCCTGGTGTGGCACTGTGGGTTAATGCACCAGACTGCAAAGTCGTTTGAACTGCAGGGTTGGTGGTTCAAGCTTACCAGCTGCTCCTTGAAAATCCTATACAGGGTCGCTATGGGTCAGAACCAACTCAACGATACTTCACAACAACAACAATGTGCTATATAGAGAGTCCTGGTATGGCGCTGTGGGTTAATGTGTCAGACTGCAAAGTCATTTGAATCTCTGGGTTGGCAGTTCAAGCTCACTCCTTGGAAACCCTATATAGGGTCGCTATGGGTCACACTTAACAACAACATATGCTACATAATGTGCTAAGAACATTACACTTATTATTTAATCTTGTGATGTAAATTCACCATTACCCCCATTTTACAGGTAAGAAAATCAGTCAGGACTCAAAGAGATTAAGATGGCCATACCCCATCTTGCATTTGATCAGCGTGACAGCTAGGATTCAGTTCAATGTCTGTCTGACAGTAAAATCTGTTCTTTTTCTGTCTCCCTGAAACTGGGTAGATAACAATTTTCTTTTTGACACCACAGAAATGTGGTCCCATGTTTTTTGTAGTCTTAGAATTTATAATAATTTCTTCTATCAAAATAGGGGCTAAACTTTGCAATGATTCTTCCGCATCATTACCCACATATATTGCTTGTCCATGGAGCGGAAGCTTGGATGGTTGTTCATGCACCAATTTAATGATTGAACTTAATAGGTCAGGGCAAAACGGAAGAGTGGAATATGCTTCATGGCTAAGAAATCTACAAGTGGAGAAAAGAAGACATCTGCTGTGCTCATTTTTGGAATACTGAGGCATTTCATTATAAATGTACTGCTCATTTTGGGTCGTTCGCTTTGTTGTCTCTTATGTAAACTTTCCCCATTTATGGGAAGTAGCAGTGTGTGGTTTTTCTTTTTCTCCCCCCCCCCTTCTAGAAATAGATAGCATTCATAAAGTGAAGCAGTTTCATTGGGGAAATTTTCTATGGCGCTGCAATAGAACTGTCTTGGCAGAAATACTGGAATCCTAGAAAATAGAGTTAATATTGATAGACTTTAATCAAAAATTTCTGTTGAGAAGCAATAAAATCATTCAGCGTTATGTAGTCTCCATTTTATCCTTTATTCTTCCTTCTCAGAGCATCTTTCAACTTTAGTGTATGATGCCATAACAATATGCCTCCCATTTTCATTTCCTATTCTGAAAAGAGAACCCTGGAAGCTTGTAATGATATTGAGAATGGCTCATCCGACCTCTAGGAGCTCTGGTAGTGTAGTGGTTACAAATCAGGCTGTGAACCTTAAGGTCATCAGTTCGAAACTACCAGCTGTTACGTGGGAGAAAGATGAGGCTTTCTGTTCCTGTAAAGATTTACATCCTCAGAAACCCTGTACAGGGTTGCTGTGTGTCGGAACTGACTCCAAGGCACCACCAGTGCCACCAGCTGACCTCTCTGGTATTGTGCACCATCTTCCAGTCCTCTCTGTTGTCTGAATGCATGATCATGGGGTTCACTTTGGTGCGTCAGTCCATGTAGCAAACCTTTGGCAGACTTGGTGTGATGGTTTGACCAGGCAGGAGGCCTCTTTTCTTCTCAGCCCCCTGAATGGACCCTGAGCATTCCTGCCACAACCACTTTGCTTAAGCTCTTCCCTGGAGCTGGGGTACATTTTCTCTGTCTTCTATTCTGCCCTGTGACATTTTACCCATCTGTAGGCAGCAAATGCTACTCAGACTATTTTAAGTAGACAGGTACTTGAGAGTTGCTCATTAGGCACTTGCAAAATTGTTGGAATGGGAGGAGATGTGGATTCCATACTGGGCCTCTGCAAGTGACCCCCAGGACACCAACTGGGCCTCTGCAAGTGACCCCCAGGACACCGCCCCAGAACTGGCTTACCAAAGGGCCTTTTGCCTTCACATTGAGGGAGCTGGGGAGATAGGTGGGCTCCATTGAAATGCTGGGCTTCAGGACACACAGTGATGCCAACCAGGGGTCAGGAGGCCACCATCTCTTATCACCCACAGAGCTAATGACTGGACTCAGGAATTTTATTTTGGGATATTCCATGTCTCCACATCTGTGCTATCCTGCAGGAAAAAAGAAAAAGAAGAAGGAAAAAAAACAAAACAGCCAAGACACTGTAAAGTGGTTTTTGACTAACTTCTTGTGAAGTGACGTTGAATCAGTTGAGTCTTATATGGCTGGTGGGTTTGAACCACTGACTTTGTGATTGATTACATGTTCAGTCCTTTGCTATCCTCTGCCAAATACACATATATCATAATTTAAGAAATCTCTCTATATTGCTGTTGTGTTGGGTGCTGATGAGAGCTTTCTCAGATTCTCCATGGCTCAGAACTCCCATGGGTCAGGACTCTCCCCTTTTGTGACCTTGGACTTTCTGAATATATTTTCTCCCTTGGTGTCTTGGTTATAAGTAAATGCTGTGATATTTCTGTTAGTGCTTCTCTTTCTGTGTAGGAGGCTAGAAGTCGGAATTCAGAGTGCCCTGGAGAAAGGTCCTTGTTTCCTTTCAACATGTGTCTTGTGTCTAGGAGGTTCTCACCACAGGAACCCTGGCTCCCAAGGATCTGCCTGACTCCTAGTTCTTCTTTTTTGATGGTAATCTGGTCCCTCCCTCTCTGCTCCTAGCTTTCACCTTTTGTCTCTTGCAGGGCTGTTGCCTGAGTAAAGGTGTTGTATACCACCTTAATCATACCTCATTGACATAACAAACACAGCTGAATCCTCCATCATGTTAGCCATAGGCAGAAATCAGATAGCTCATAAGACTGCTTCATCAGATCACAAAATACTAGAAATCTTGACCTAGCCAAATTGACACATATTTGGGGATGGGGAGACAACACGTATCAATCTATGACACACGATTTTATGCACTTTATTTGATGTGAAATCAACGCCAACAAAATTGTACATTAGTGAGATCTGTAAGTCATAAGGGACTTGAAAAGTTACTTAATTTTATGTTAAAGCCATAATGTTGTTTAGAATTGACTTGGCATATTGATTTCCATCAACTCATTATTCATTCTTCTGAGTCTTCTAGGTGACTAGGATGAGGACTGTGATTTCATGTTGCCCAGGTAGCCAGCCAAGACTTGACTCTTACCCTATCACCACTGTGTCTTTTGTTAATGACATGGGACCATTAGACATTCATTAGGATGATAGCAGCTGCTTCTTCTTCCTTGTCTCTTCACCTTCGGCTCCTCCTTGTACTCAGTACCTTTATGGAAATTTCTGTTTGGTGCTATTGGGGCTGAATTCATTATTGAATCCTCAGAATTGATACATGTTAGAATCCTTAGAAATGGGATGACGTTTAAGGCATAAAAGCCATCAAAGCACTAAGTAAGTCTCCGTCCCTTCTTGCCTTTCCTTTTGTTTCTTCTTTCCTCCTTCCCCCGCCCCTCTTTAGTTTTATAAATATTTATTGTCAACTCCTCATCCCAAGATTCACTGGCGATTTACATCAGCCCTAGCAGATGGCTTGAGAGGCCAGCTTTCGGAACTCGATATGTCTCTTTTCAGCAGTGAAGGAGAAATATTTCAGGATCAGCATATTTTGTCGATGACCTAAGGCTTTCTGATGACTTTGCATCTGTGGAGACTGTTTTATTTTGTTGACTTGTGCATTGTGTTTTCCTGATGAATAACTAGTTGCTTTTGTTTCAGGCAAAAGTATCTTAAAGAAGCCACTTTGATCCCCACAGTCATACTTTTGCGTGTTAGAATGACTCTGCAAGCATAATTATTAAGAATCAAAGCATCAAAACCAACCCGCCACCACTGAGTAGATTCAAACCCATAGAGACTAGAAGACAGAGTAGAATTGCTTCATAGGGTTTCCAAAGCAGCAATCTTTATGGAAGCCGACTGCATATCTTTCTCTCGCTATTGATTTGAACCAAGGGCCTGTGGTAGCAGCTCAGTGCTTTAGCCACTGTGTTACCAGGGCTCTTTTATTATACCAACCACATTCTCTTTCTGTTTGTGCATATCCCACTTGATTGTATTTGTCAGTTACTTGTCCACACCCTGTTTTTGTTATTCAATGCCTTTGAGTCAATTCCTACCCAGAGGAAAGAGTAATTATCAATCTGTGTTATGCAGGTGACACAACCTTGCTTGCTGAAAACACAGAGGACTTAAAATACTTACTGATGAAGACCAAAGACCACAGCCTTCAGTATGGATGGCACCTCAATGTAAAGAAAACAAAAATCCTCACAACTGGACCAGTAAATAACATCATGCTAAATGGAAAAGGAGCTCTGGTAGCGTAGTGGTTACGAATCGGACTGCGAACCTTAAGGTCAGCGGTTCGAAACTACCAGCCGCTCCGCGGGAGAAAGATGAGGCTTTCTACTCCCGTAAGGATTTACACCCTCGGAAACCCTGTACAGGGTCGCTATGGGTCGGAACCGACTCGACGGCACTTAACAACAACAAATGGAAAAAGGAGTCCTGGTGTGGCGCTGTGGGTTAATGCACCAGACTGCAAAGCCGTTTGAACTGCAAGGTCGGCAGTTCAAGCTCACCAGCTGCTCCTTGGAAACCCTATACAGGGTCGCTATGGGTCGGAATCGACTCAGTGGCACTTAACAACAACAACAAATGGAAAAAAAAAAGATTGAAGTTGTCAAGACTTTATTTAGCTTGGACCCACTATCAACATACATGGAAGCAAACATTCATTTGCCTGTATTAGGCAAATCTGCTACACAAGACCACTTTAACGGGTTCAAGAGTAAAGATGTTAGTTTGAGGATTAAGGTGCTCCTAACCCATGCCATGGTATTTCAGTAGCCTCATATGCATTGAAAATTTAGACAATGAAGAATGGAGACCTTAGACAAATTGATGCATTTGAACTATGGTGTTGGAGAAAAGTACTGAAAGTCCCATGGACTGCCAGAAGAACAAACAAATCTGTCTTGGATGAAGTGCAGCCAATAATGCTCCTTTGAAATGAGAGCACCCTGTCTTGACTGTGGTCTAGCAGTCCCCTGAACCTTATGGGTGTCTGTGTCTGTGTGAGTAATGGATTCTGTCAGGAAGGCTCTGTCCCCTACATTAAAGCGGTTTGTTTGAGGGGGGCCACTTTGTCACAGATCTTGCTTTTTAGCTTCAGTTGGCAAACTTGTGGGATTAGCATTTCTATGCAGCTCTCCTCATGTGATCATGTCTGGAATGCTGCAGTTGTCAACAGAAGCTGACCGAGTGTGTCTAGAGGATATGTCCCAAGCACATTATTTCTCCACAATCAAGTGATCTTGAAGAATTGAATGAAAAGGTACAGATTTGCACAGCTCAAGGGAAGCTGGTTATTTACAGAAAAGCTGTGAAAAATTACTTGGCAAAGGAAAATAGGCCTTTTGTAATATAAACCATGTTTGCATCCACATGTTTTATAGGTTTTATTTTTTTCTTGTCATATTTTCTTAGTGTAGTTGTCTCGTAATGTATTCTAAAGAATTGTAATGTCATATATTCTAAGCAGATGACGTTTTTGTTGTTAGTTAATGTCGATTCACTTCCAATTCAGAGCAGTCCCGTGCACAACAGAAGGAAACTTGCCTGGTGGGCACCATCCTCACTGTTGTTCCGGTGCGTGAGCCCAGTGTTGTAGCCACTATGACAGTTCATCTCATTGAGGGTGGCCCTCTTTGGGGCCGAATATGCAGAAACAGGCAGTAGTGGCACACTAACAGTGATTATCATTGTCCCATTTACTGAGTGCTTACTGTGTGCCCATAGCTGTTATTAGGTGCAGTCTAGTAGGTAGGTGTCATCTAGTTGGTGCCAATTCACAGCAACCCTGTATAGGTTTCATTGGCTTTAAATCTTTATGGGAGCTCAAAGCCTCATCTTTCTGCCTTGGAGTAGCAGTTGGTGGGTTTTAACTGTTAATCTTGTGGTTAGCAGTCCAGTGCTTATCCTACAATATCACTAACACTCCTACAATGTGCTTTCTTTGCTCTGATTTATTGGACCCTCACTATTTTACAGATGAAGAAGCTGTATTTCTCAGAGGTGTAGTCTCTTATCTGAGGTCAAAGGAGCTAAAAAGTGTTAATGCTAGGATAGAAATTCATGACCATGAATATGGACTTGAATAGTGTATATTCTGGAATGTTTGGAGCCTGGGTCATGGCATTAGAAGTGATCATAGAGTCTGAGGTTCAAAAGAGGACCATTTCCCTTAAGTTACTCAGCCAGGAATTGGGAGGGTAGGGATTGGAATGCAGGTTTCCTGGATCCTAGCTCCATGCCTGTTTCTGTTTACCACCCTGTCTCTATACAGGACTAGTCAACAGACTGATTTTTTTTTCTTTTTTAAGGTTTTTATTGTGGACTGAGTGAAAGTTTACAAGGCAGATCATCAGCTTTACATTTAACAAATCATATACTTTTTTTTTTTTTAACATTACAATGATTATAATCCCCTCCATGTACCATCAGTTAACAGTATTTCTCTCTATTCATTTTAGCTCTTTTTTTTTTTTTTTTTAAACACTCAGGCATATATGCATATATAATAATTTACACCACCAAAGGGCATATTCTGAAAGTCTGCCTCCTGGCTGCCAGCTGTCAGTCCCTCTCTTTCCGTGAATCTAGAGTCCTCAGCTGCTCCCATTCTCCAGGTCCCCATCTCTGACTCCATCTCTGGTGTCCCTGCTTCTCTGAATAAGGTCTCGCATTCGCATTCCACTTGTGCTGTTCTCTCTTGATGGTCCTAGGGTCCTTTGTTTCTGGACTGTAAGGGTAACTACTCCCCAGTTTTTATTACAAAAC
>NW_006408826.1:2265852-2270572 GCF_000296735.1 Chrysochloris asiatica
TTAATTATATTTTTGCTCAAAATATATACAGCAAAACCTCCTCCTGTGGCACAGTTTGTAAATATCATTGTCAATGTCACTGGTTAACTGCTTCACATTGTGTAATTGTTCTCATTGTTTCTGTTCCAGTTCTAATTCTAGTACCACATTATCTTTATCCATTTACCTTGGCTTGTTTCCATCTTTGTTATTGTGAATAGTGTGCTGCAGTAAACTTGAGTTGTGTGTCTACTTAGATTCTTAGCATTTCTACCTAGGTGTGGAATTGCTGGCTGGTCAGATGGTCATTCTACTTCTAATTTTTGGAGGAACCCCAGACTGTTTTCCACAAGGACTATACTGTTTTGGATGATGGTCGCAATTCAGACTTCATTTTTCTACAGTGTTTAGTAGCCCAGAATACCGACACCTTTTATATCCACATCCTGTGTGCTCTGCAGCCTCCTTGGAAGACTGTTGATATTAGGAACAGTCTTGGTAAACTACAGTAGGGAAGACTGAGTTAGAAATGCAAAGCTGTTGAAAGAAGTAGAAAAAGCACAGAGGACATAGTAGTAGAATGTTCAGGATAACTAAACCAAGGGTTGGTGATTTTTTTATTTGTAAAGGGCCAGGTAGTAAATATTATTGCTTTGTAGGCCATCTGGTGTCTGTCATAATGACTCAAGTCTGGTATTATAGCATGAAGAAAGTCATAAACAATACAGAAACGAATGGCATGGCTGTGTTCCAGTAAAACACTATTTATAAAACCAGCTGGTGGGCCAGACTTGGTTCGTGAGCTGTATGTAGTTTGCCAACTTCTCCCTTAAACACTCCTTGCAAGGGACCTGGTGGCACAGAGGATAAGGGCTTGGCTGCTAACCAAACAGTGGGTGGTTTGATTCTACCAGCTTCTCCACGGGGGGACGATGTGGCAGTCTGCTTCTGTAAAACTTGTAGCCTTGCAAACCCTGTAGGGTAGTTCTACTTTACCCTACAGGGTGGCCATGGGTCAGAATGGTTTCTTTGTTGGCTTGTGTTTTGTTCTTCAGAAAGGAGTTGGTAATGGTGGATTTGTGACTACAAGGTATATGTGGTACTT
The DNA here is from genome assembly GCF_000296735.1 of Chrysochloris asiatica. Lineage (NCBI taxonomy): Eukaryota > Metazoa > Chordata > Mammalia > Afrosoricida > Chrysochloridae > Chrysochloris > Chrysochloris asiatica. Next base: position 2,266,937 of record NW_006408826.1, read on the forward strand.
TTGTCAGGCATGCAAGAGATGGTCAGGCTCTTGTTAGACTATAGAGATCCTGTGCTGTCCAGTGTCCTTGGTCACCCTTGGGTATTTCACAGACCAGATTTCTGTGAGGGTATTCCTTACTGACAGACTGCTTATCAAGTTTGGCTCTTCGTTTTAGAAAAGAAGTATTTGGGGCAGTGAGCACTTATCAGTTCATCTGTAACTCAATACAGCCCCAGTCCAGGTCTCACCAAAATACCAGAGCCTCAGAACTTAAAGCTTTCCCTCCTGTTGTTCTTCCTCTTTGGTCAGAAGTCTCTGTGAATGGTGATAAGGATGATCATGTGGCTACTATTTACTGAGGACCTTGTGGGTGTCAGGCAATTTAATATAGATGTTTATTTGTAGATTGTCACCAGTGAATCCTTTCAACAACCCTACAAGGCAGATAATTTTCATTTACTCCATCAGGATGGGTGATGATAAAACTTGTTACCTCTCTTCCACCCTTGTGACAGCTGTTTTAGGTTCCAGAGAGTGCAGGGAGTCTGCCTTTCATATCACGCACAAGTTCCATGTCTTCTGATTCTAAGGCTGAGAACTGTTTTTCATTTCTTCTCACCTACGTTTCTCCTAGCTGTACTTTAGTCTTCATCTCAGACCTGCACTACTTTACTCAGGGATTAGCATAGAAATACAGTCCTGGTGTGGTGCTGCGGGATAATGCATTGCACTGCGAAGAAGTTTGAACCGTAAGGTCGGTGGTTGAAACTCACTGTCTGTTCCTCAGAAGCCCTGTACAGGTTTGCTGTGACTCAGAACTGACTCCACCTGCACTTAACAATAACAGCAACTGTAGTATTATCTGTTGTTGTTATTAGGTGTCAATCAGTCAGTTCTGATTTATAGCAACCCCCTGGAAAGACTGCCTTGTCTTGTCTTGTACCCTCCTCACAATTGTTATGTTTGACCCCACTGTGGTTTCCACTGTGTCAGTCCTTCCTCCTTGAGGTCAGCTTTAACCAGAGGGAAGACAGTGAGCATTAAAGATCCTTCCAGGACCTTCCAGTCACCCGGTGTGGCCATTATTTTAAAGCTCATACCCTTCACATTGATCCAGGTGCTCTAACAGCTTGGTCCTGTGAATACCATTTGCGTGCTCATTAAAAAGAAACATTATTATATAATAATGCAATTGGACACATGACTTTGTAATATGGTGATATACTTCAAAACGTAATGGAAGAACAATATACATTTGGCTGATCCCTACCAGAATTGTCTGAAATTCTCTTGAACCGCAAGCATGAAGAAGGTTGCCATGTGTCTTTGAGAAATTATACATATTTCTGGGCAATGACTTCCTTCGGAACAAGTGAGTGCACAAGGAGATTGCTCTTATTCCTAGCAAGAAGCCCCACAAAGAGGCAGCAAACTGTGCCACAGATCTAATGAAGCCAATTCAGAGAGGCCCCAGGAGAGCTTTCTCTAGGAAGCTGCAGGGGCTGGGGAGAGGAAGGAGAGAGAAAGATATTCCTGAGGTCTCACGTTGGAATCAAGAGATCATTGAAGGGTGATCCTGACACTAATGAAATGATGAAGCCCTTGTTCTTTCGCAATCTATCCAACCTACAGGCCAGGGCATCCCACAGATGGGATGAATTTCAAACTCTCTAGTGCCTTTTGAATCTTTCTACTATGACGTAAAAGAAACTCTGGTAGCATGGTGGTTAAGCAGTGGGCTGCTAACCACATGGTGAGTGGTTGAAACCCACCAGCCATTCCTCAGGAGAAACACTGAGACCGTCTACTCCCACAAACATTTACAGTCTCAGATACCTTAGGGAGCAGCTGCACTCTATCCTGTAGACTTGCTATGAGTTGGAAATGATTCAAGAGAAGTGGTCTTTGTCATAATAATTTCAAGAAACCTGAGAAGAAGAATTTAAAAGAAAAATAAATTTGCTTGAAGGTCCTACTTTAAATAAATCTATTTTTGTGAATTGATCAATAGCACTATTTCAAATGATGGAATTTCATCTAGGCAGCAGAGTGGGAAGGGTGCATGCACACAATTCCAGCATGCTCAGGGCTATAAATCAGACCCCCTTGCAAAGGGCAGCCACCCTAAGCAAAGGCCATTGCCCTCTGTAGGTTCTCCTCTTACTCTGATTTGGTTTTGTGAGATTGGGAAGAAGACAATATAAACTTGTTCTACTGAATAAAACTGAGTTCAGAGTAATCTAGTGAGATGCAAAATGCAGTCCTTTGAAATACTTTGGTTGCATTCTCTCAGGAGGTCCCTCAAGAAAGAGACAGCAAGGAGGGGAGACAACTCATGTTAGATACCTGAGCCTTTCCCAAGGGATGTCTGGACTGGGTTCGGTATAAGCTTTAGATTTCTGCCTTACATTACGCTCAAAAGCCTTTTTCTTCCTTAAGACTAATCCAGTTATAAACACCAACTTGGCATCCTGAACTCTCATCTTCTAAATGTTCTGAAGATGTATTTGTGAAGCACTGTTTTCTCCTCTTCTTGTGAACCCACAGGCTAACCTCATTGTTAGAGGAGGTGTATGTGGTAGTCTGCTTAAAAGTTAAATGGGCTTGCAAATTTGCTGTGGATGTTGTTTACTATGATTTTAAAGGGAATATATTGGGCTCTTGATTTAGTGTCCTTTCTTGTTGTTGTTAGGTGCCATTGAGTTGGTACTGACGCATAGCGACCCTATGCACAGCAGAATGAAACACTGCCTGATCCTGGGCCAACCTCACTACTGTTGCCACGCTTGAGTCCATCGAGGCTGACACTTGGCCAATCCATCTTGTTGGGTGTCTTCCTCTTTTTCTCTGACCCTCCACCTTACCAAACATGATCTCCTTCTCCAGCGAGTGGTCCCTCCTGACAATATGTACGAAGTATGAGAGATGAACTTTGGCCATCTTGGCCTCCAAGGAGCATTCTGGCTGTACTTCTTCCAAAACAGAGCTGTTGGTTCTTTTGGCAGCCCACAGTACTTTCAATATTCTCCTCCAACACCATAGCTCAAAAGCATCAATTCTTTTACGGTCTTCCTTATTCACTGTCCAGCTTTCGCATGTATATGAGGTTATTGAAAATACCATGGCTTGGGTCAGGCACACCTTAGTCCTCAAGCTGACATCTTTGTTCTTCAACACATGAAAAAGGTCTCATGCAGCAGATTTGCGTAATGCAATATGTCGTTTGATTTCTTGACTGCTGCTTCTGTTAGTGTTGATAGTTGATCCAAGACAATGAAGTCCATGACAACTTCAATCTTTTCTCTGTTGATAAGAATATTTTTTACTGGTCCAGTGCTGAGCATTTTGGTTTTTTTTACATTGAGATGCAATCCATACCGAAGGCTGTGCTTTTTCATCTTCATTAGTAAGTGTTTTAAGTCCTCTTCACTTCCAGCAAGCAACGTTGTATCATCTGCATGTCGCAGGTTGTTAATGAGTCTTCCTCCAATCCTGATGCCACATTTTTCTTCATATAACCCAGCTTCTCGTATTATTTGCTCAGCATACAGGTTGAATAAGTATGATGAAAGAAGACACCTTTCTTAATTTTAAACCACTCAGTGTTCCCATGTTCTCTTTGAACAACTGCCTCTTGGTCCATGTACAGATTCC
>NW_006408826.1:2272692-2283153 GCF_000296735.1 Chrysochloris asiatica
TCTATTTCCAACTTTCTGAGGAAGCACCATATTGTTTTCCAGAGTGGTTGGACCATTTTGCAATCCCACCAGCAATGTAGAGGGGTCCCAGTCTCTCCATATCCTCACCAGCATATATTGTCCTCTACTTTTTTTAATCTTCACTGTTACTGCTTGTGTGAGATGATATCTCATTGTTGTTTCGATTTGCATCTCTCTAATGGTTAATGGGAGTCCTGGTGTGGCGCTGTGGGTTAATGTGCCATACTGCAAAGCTGTTTGAACTGCAAGGTCGGAGGTTCAAGCTCACCAGCTGCTCCTCGCAAACCCTATACAGGGTCATTATGGGTCAGAATTGAGTCGACAGCACTCAACAACACCACCAATGGTTAGTGATCATGAACATTTTTTCATGTTTGTTGGCTGCCTGGATCTCCTCCTTGGTAAAAGTGTCTGTTCATGTCCTGTGCCCATTTTTAAATTGGGTTATTTGTCTTTTTCATGATGAATGTGAAGCCATCCCTCCTCAGTTTGTCATTCCTGTTATAGTAAACCATGTGATTGTCAGATTCAAAATGGCCAATACCAGTCCATTTCAGCTCACTAATGCCTAAGGATTTCGATACTTATGTGTTCCATTTCATTTTGACAATTTCCAATTTTCTTAGATTCGTAGTTTGTACATTCCATGTTTTGATTATTAATGGATGTTTACAGCTGTTTCTCTTCATTTTGAGTTGTGCCCCATCAGCAAATGAAGGTCTCGAGGGCTTTACTCCAGTCGTGCCATCATGGTCAAGTCTCCTTTGAGGAGGCAGCTCTTCCCCAGTTGTTTTTTGAGTGCCTTCCATCCTGAGGGGCTCATTTTCCAGCACTAGATCTGACATTATGTTGGTACTCTTTACCATGTTTCAATATTCAGTATTCTGGTGCTGCCAGTGTTGCGCTGCTATTCATAAGGTTTCCAGTGAATATATATTTGGAAGTAGTCCGTCTCTCCTTCTTCCTAGTCTTTTTTCATCTTGTAGCTCAGCTGAAACCTATCCACCGTGGGTGATCTTGCCGGTATTTAAAATACCCGTGGCATAGTTTTCAGCACAGTCCCATGTTCGCCACCACAGTATGATAAACTGACAGATGAATGGTGGACAACAACAACTTCGTTCTGATTAATGGAACAAAAGAAAACTCCTAATTCAAAACAGGGTCTTATTTTACTGCCACAGCATTGTTGTTGTTGTTAAGTGCAGTTGAGTTGGTTCCAACTTATAGCGACCCTGTGATAGGGTTTCCGAGGAGCCGCTGGTGAGTTTGAACTTCCAACCTTGTGGTTTAAACCAACTTTGCAGTCAAGCGCATTAACCCACATCAGGACGCCACCACAGCATTTGTTGTTAGGTGCTATCAAGTTGGTACCAACTCATAGTGACCCTATGCACGACAGAATGAAACATTCCCCAGTCCTGGGCCAACCTCATAATTGATGCCATGCTTGAGCCCATTAATGCTGCCACATTGCCAGTCCATCTTGCTGAGGGGTGGGGGTGGTCTTCCTCTTTTTCGCTGACCTTCCACCTTACCAAACATGATATCCTTCTCCAGCGACTGGTCCCTCCTGACAATATGTCCGAAGTATGAGAGATGAAGTTTGGCCATCTTGACCTCTAAGGAGCACTCTGGCTGCACTTCTTCCAACACAGATCTGTTGGTTCAATATAACTTCTTGATGGTCCTAATTCAATTCGCAATAGGCCTTAAGACATTTGTTTTTCATAAAAGAAGTTCTATTGTGTGTATTTATTCTGAAGAGTTTATACTTCTTCAATTTCTAATTGTTAGAACTGTAGTAGCTGTTTCAAAAATTGCCATTCAAAAATTGTAAACCTCTGTCTCAGGTAAAAATATGCCATGTCTCATTAATAACCCCACATAGTAGAATGTGTTCAAACAACTACTGTCGTTGGAATAGTGAGAAAATAAATAATTCTTGTTTGTATGTATTTGTTATATGACTCTTCAATAGCTTTTGGCTTTGAGTATGATTAAAAAGTACATTTATTGATTTCTAACCAAACCACAATATTACGAATCCTTGGGCATACAGTCACTTAGTAGTACTTTCTTGTCATAAGTGGCTTTGAGGAGAATCCAGCCTCTGAATACTAGTGGAGGCTCTTTGTAGAGGTCAGACCTAGACCATTGAGTCCAATGCATTTACATTTTAGCAGCAAAACTGTTTGACACCAAGCATGAGCCACGTGGACAAAGTGAGAGCTCAGCTTTCTTTAGCAAAGATTGTTCCTCTTGTTGCTGTTTTCTTTGTCTTCCCGAGATTCACACCCATAGCAACTGCATTTCTCGGCTGATGGTATTGTGGGAAAAGTGGAGAGGGTCAATTCATGTCTTGGTTTCACCTGGGCTAGCGAATGTGGTTCAGTTGTCAAGTAATAGGTTCTTCTCACTCTCTCAGCACATTGGGCACCACCTTCCTGAAGAGAGGTCCTACGAATTCCCTGAGGTCTTTTTGAAGGCTTGGCCTTTGAGCTTTTCTTTTTCATGAGATTGGTTATGATTCCAAAGCCTTTTCCATTCTTGGCTTGTGGTATTCATAGTTTATATAAGGCTTTCCCTATTTCTTGTATTCCAGGTTGTTGGCCTTTGAAGGGCTCAGTTTCTAGGTTGGGAAGCTACTTTCCCTTGCAAAGATCAGCTTTTGGATTTCTGGTCTTCTGATCCACACCCCAGTTTTGTTTATTGTAAGGGCTGCTCATAGCTTCTAATCCTTGTTCTTACCTGCCTGTGATTTGTCCCTTTCCCAAATCTCCCCTCCTCCTCCTTATTTCTTTTTCACTCCAGCTCTGCCTTTTACCATTAGCTTTTCCTTACTGAGGTCCCTTGGCAGCATTTCCTCATCTTTTCAATCCTCTACTCGTGGGCTCTTAGTAAATGTCCTTGTACAGAGAGTTCAAAGATGGGTCCTCTACTCTGCACGCAGTCTCTTAGTCAGACCCAGTCTTTGTTATCCCGGTGTTACTTGTGGGCTTTGGGCCAAAGTGGACTGCACCAGATGATTTTGTCAAAGGGGTTGACCCCAAAATGACTGTCGATTTAATTTTTTGTGCACTGTTTCAGCAGAAATTTGTTGTTATTGTTATTATTATTTGTAGACACATCCTTATCATTGGAGTCCTGATGTGGTGCTGTATGATAAGCACTGGACTGCTAACTAAAAGGTTGACAGTTCAAATCCACCAGCCATTCTTTGGAAACCCTAAACAGGATCACTATGAGTTGGAACCAACTTGACAGCACTTTACAACACCACCACCCCAATAATTAGCTACATCAGCAAGAATATATTGTGTAAGCCCTGTTTACATGTGTCAGTATACCTACTCTGCTCATTTATTTTCTGCTAATGTGGAACTCTGGTAGCGTAGTGGTTACGAATCAGGCTGCGAACTTTAAGGTCAGCGGTTCAAAACTACCAGTCGCTCCGCGGGAGAAAGATGAGGCTTTCTACTCCCGTAAAGATTTACACCCTCGGAAACCCTGTACAGGGTCGCTATTGGTCGGACCCGACTCGATGGCACTTAACAACAACAACAACAACAAATGTGCTAGTGTGGTTTTTGTCATTGCTGCCGGGACTTTGTTGTTTTGCTTTGTTTGTTTTTAACTTTTTATTGTGAATTGGGTAAAGGTTTACAAAACAGATCAACAGTTTTACATTCAACAAATCCTATAGTTCACTTCATTTCAATGATTGCAATCCCCTCACTGAACATCGCTGAACCCCCTTCTTCTATCCCTCCTTCTTTCCTAACGCTTTTGAACTTTGTCTTTGAGTAAATGCTGCCCTTTCATTCTTGAATGGTTGATTACTCAAAGGTATGAGTACCTCCCTCCTGTTATTATTTCCATAGTCTTGGGATCCCAACAGTCTGTTGGACCAGTAAACCTGGTCCCTTATATGATGTAGAGTTTTGGCTGCCAGTATTTTTATAGTTGCTGATTGTGTGAAAGTTTCTGGTGCCTTAGCTACACTGTTTTGGTAATTTGTATTTGTGAATGGCTATCAATAACTTTTTTGAGAATAAAGTAGTAATGAAAAGAAGGAGTTAAAAGTCTTTCTCCTGGTAACTAATAATATTGTGACTTATAATAATGTAATTCAATGTAAAAAGATTGTATAAAATGCTTTTGTTGTTGTTAGATGCCATCGAGTCGGTACCTACTCATAGTGACCTTATGCACAGTAGAACGAAACATTGCCCGATCCTGAGCCAACCTCACTATCATTGCCATACTTGAGCCCATTGATGCTTGGTATTCATATAATCTTAAATCTATTGTTACAAATCGGGCTGTGAACTACAAGGTCAGCAGTTCGATACTACTAGGTGTTCCAAGTGAGCAAGATGAGGCTATCTGCTCCCGTAAAGATTTACAGCCTCGGAAACCCTGTATAGGGTCGCTATGAGTCAGAACTGACTCCACGGCACATAACCACCAACATTGCATTTAAGCAATTTACAACTCCAACACCTATTATTCTGTGATTAACATTGATAATAAACATCTCTTAGGGTTTTATTAGTCTGGTACCAGGAGGTTTGACACCATGACAACACTGTTGTTGTTAGTGCCGTGGAGTCATTCCGACTCAGGGACCTGGTAAAGGGCTTTGGAAGAACTTGAACCACCGTCCTTGCGGTTCAAACCAACCTTGCAGCGTAGCTCAGTAACCCGCAGTGCCACACTGTAATGCAAAGCCCAGTATTTCAAATGGTTTATTCTTTGGCCGCTAACGGAAACATTAGAGGTTCAAGTACACCCAGAGGCTGCTTAGAAGGAAGCTTGGTGATCCACTTGTGAAAAACTCAGCCACTGAAAACCATATGGAGTGAAGCTCTCCTCGGACGCACATGGTGTACGCGTTTTGACAGTAATTGATTTTTTTAAATATTTCTGAGAGGTCAGATCAAACCTATTGTGTGTATGCTGAATGTGGTAGTGGTATCTCATCATTTCCTTCACCGACCTCAGGAGACCACTGATGGACTCTGTGAGAAGCCCTTTGGCTTCTTTGGAGCACAAGTTTGACATATCCTTATCAATAGGAGTCGGGGAGAGGGCATGAAACAAAAAAGCATCAGAACAGAAAATTCTAGCATCTTGCCTCCAGGAGCCAGGCTGTTGGCTCAACTAAAAGGGCCACCCTTAATTCTACCTTCGTGTCAGCATCTAACAGTTGTCTGGCCAGTCTTGAGCCTTTGGATGAAAAGTCATTTTTCTTTTTGAGGGATAGGAAAAAAAAAAAAAAAACTCCTCCCTCAATATTTTCTGCAGCCAAAAGCTCCCAGAACCAGCAGTGGACAACAGCTTGACAGGTTTATCTGGCCTTTAATAATGATTAGTTAAGTGAGTAGAATATGTTCCTTCCTCCTTGATTATGAGAATAATTTCACCAGCTTTTATTCTAAGCAGTGCGACTGGGTCAAGCAGACCCAGTAAATGCAAATTTGCTTGATCCATCTGAAGATGTCATTCCAAAGGCCAGGGTTAAGACATGCTGTGACTCCAGGAAGCAAGATAAGTATGAGACTTCTAGCTATGGGAAGGGGGCAAAGTCTGAGCTGTCAGGGGAATGGATTGGGGCAAAGCTGTTTTAGGGAAGGTCTTGTGGTTGTTGACAATGAAAGGGTGTGGTGACGTCTGACTCTTTCTATTCCCCTCTGAGCTCAATCAACCAATCCTCACTGATTATGCCCTATTTCAAGCCAGCCCTCTTTGAGAGAACATAGCCGGAGCCTTTCTAACCCAAAACGAATGGTTTGCACGCATTCACTATAATTGCTAGCATTGTTAAGGGAGTATGGTGTCTCTTGAATGTAATTCACATGGTCAGCCATTCAAGCCCACCAGTCGTGCCATGGGAGAAAGATGAGGCTTTCTGCTCCCTCACTGATTTTCAGCTTCAGAAACCCTATACTGGTCACTATTCATTGGAACCAACTTGATGGCAATTGACAACAACAATAATACTCTTGAGTATTGTGATAAATCGATTACATATGTAATCCCATTCCTTCCACATAACCAACCAAAGAGGTAGATAGTATTATCTTACTGAGTTTTATGATGAAGACACTGATGCTCAGAGAGATTAAGCAATTTTGTCAAAGCCACTTGAGCTGATAGTCAAAACCAGGGCTGGTGGAATCCCTAGGAATCATGTTGTGGCACTGTAGGATAAGCACTCCACCATAAGGTTGGTTTGACCTGCAAGGTTGGTGGTTCAAACTCACCCGCCGCTGTTCAGAAATCCTATACAGGGATGCTGTGAGTCAGAACCGACTTGATGGCACTTAACAGCAACAAGACCACCACTAGCGAGTGTATCTCTTTGTAATGACCTCATCTCAAAACCTTAGCTATTTATTGAGCACCTGTTTTATGAATAACCTCTTTCAGCCTCCACACTATCCCCCGGTTAGTTCTGCAGGCATTTTAGTGGTTAGAAGTAACCCGCTCTTTGCTGAGTGATCTTGGAAGCTGACGTAGGTACGTGAACAACTGCTGGGGCTCTTCATCTTCATACAGCATCTGTCCTTACTTCTTGAATGTGGTTTTTGGGGCTCCAGAAGCGTGTGGACCATCTTTAGAAACAGAAGAGCCTGCTTTGTCACGTCATTCCCACCCCATCAACAGGCTGTTCCTGAAACCTGAGCACACCAGCACCTGCCTCTGGGAAACAACAGCTTCCCTGATGATAGGATATGGAGACAACTGTTTTCGGGAAGCTGGAAACAAGGGTGTCTTCAGAAAAGAGCTAAGAGGGCCAACCAGGGTGCAGGAATGCTTGGGAACTGCATACATCTCGGGGTACTTTCCGTTTCTTTTTTCTAAGACAGTTCTCTGCTGTCTTGGGAAGCTCCCTTTCCTCCCCTCCCCTGTCCATAGAGCCATTTTAGACCTTTCAGATCAAAAGTTGTTTAGGACTTTTTGTCCTTTATTTTGCAGATGAGGAACCTGAGATGAGGAACCTGAGGCTTAGGTGGTGGTGTTGGGGGTAGTGTGTCACGGGGAGACACATAGGAGAGTGGTGGTCAAGACTGAATCAAGACACAATCTTGTGTCTTTTATGGGTAGCTTGTGATTTTATGGGTACTCACCTGATGGAATATCCCAGGCTCGGGTAGCTAATCTCTCCCACAAGGCAGATTAGCATTGCTTTTCTTCACTTTTTAATGTGAATTCGATGAAAGTTTTGAGGGCACATATTGCTGTTTCTTATTAGTGACAATTCCAAAGGACCAGCCAGCCAACTAACAAGATGCTGTTGAGTCAATCCCGAATCCTAGCTGCCCTGTGTGTGTCAGAATAGAACTGTGCTCCGTAGATGCTTTAATGTTTCCTCTAGCTCCATGGCTTGGGAGAGGGTTCAGGGGTGGTTTTGAAGCTGCCTTGTGGCTGGCGGAAGAAGGTCAGGCAGAAACTTATGGAAAGGGGATGCAGCAGGACCTCTGAAAAGTTGCTGGGCTCAAAACATTGGAGTTGTCCTGAGGGAACTGACACTCTGGTTATATTGACAAAGATGATGTCTTCCCTCCAATGAGCCAGTTGATAGCAGCTGCTTGTGTGCTGTGTTGAAAAGAATTACAAGGAGGCATCCAGGTTCATCAAGAATGGGAGGTATGTTGGCTACTGATGTTTGTTCTGGTGAGGAGGAAACAGGGAAAGTGTACGTAACACACATTTAACTTTCTTGTGCTAATATTGGAGGTGAAATTTAGTTAGTTACTTAAAACTTTATTAAAATAAAAACTGGAAGGAAATAATGAAGCAATAAACAAGCAATCAGACAAAACCACTTACCTTGAAAGTCAGTGTCATTTTTATGGGTATTCACCTCATAAAGCAAAAAATCCTCAATTTTAATGGTTCATTTTTTAACAACTACCCCAACGTCTGTAGCCAGTAAAAGTGATGCTATGTTTCAGGGATATAAAGAAGAAACTACAAGGGATAAATTAGATTCCATAGTCTGACATTTAAAAAAAAAAAAAAAAAAAAGGTGTGGGGCTCTGGAGGCTCCTAGTTGGGATGCTTCCGGGTGAACCTGGGAGCCAGCTGGTTCATGGAAGGAGGCTGGTCAGGTGGTCACCCATCTGCTTGAGTAGTTTCTCCTCCTCATGTAGGAAATGGCTCCCCAAAAGTCACAGGGGAACTTCTTGACTTTCAGGCCTCTTTCCCACTCCTGGGATGACTTCAGATGAAAGAGCCTGTTTAGCCAACTGGCTGGGTTTGCATCTTCTTCAAGAAATGCTTAGCACCCAACTCGAATAAGTGAGGTACTCCTTTCCAAGGTCACATGGTCACAAGTCAAAATAGAAGATCAGAGAGAGGTAGGTAGGTGTAGGAAGCTCTCAGATACAGGTTGACGAGATGGTTGACTTCAGCCTTCACTTTTATGGAATAATTCTGATGGCTCTGGTTCATAGTTGATTGACAATTAAGAAAGAGCTAAGGATAAAAATGGTGTTAATCACTTCTGGAAACAGGAGATGGCCACGAAAATGGCCCTAGGAGTTGTTTCTGAAGAAGAGGTTGGAGGCTTATTTCCTCTGGAAGCTGGGAACTTCTGGGCCTATTACGTCTACACATTGAAGCAAAAAACAAATCCATGGGGCCATCAGGTGGGTTTTTCCCCATAGGGGTTTCATTGGATTGCTTTTGGAAGTACATCACTAGGCCTTTCTGCTCTAGCACTTTTGAATAAGCTCAAATCGCCAGCTTTTTGGTTAACTCTACCCTGGGACCATCCCTTTTATTTTCTGGTAGGCTTAAAGTGTGATTTGCAATCGATTTTGTTCTCCTTACCACAAAAGCACTCAACAGCAACCATGACTCATTCATAGTTGGTCTTCACTGGTGGTTTGGTGGATTGATTGGCTCAGCTTGCTTCTTATATCATAGTTGTTGTTGTTGCTAAGTGCCAGTGAGTCAGTTCCGACTCATAACGACCCTGTATAGGATTTCTGAGGACTGGCTGGTGGGTTTGAACTCCCAACTTTGTGATTCACAGTACAGTGCTGGTCCTACGTTGTCACTTGCTTTTTATCAGCCCCTTATTCAATAAGCATCTCTCTTACCATTCATCATATATAACGTGGTGGATCCAAAGTACTCTGAGTCTGAGCTATCCCTTCTTCTTCTTCCTCTGTTAGCGCAGGACCTTGAGTTAGGTCCTTGTTAAATGTTGTTTCTGCTTATACAGGTGTTTTCTAATGATTTTGCATTACATAGATAGCATTTGCAAAGGTTTCATTTCTACTTGACTTCAAAGCTGATTGGTATTGCCTTGCCTGGTACCATTAAGCATAGTGTACAGCCACAGAAACCCTGTACAGGGTCACTATGAGTCGGAACCGACTCCATGGCACACAACCACCACCATAATTATATCTGCAGGTTTAGAAGCTTCAGAAAAATTTGGTTATCAATCTTAGTTTTTCTTTAAGAATAATACTCTTACATGAAATTAACAAGTAGCAGAGGGCACTTGTGTGAAGCATCTCTGGTCACACAGTGGTTAAGGCACGGGTGGCTCCTTGGGAGCAAGGTGAGATAATTTATTTTCATAAAGAGTACAGCCTTGGAAACTGGATGGGGCAGTTCTTCTCTGTCCTGTAGAGTCAAAATGAGTTGGAATAGACTGGAAGGCAATAATGGGGTTTGGTTTGGGATTAAGTAAAGACAGGCCATTCTCTCTGAATGGCCTGTCTTTACTTAATCCGCATTCATGTATGAGGCAACGTGCTACCTACCTCTCTACCAAGTATAATGGCCTTGGTCAAGCCATTTCATCTTTCCCCATTAACTCTCTTCATCTGTTAACAGATATTGGCACCATATTCATGCTTGTTGGTATGATCAAGTCCTTTGTTGGGGGTCATTGTATCAAGTCATTTCAGTGGTGGTTTTCTTTGTTTTCGCTGACCCTCTACCAAACATTCTGTTTTGCTATCATTTTTTTTAAAACCCCTTTAAAAAGGTCTTTTGCGGCAAATTTGACCAGTGTAATTCATTGATGGATGTCTTGATTGTTGCTTTTGTGTGTTTCAAGTAAAATTAAATTCTGACATCTTCAATATTTTCTCCTTTTACCAGGAGATAAACTGTTTATTAATTCAGTTATGAGGATTTCAGGTTTTCTTTACACTAACTAATGTGTGATATGAGATCTATTGATGAAATGTGGACTAGAAACACCCCTAAGAGGACCAGTAATGCAGAAAGGGATGGCTAGGTATACTCATTGTTGTTAAGTGCCAATGAGTCACTACTGACTCATAGTGACCCTGTACATTGAAGAGGTGCAAGAGCTGAACAGAAAATTTCAAAGATCAGCTCGAGAAGATAAAGCCAAATACTATAATAAAATATGCAAAGATTTAGAGTTAGAAAACCAAAAGG
>NW_006408826.1:2284713-2314279 GCF_000296735.1 Chrysochloris asiatica
CATTGATGGACTCAAGTGTGGCAGCGGTAGTGAGGTTGGCCCAGGATCGGACATTGTTTCGTTCTGCTGTGCATGGGGTCACTATGAGTCGGTTCCGACTCGATGGCACCTGACAACCTGACAACAGGGTTTCCAAGGAGCGGCTGGTGAACTTGAACCACCAACCTTGCAGTTCAAACCAATTTTGTGCTCGAGTGCTTATCCTATGGCACCATACCAGGACTCCAGGTATACTAATAGTTGTGGTGTGGCACTGTAGGTTAAGCATTGGACTACAAGGTTGGTTTGAACTGCAAGGTTGGCGGTTCAAACTCAATTGTCACTCCTCGGAAAGCTTGTGGCTATAAGTCAGAACCGACTCCATGGCACTTAACAACAACGATGATGATATACTCTGAGTCCTGGTGTGGCACTGTAGGATAAGATAACTGCTAACTGCAAGGTTGGCAGTTCCAATCCACCCAGTCACTCCTTGGAAACACTACACAGGAATCAACTTGATGGCACTTAACGACAATAGAAATACTCTTGAGTATTGTGACAAATCTGATACATATATAATCCTGTTTCTTCCTCATACCAATTCAAAGATGTAGATAGTATTATCATACCTAGTTTATGATGAAGGAGCTCTGGTACCTTAATGGTTACAAGTCGGCCTGCTAATCTCAAGGTCAGCAATCCTAAACTACAAGCCGTTTCACAGGAGAAAGATGAGGCTTTCAGCTCCCATAAAGATTTATAGCTTTGGAAACCCTCTACAGGGTCACTAGGTGTCAGGACCGACTCCATGGCACACCACCACCACCAGTTTTATGATGACAAAACTGAGACACTGAGCGATTAAGCAGTTTCGCCAGTTACCCAGCTAGTAAATAATAGATTTCAGACTCCATGGTACTTAACAACAACAAATGCGTGACAGATGGAATAGCAAGGGGAATTTTATGAGGGATATGAAGTCACATGGATGTGTAAGTTTTAGGATGTGATTGTGCTCTTGCTCCCCTTCTATACCCCCCACCCCCAGTATAAAACTTTTCCCCAGTCCATTAGAGCCATATCTTCTAGCTGGCATGTTTCTAAAGGCTGACGGATCCTTTAATCTTCCATCTCTTCCTAGGGATGACTTTTTTGGCAGTTGCATCTGGTAAATACATCTCCACAGGTGTGCAGCACGCTCAGCGCTCATCTCTGGAGGACTGACGCCTTGTTCTTTATTTTGTTTGTCCCTGCTGATCTCTCCCAGCTCTCGCTCACTCACTTGCGGTTGTTCCATTTTTAGTCTTCATGAGAGTTGTACAGCACCTTTCGTTATAGAAAGATTTGAGATGTATTCTACTGGTATAGACATGGCTTTGTTGAGCATTACTGCCTTATCCTAAGATCAGTTAATTCATCTTTGGGGAGAAAACCAAATCCACCTGGCCAATTTTCAGCAGATCTCTATTCTGACGAGTGAGAAGATGGTGCAAATTGCTCAGGGTAGGTCAAACACAAACATGCAGTGCTGATATTGGTGTCTCCTCCGGGGCTTTGTGGAACATGGAGGAGAATCAATCATAGTCTCCTTTTGCTGTCTGCTTCCCAGCTACTGAATGGACATTTCTAATGGATAGGCAGCTTAATTTTGTTAGGTCTCATCTTGGGAGGGACAGGTGGGTACCATTTGTTTATTGAGGATTGATACAGCAAACAGCCCAGGGAACAGCAGTGCTTAAATTCTATCTAAAAGACAAAACCAAAGCAAAACAAACTTTGTGTCATGTGTATTTCAGATTCAAACAGTGCTGCATTGGGTTTTCAGGTTTAACATCTCCTCATCCCTGAGAGTTGCAAAGTGTGCTTTCGGAGGTCCTTGCAAACTCTAGCGCTTGTTTCTGTGATCCATCCTTCCAAGAATGGTTTATTTGATTGGGGTTTCTCCTGAAAACCCAATGATTTTCCTCTGCACTATGGACTGTGTTGTATTTCTTCCATCTTTGAACAAGGAGAGAGACCCAGGTCAAGGTATGTGTTTGTTGTCTGTTCCAACTCATAGTAACCCTGTATAGTGCTTCTGAGGAGGGGCTGGTGGGTTGGACCCTTGATCTTGTGGTTGGCTAATGGTCCAGGGCTTATCCTACAGCACCACACCAGCAGTCCTGCTTTTTGCCTCTTGGGTCCCTAGTTACCCAATATGAGTAGGCTGCAAGAAGTTTGTAAACAATGGCATTAAAAAATAATGGATTGTTCTCCACAAAATTTATAAAGCCTTGTTGTCTGTTCTGTGCCTTTCTGGTACATGATCCTGGGAACCAAAGCACTGTTTCATAATGATGCTGGTCCAGTCTGACACAGTTGTGGTGCTGGGTTAATATTGAGCACAATGCCGACAGGCTAATAAGCACTCAAATCTTTGTTGGTTTTGTCTCTTGCTAAGTGGTGGGCCTGATGATGTAAGCTTTGTTAGCTACAGGGAACGACTTGTCTTTCATCAAGTCGGTCCTGATTCATAGCAACCCTGTGTGAAAGTGTAACAATGCCCCATAGGGTCAGTGTTTATGGAAGCAGATCACTAGGTCTGTTTTCAGGGAAACTCTGGGTGTGATTGAACTTCTGATATTTTGGTTAGGAGTTGAGTGCTTCCCACTAAGCAGATTCTTGGTTAGTATTGAATAGTTTGTATAAACATGCCGGTCATAGGGTCATAGTCACGGTGCTTGCCACATTGTTACTTTCAGTGACATTGTTAGTTTCAGTGACATTGTTAGTATCATTATTCTTATGATAGTCGGTTGTTGTTGTTAGGAAGTAGGAAGGGGCTTTAAAAAAAGTTCTTGGAGAAATGGAAAATAAGGAATTTTCCGCATGAACTATTGGAAGCACTTTCATAAATAAATATATATTAAGGAACAACTTCATTCAAAAGACAGATTTAATAGCCTATTTTATTCTGGAGTTTGAAGAAAACCTTAATACAGATGGTGATGAAGGTGAATGCATTAATGTTAGCATGAACTGATGTGCATTGTGGAGTTTCTCCGCTTTGGCAGCTTGGCGTACTCCATATATTGTATTTTATTAAATCTTTCCAGCAATCCTAGGGGATACTGAGTATTATCCTATCCTCATTTTATAAAGCATAGTGAAGTGATGGAAATGTCAAAAAGTCCCTGAAGGTCTGAGTCCAGGTGAAGAAATTGGGGCACAGAAAGCTAGCTTGAAGCAGAGCTGAAATTTGAGTCACCGACTTTTGTCTGCAGTCCCCTGCCCCCCTCTCATTTTCACCCGACCCTAGTTATTGAATGGAATCATTACTATGGAGGTCTCTGATTGGGAGCAGGGCACTTGAAGCATTGTTCACACCTCTTTGTGAGTGTTCAGTGTGGTTCTCTCATCGATTTGGCCACAAAGAAGACTGGGTATGGAAGAATCTTATTCTGATAATACTGATTTTCATGTGATTATGTCATTTTAAAGAATTTTGAAGGACTTGAATTGATATGGGAAGAACACATTCAACATTTCTCAAGCTAAAATAACTGAGAAAAAAACATTTTAGCCTAGACCTGCAATACTAAAAGATTCCATAGGCAGAATATTGCATGATAGAGAGAGCGTCCAAAGAAGATGGAAGGACTCTACACAGTCACTGTACCAAAAAGAAATGGTTAATGTTCAACCATTTCAAGAGGTAGCATATGATCAAGTGCCATGGGTACTGAAGGAAGAAGTCCTTTGTGCACTGAAGGCATTGGCAAAGAACATGTCTCCAGAAAATGATGAAATGCAAATGGAAACCTTTCAAGAAAGTGAACGGGCACTGGAGGCACTCACTTACCTATGCCAAGGCATTTGGAAGACCAACTGATAGGAATATATCCATATTTGTGACCATTCCAGAGAGAGGTGACCCAACGGAATGCGGGAATCATCAGACAATATCATTAATAGCGCATGCAAGTAAAATTTAGCTAAAAGATAATTTATAAATGGCTGCAGCCGTACATCAATAGGGAACTGCCAGAGGTTCAAGCCGGATTCAGACGAGGACATGGAACAAGAGATATCATTGCTGACATCAGACAGATCTTAACTGAAAACAGAATACCAGAAAAATATTTATCTGTGCTTTATTGAATACACAGAGGCAATTGACTATGTGGATCATGACAAGTTATGGACAACATTGCAAAGAATGAGTATTCTGGAACACTTAATTGTGCTCATGAGGAACCTGTACATAGACCAAGAGACAGTTGTTTGAACAGAACAAGGGGATACTGAATGGTATAAAATCAGGAATGGTGTGCACCCAAGTTGTTTTCTTTAACCATATTTATTCAATCTGTGTACTGAGCACATAATCTGAGAAGCTAGATTATATAGAGAAGAACAGGGCATCAGGATTGGAGGAAGGCTCTTTAACAAACTGCAATATGCATGTAATAAAACCTTACTTGCTGAAAACAAAGAGTACATAAAATACTTACTGATGAAGATCAAAGACCACAACCTTCAGTATGGGTTGCACCTCAATGTACAGAAAACAAGAATCCTCACCACTGGAGCAACAAATAACATCATGATTAATGTAAAAAAGATTGACGTTAAAGTCTTCATTTTGCCTGGATCCACCATCAACACTCCTGGAAGCAGCAGTCAAGAAATCAAACGACATATTGCATTAGGCAAATCTGCTGCACAAGACCTTTTTAAAGTGTTCAAGAGTAAAGATAATCAGTTTGAGGCGTAAGGTGCACCTGATCCAATCCATGGTATTTTCATTCGTCTCTTATGTGTTTGAAAATTGAACAGTGAATAAAGGAAGACTGTAGAAGAGTTGATGCATTTGAATTATGGTGTTGGAGAAGACTATTTAATGTACCATGGATTGTCAGTGGAACAAACAACTCTGTGTTGGAAGAAGCAGTCAGAATGCTCCTTAGAAGCCAAGATGGCCAGATTTCATCTCTTATACTTCGGACATGTTATCAGGAAGGAACAGTCCCTGGAGAAGGACATTATGCTTGGTAAAATGGAGGGGACAGCAGAAAAGAGGGACACTTCAGCGAGATGGATTGGCACAGTGGCAGTAACAATGAATACAAATGTAGCAGCAATTGTGAGGATGGCATAGACCCGGCCGTGTTTCCTTCTGTCACACTAGGGTCACTATGGGTCAGAACGGACGTGATAGAACTTATCAACCACAACAAGAAAAAGGAGATTTCTCATTTCAACTTAACATTTGAAAGAAATAAAAGACACTGGTCCTAGTGAGGCACTGTAGAATAAGCACTAGACTGCTGCAAGGTTGATGGTTCAAACTCACCAGCCGTTCTTCAGAAACCCTATATAGGGTTGCTGTGAGTCGGAACCAACTCGATGAAACTTAACAACAAGAGCATAGCTCCTGGAGTCTCTTAACTACATGTCCTCATCTCTGCCTCTATCTCTGGTGTCTCTACTTCTTTGGATAAGATCTCACATTCCTCTTGTGCTCATCTCCCTTGATGGTCTTAGGGTCCTCTGTTTCTGGACTGTAAGATTAACTACTCCCCTGCTGTTGTTTTTTTAAATATGCACCAAAACGCTCAGGAATGAATATACAGTCATTCAAACAGCCAAAGGGCACACCCTGTGAGTCTGCCCCCAGCAGCCAGCACACAGCCCCTCTCCTTCCATGAGTCTAGAGTCCTTAGCTGCTCTGTCTCTCCATGTCATCATCTCTGCCTCCATCTCTGGCATTACCACTTCTCTGGGTAGGGTCCCACACTCCGCCCCCACTCTTCTCCCTTGATGATAGTCCCAGGGTCCTCCACTCCAGGACTGTAAGATCGACCACTCATCCCTTTTTGTATAGTTGAGTCTTCTTGGCGGAAAATCTAGAGGTTGCTCTTTGCATCAAAGCTCTGCCTTAAAATTGGCATTTGTTCTACATTAATTTCATGCACAGATGGGTATATGTTTACGCAGTAGGATTCTGTTCCCCCCCTTCCTGCTAAAGCTACGTCTTAACCATCATCATGATGTCTCTAGTCTCCAGGGAGCAAGTTGGGCTCCTAAGTCCTTTGGGTTTGCTTTGTTGAATTAGCTTTCTTTTATGCCAGGGTAGGATTTACATCCCCTTCAGCTCATTCCTTCCACATGTATCCAAATGGAGTCGAACTGCCCAGAGGTTTCTGAGACTGGAAATCTTTATAGAAGCAGGCTGCTAGACCTTTCTCCCATGGTGTTGCTGGTGGGTTCGTTTCATAGTCTTCCTTTACCTACTGTACCACCCGGGATCCTTTACAAGGGTGTTGTTGTTAGGTGCTGTTGAGTCAGTTCTGGCCCATAGTGACCTATATAGTAGGAGTGGGATGGTGAGCTTGAATCTCAGACCTTGCGGTTCAAACTGACCTTTTGCAATCCAGCACATTAACCCACAGTGACACACCAGGACTCCTTACAAAGTACAAGGAAGATATAATTTTCTTGGCCCAGAATGGAAAGACGTTTCTTTTTTGTCCGCTCAAATAAACAATCTAGCTTGAGTGTGGAGTCAGGGCAGTAAGAGAGGTACAGCCAGAGTGACTAATGTGGTAAAATGACAGTGATTTTGAGACCCAGAGGAAATTGACATCTGCGGCTTTCCTTGGGGGATAGCATTGTATGTAGGAAGCTTTATTAAGGTAAACCACAGCCATTACCTGCTTCATACAATGGAAATAACTGTATTAAACAAGGACTAGTTTTTCCGTATAAACTGCCAAAACATGCTTAGTATGCAGTCGGTTTTTGGTGCACAAAGTAAATTCTGGAAAATGACATGAAGACAGAAAATGTGGTGAAAGAGCAAATTCAAAAAAATAAAAAAGGGTGTAGAAATGTACATGGAAATATACATTTACCAAGGTTCACATGTTTACTTCAATGGTGCTGATTGCGTGGCACATCTGTTAGTATCAGTACCATCCTTGCCCCTATGACTCCCCCACCACTAAACATCATTTCCCTCTTTAAGGTCCAAACAATCAAACAGAAAAGCCCATCAGAGGATTATCGTAGAAAGAGCACTGGGCAAGGAGTTGTGAGCTTCAATTCAAAATCCAGTTTTGTAACGTACTTGCATTCAAGCCCTTTTCTTCTCTGGCCTCAGTTCTCTATTCTGTGGCATGAAGTATCTTTCCGTACTAACATCCCATGGCGGTAGCAAGGAAGAGATTCCCTTTACAACTTTGATGTAGATGTGTAGTGTTTAACATGTTGGATGTACAAGAACCAGCAGCACATGTTTCACATAGGAAATGGGGAGTTAGCTGCTCTTCACTGGTCATAGTTTATTTATTTTTTTCCATTTTATTGAGAGGAGATTCACATAGCGAGTCATTTAGCATTTGCAAACCTAGAGCGCTTTAGTACTCTGATAGGGTTGGGCAATGTCACATTGATTCAATTCCACAAACTTTCTATCTTCCCAAAAGGATACCTTAGACCCATTTTGCATTTCCTCCTTCCCTCAGCATGGTTTAGGTTTTATAATGGATCTTCAAAGTGATTTTTAATGTGGGTTGGACTTTTTGACGGTTGTACTAGGGGTGGGATGGGGGGCTAAAAAGACACATGTGCACACATGTTTCAAAACATTCATCAAAAAATGGAATTAAGTGATAATGGAAGTTTTCCACAAGCTTTTGGAAAGCCTGTCCTGTGTTGTGTGTGTGTGTATGTGTTGTTGTTGTTAGGTGCCATCAAGTCGGTACCAACCCATAGCGATGTTATGCACAGCAGAACGAAACACTGCCCGATCCTGGGCCAACCTCACTACTGTTGCCACACTTGAGTCCATCGATGCTGCCACTTGGCCAATTCATCGCACTGGGAGTCTTCATCTTTTTCTGTGACCCTCCACCTTACCAAATATGATATCCTTCTCCAACGACTGGTCTCTCCTGACAATATGTCTAAAGTACGAGAGATGAAGTTTATCCATCCTGGCCTCTAAGGAACACTCTGGCTGTACTTCTTCCAAAATGGATCTATTGGTTCTTTTGGCAGCCCATGACACTTTCAATATTCTCCTCCAAAACCATAGCTCAAAATCATCAATTCTTCTATGGTCTTCCTTATTTACTGTCCAGCTTTCACATGCACATGAAGTTATTGGAAACCCCATGGCTTGGGTCAGGTGCACCTTAGTCCTCAAGCTGACATCTTTGCTCTTCAACACTTTAAAAAATTCTTGTGAAGCAGATTTGCCTAATGCAATAAGTCATTTGATCTCCTGACTGCTGCTTCCATGAGTGCTGATAGTTGATCCAAGAAGAATGAAGTCCTTGGCAACTTCAATCTTTTCTCTGTTGATAAGTGTCTATGTGTATATATTTGTACCTTTCTTTCTGTTATTGAGTAAATTCAGGGAGGCAGCAGGTACCTATGTGGGGGCTTTCTGTGAGGTCCAGACTCACCTAAAAACCAGAATGTCAACCTAATGCAAATTTTTCCTCCTTTGCAAGACTTGGGAATTTAGTGGGAAGGACCCTTTTTATGATGGTGCAGAACAAATATAAGTTCATTTTGTTTTTGCTTTAAAGAAAAAATTCTAAGAAAATAAATTTTTATCCAAAGAAAATTCAAATACAACTGAAAAGGTAAAAAAAACAAAACAAAAACAAAACAAACAAACAAACAAACAAACACCTAAGTTCATACTGTCCAGAGAAAATAGGTTTTTGAGTATTTTTCTTTACATTTTTACGTTTTGTTAGTAAGTGCCAACAGTTACTCCTTGGAAACCCTATACAGGGTCACTATGAGTTGAAACCAACTTGATGATGGCATGTAACAACAGCAAGTGCCACCAAGCTGATCCCAACTCATAACGACCCTGCATAAGGTTTCCAAGGAGCAGCTGGTGGATTTGAACTGCAGACCTTGTGATTTGAAGTCCAGTGCTGATCCTACAGTGTCACCCCAGAGGGTTTTACATATATACTATATATTTGCAATGGTGAGTTCATATTATATGTAGTTTCTTGTGTTTAAAATTTTTATTTTATTTTCAAGATTAAATATTTTTGAGAAAATTCACAAAAGCTCTGTTTATAAAATATAAAATGAAACACCTGTTTCCTAGTGTTTCTTTTTATTCAGCAGTCTGATTTGAACATATTTTGGGGTCATCAAATAATACATTCAGAGCATCATTTTCTTTGCTACCGAATACACAGTCAGTGAACCAAAGAGAGTTGGTTGAAGTTCCACCATTTCAACAGGTGACAGATGATCAAGAATTGATGGAACTGAAGGAAGAAGTCTAAGCTTTGCTGAAGGCATTGGTGAAAACCGAGGCCCCAGGAATTGACAGCATACCAATTGAAATGTTTGAACAAAGTAATGCAGCACTGGAGACACTCACTCACCTAGGCCAAGAAATTTGGAAGACCGCTCTATGGCCAACTCACTGTAAGAGATCCATATTTGTGCCTGCTCCAAAGAAACTCAACCCAATAGAATGCAGAAAAGATCCCATGCAAGTGGAAGCAGCAGTGAACTCAAACATAATAGTACTTGTGTGGACGGTGCAGGACTGGACAGTGTTTCCTTCTCTTGTATATATGGTCACTGTGAGTCAGAACCAATTCAAAGGCACCTAACAACTACACCTTCACAAGCGAGTACAAATTTGCATTCAAGTGGGTGGTTCATAGCAAACTGCGAATAACATTGTGAAGACCGGGAATTCTAGAACACTTAATTATGCTCATAAGTAACCTGTACGTAGACGAAGAACAGGAGTGGTGTATTTCAGGGTTGTATCCTTTCACTATATTTGATTAATCTGTGTGCCTAGTAAAGAAACTGAGAAACTGGACTACATGAAGAAGAACATGGTATCAGGATTGGAAGAAGACTTATTATGATATGCAAATGACACAGCCCTGCTTTTTGAAAGCAAACAGCACTTGAGGCACTTGGGGGATGAAGATCAAAGCTTTTAGTATGGATTACAATGGAGTTTAAAGAAAACTATAAACCTCATCACTGGACCAATATACAACACTGTGGTGAACAGAGAAAAGATTGAAGTTGTTCATTGTATTGGCTCCACAATCAATGCTCATGGAAGCAGGGGGTCAAGAAATCAAATGTTGTAGGCATTGGTCTCACCTGTTGCAAGGGACCTGGTCAAGAGTTGGATTGCTCTTTAGAAATGAGGGTGGCAAGACTCCATCACAAGTACTTTGGACATGTTTTCAGGAGGGATCAGTCCCTGGAAAAGGACATCATGCTTAATAAAGGAGAGGTTCAGTGAGATGAATTCATGCAGTGGCTGCAGTAGTGGACTCTAACATAGCAGCCCTTGTGAGAATTTGTTCTGTTGTCAATTGTAGTTGACCATGTGTATGAGAGAAGAACTGTCATTCATAGGGCTCTGAATGGCATTTGGATCACCTGACCTTTCTTCTTAGACACCTCTGTGTGGACTCCAATATCCACACTTTTGATAGCTACTGAGTGTATTAACCACTACATAAGCTATTCATGTTTTAGACATAGGCATCTTATTTCAAAGGAGTCCTGGTGGTGCAGTGGTTAAGTACTTGGCTGTTCACTGAAAGGTTGGCAGTTCAAACCTATTAGCTGCTCCATGTGAGAAAGCTGTGGCAATATGCTTGCGTAAAGATTGACAGCCTTGGAAACCCTATGGCGCTGTAGGATAAACACTGGACTGCTAACCATTGTAAGGGTGGTTTCGGTCTGTTGTACATAGGGTCACTATGAATCTGAATCGACTTGACAACAGTTAACAACATCAACATAAGGGACACTGTGAGTCAGAATCAATGGCAGTGTGTGTGTGGGGGGGTACCTTATTGAACCTTATGTATGAGGTAATGTTATCTTCAGCTGTAGAGACAAAGAGAGGAAAGAGGTTCAGTAACTGAGAGAAGTGATAGTTGGGTCTTTTGGATTCTAGACCTAGTGTTCCCAGTATGCTTCAAGGCCGCTTTGGATCACAAGATATTCCCAGGTGATGTTTATGGCAAGGGCAGTTAAGAGTTCACATCCATCCTTTCAGAAAGATGAAAAATAGATGCGGCATGATGGTTTTTTTGTGTGTGTGCCTCCGCCCTCTTCCAGAATAGGGAGTGGCAGGGAGGTCCTTTCCAAGCCCGCTGACTGAGCTTGGGCCACCGTTCTTTGGTGTCATTGAACCACTAGGTCTGGAAAAACTGTTAGTGTCTGGCTTGCTGCTCTGGAGCTGTTCCCACAGTAAGACTAGCTCGAGCAGCCACACGACATCATCAGGTGTGATTTATAAATGTTCTAGAGGGACCAGGAGTGGGTGACCAGGAGAGAGGTCTCATTTACATTAAAAGTCCTTGTGAATTAAGTTTTGGGGCTGAGTGCTCATCAGAAGTCATCATTAAAGATTCAATAAAAAGTATTAAAAGGCAAATCGGCTGAAGCCCTTTGGACTTTTTCCTTCTGTGCTGAAGAGTAAGTGATGGTTTGTACTGTTTACTCCTCAGCAAAATGAAGCTGTAAAATGAAAGGGACACCTCAGTAGTTTCCCTGGGAGACCATCTTTGGGCAGAGCTGGGAGTTATAGAGAGATAGGGAAGGCTAAGTTGTGAGACAGGCACAGTGTTGACACTGGGAATCTTTGCTGCACAATGTTCCCTTTAACCATCTAACTGACCCAGATCTCGGAGCTTGGAGGGTCTTTGGAGGTCTTCTAAGGCGGTAGCTCTCTGTTTTGACACAGAAGTGGACCTTTCAAAGGTACCCAAACTGGAAACTGTCAATGTGTTGAATTTAAACAGTCACATTTAAGTCTTTAGCATCAGTTATTTTTATAATTGACACATGGAACATAATTATTTCTTGTCGTCCCCTATTCTTCCCTCCCCCGCCTCTTTCTTGTTTCCTACCCTTTCCTCATCCACCTTTTCTTCTTTTGTTCCCATCCTTCCCATTCTTCTATTGACAGCAACCTATCTGGCGTATATCAAGCATTTTCTCTAATGAACAAGGCACCGTACTGCTCCGGAATAGACAGTCAGACCACAAGTCCCATCCCCATCCCCATTCAGGCTGACTGGTTCCCCAAACAGAGGGCAGCAGGGGAGATGATGAATGCAAGCCAAGAACTTCCTCTCAGGACTGCTTTTGAGATGGGTCTTTTCCCTGGCACACTGACACAACTTCTGGCTCAGTGGCAAGGAAGGAAGGAAGGAAGGAAGTGAAGATGCCTTCCTGTCATTGGATCCAAACCCTAAATAGACCTTTGCTTGGCAAAGCACACTTTCCATATCCCCAGGTGGCCCCGCTCTGTGGGTAAGCCTGCTCACTGGCATTCCGTACCAAGGCCAGTTTCCTCACAGGCATCATTACTGTCATGGATGCCCAGGATATGCCTTCCTGAAGAGCCTTATCTTGTTTATAACCTAGCTACCTGGGTCATTTGGTTCCTGTCAGAAACGATGAGTGAAATAATGAATGAAAAAAGAAAGGAATTGTACTTATAATCATAGAAAAGGAAATTTCATATATAGTGAAACATTCTTTTTTTTTCTTTCTTTCATTCATTTTTTTTTCCTTTCATGTGTGTGCCTAATGAATATCTGGAATGAACATTCGTTACATACACTGTTCATACACCACTATTCTCAAGGAGTTTATAGTCTAATGGGGGAAACAGTCAAAGAATAAGTGAGCAGATCTAGATCATAACATTGGGAGATTGCTGTAATGCCATATGCTATGAACTACATAAAGTAAAGGCGAAAAGGGGCAGTAAAGCTGCAATTTGAGATTCAGTGGTTGGGGAAAGTGTCTGTGACATTTGAGGAGAGACCTGAATGAAGTGAAGGAGCTAGCCTTGAGGGTCTCAGAGAGGGGAGACCTTCTAGGGAAAGGAGAGAAGATGAGACTCTAGTGTCATTTATGTGCTAGAGGAGGAGCTAGAGGAGGGGCTAGAGGAGGAGCTAGGGGAGGAGCTAGAGGAGGGGCTAGAGGAGGGGCTAGGAGATCAGTCCTTGGTGGACTATGTGAAGAGTAGAAAAAACCAGGTTAGGGAGATAGCCTACGCCAGGTCATACAAGACTAAAAGACCAGGGAGAGGATTCTGGGTTAGGTTCCAAAGGCAAAGAAGAAGCTACTAGAAAATTGCGAGCAAGAGACTGACTTGATCTGACTTCAGTTTAGAAAGGTTCACTCGGGATGTCTGATGGTCACTAGACAGCTTGGGGCCAAGAATGATGGCCCAGGAAAAGATTGGATGATGGTTGCAGATATCCAGCAAAGAGGTGACGGTGACTTTAAAATAGAGTATTAATAGTGGATTGGATAGTATTAATAATAGAGTATTAGTAGTGGAAGGTACACAGCTCACATTGAAAACCGAGTTTATATATAAAAAAAGCAAAAGAATTGCCAGCTCTTCATTTCCAACTCATGGGGACTCCTTGTGTGTCACCATCGAACTGTACGCCATAGGGTGTTTGATGGATGAAGTTTTTGAAAAAGTAGATCTCTAGGCTTGTTTGGACTTGAACCTCCAACCTTTCAGTTGGTAGCTGAGTCTCTTAATCATGTGCACTACTGAGGGACTCTAAAAGTAGAGGTGAATATTTTTTACTGAAATGAATATTAGTAAGAAAGAGAAGAGATAAGGATAACTGTAAGGTTTTTGGTCTGAGCAACACTAGTGGACCAAGGTATGATATATTGAGATGGAGAAGAGAAGACTCTCAAAGGAAACAGTATTCAGTGGCTAAGAAATGTGAAGTTTCAGATACTTATTAGATATTGAAAGATTCAATGGGTAAAATATTGAATGATGCAGAAAGCATCAAAGGAAGATGGAAGGGATTCACAGTACCAAAAAGAAATGGCCGATGTTCATCCGTTCCAAGAGGGAGCATATGATCAAGAACCAATGATACTGAAGGAAGAAGTCAAAGCTGCACTGAAGGCAGTGGTAAAAAAAAACAAGGCTCCAGGAATTGACTGAATACAAATTGAATTCTGTCAGCAAACTTATGCAGTGTTGGAGGCGCTCACTCATCCAAGCCAAGGTATTTGGAAGACAGCTACCCGGCCAACCTATTGAAAGAGATTCCCATTCCAAACAAAAGTGATCCAACTGAATGTGGAAACTATGGGAAAATATCATTAATATCACATGCAAGTAAAATTTTGCTGAAGATAATTCAAAAGCAGATACAACAGTACCTGGACAAGGAACTGCCAGAAATTCAAGCCAGATTCAGAAAAGGATATGAAAGTAGGGATATCATTGTTGATATCTGATGGATCTTAGATGAAAGCAGAGAATACTAGAAAGGTGTTTACTTTTGCTTTATTGACTATGCAAGTGAATTTGACTGTGTGGATCCTGACAAACTGGATGACTTTGCCAAGAATACGTAGTACAGAACACTTCATTGTGTGCATGAGGAACTTATACATAGACCAAGTATTAAAGTCACTCTAACAGAACAAGTGGCTAATGGGTAGTTCAAAATAAGGAAAGGTGAGCATCAGGGTTGTAGCCTTTCATCCTGTGTATTCAGTCTTTATGATGAGCAAATAATCTGGATTATATGAAGAAAAACTTGGCATCAGGGTTTGAGGAAGACTCGTTTACAACCTGCAATATGATGTTGATACAACCTTGCTTGCTAGAAGTGAAGAGGACTTAAAATACTGATGAAGATCACAGACTGCAACCTTCAGTATGGATGGCAACTCAATGTATAGGAAACAAAAATCTTCAGTGGACCAAGAAATAACATCATGATAAATGGAGAAAAGATTGAAGTTGTCAAATATTTCATTTTGCTTTCATCCATTATTAACACTCATGGAAGCAACGTTCAAGAAGCCAAATGATGTATTGCATTAGGTAAATCTGTTGCACACAACCTCTTTAAAGTTCTTAAGGGCCAAGATGTCAGTTTGAGGACCCAGGTGTGTCTGATCCAAGCCATGGTATTTTCAATAATTTCAGATGCATGCGAAAGTTGGACAATGAATAAAGAAGACCGTGGAAGAATTGATGCATTCGAGTTATGGTGTTGGGGATCAATATTAAAAGAACAAACAAATCTGTGTTGGAAGAAGTACAGCCAGAATGCTCTTTAGAAGCCAGGATGACAAGACTTCATCTCTCATACTTAGGATATATTATTAAGAGGGACCAGTCCCTGGAGAAGGACATCATGCTAGATAAAGTGGAGGGTCAGTTAAACAGAGAAAGATCCCCAAGGAGATGGATTGGCACAGTAGCAATAGAAATGGGCTCTAGCATAACCAGAATTGTGAGGTTGGCACAGGACTGAGCAGTGTTTTCTTCTGTTGTGCATGGTGTTGCTAAGAACATCCACATAGTCAGTAGTACCGAACAACAACAACAACAATATTGGTTATGCAGATGCAGACGTTAAGTAAGGATTTGGATTCATAGGACAGAAACTTTCGCAGGAACACCAGGTTGGAACATATGGCTTTGGAAGTCATCAGCTGTATGAGATAGGACTAGATGAATGGAAAAGCAGTAAAGTCCACTGATTGTGCTTTCAGTTGAACATAAGAGGTTATAAGTCTCTTCACATCAAATATTCTACTCATATACAGGCTTGCTGTACGTCAGAACGTTCTCTTTGCACATACTCAGAATTGAGGAGTGTGCAGGACTGTAAGGTCAGTTTGAACCGCAAGGACAGCAGTTTGAGCTCACCCTATATGGGGTCGTTTTGAGTTGGAATCCATTCAATGGCACTTAGCAACAACAACAACAACAATCAAGTCTGCAGTGTTTTATAGCAAGTTAACTCAGAGTAAGAACAAAATTTGCTTCTGGATGTGGCAATAGGGTGGTTGCTGTTCTTGTTCACAGTGTTTTTGGTGGAGTACTGACAAATGTAAGGAGCTCTGGTAGCGTAGTGGTTACGAATCGGGCTGTGAACCGTAAGGTCAGCA
The DNA here is from genome assembly GCF_000296735.1 of Chrysochloris asiatica. Lineage (NCBI taxonomy): Eukaryota > Metazoa > Chordata > Mammalia > Afrosoricida > Chrysochloridae > Chrysochloris > Chrysochloris asiatica. The sequence continues at coordinate 2,300,674 of NW_006408826.1, forward strand.
GTTCGAAACTACCAGCCGCTCCGCGGGAGAAAGATGAGGCTTTCTACTCCCGTAAGGATTTACACCTCGGAAACCCTGTACAGGGTCGCTATGGGTCGGAACCGACTCGACGGCACTTAACAACAACAACAACTGACAAATGTAAGGGAGCTCAGGTGAGGTAGTGGGTAACATAAGCATTGGGCTGCTGTCCGCAAGATCAGCAGTTCGAATCCACTAGCAACTCTGGGGGAAGGATAGAGCTTACTACTCCTGTAAAGATTTACATCCTCAAAAATTATATATGAGCGTGACATTGTAGGATCATCACTGGACTGCTAACCACAAGGTCAGTGGTTCTAACACACTAGTTGCTCTTTGGAAACCCTATACAGGGTCACTGTGAATTAGAACTGACTTGGGAGCACTTCACAACAATGACAGTGACAAACTTTATACAGGCTTGCTGTAAGTCAGAGCGTACTCTTTGCACTTAACAACAATACTACAACAAGAAGTGTATACAGATCTGTTCTCCTTAGTGTTTTATCTTTCCTTTTTCTGTTCTCTTTTATTTCGTAACTTTTCAGACAGCCCTTCTACCCAGGTCTGATGTCTCCTTCCTCGTTAAGATCAGATATGAAGGAAAGAGTGAGAGTGATGGCGAAAGCAATGAGCATGAACTAAACTAATATGAGTAGAATATTTAATAGGAAGACACTTCATAAAGAGTGGCTGACATTTTTGTTTTGGTCACTTACTAACTGTAATAAAAACAATGGTATTTATTGGACACTTAACTATGTGTAATATAAGTTATTCAATGCTTCAAATGCATTATGTCATTTTATCTTCACAAGAAATCTGGAAGGTAAATCCCGTTGTCCCAGCTCTCAGATGAATGTAAGAAATGTATACAGTAAGACGCAGCTAGCAAGTTGCCCAAGGCTGGTTTGATTTGCAAGCTTGGTGGTTACTTCAGCAGCTTTTCCACTGAAACCCTACACAGGGTAAGTTAACAAGAAACAACAACAGCAAGCTGCAGTCCTTTTAACCCCTTATTCCACTCTCTTCCTTAGTCCTGGCGTGGTGCTGTACAGTAAGTCCAGGAGTGCTCACTGCAACGTTGGCGGTTCAAACCCATCAGCCGCTCTTTGGAAACTCTATACAGGGGCCTGTGAGTCAAAACCGATTTGATGACACTTAACAATAACAGTCCACACTCTTAGCCCCTCCTATGCTGCCTTTTCTGAATCATGGTATGAATGTAGGGTAAGCAAGGTCGGTGGTTCAAACCTATCAGTAGCTCTTCAGAATCCCTATACTGAGTCATTATGCATCGGATTTGCATTAGTGGCACTTAACCACAACAACATGCTGACTTTCAGTGGCCCCCACCCCCCAGAAAAAAACCCAACTCACTGGCATTGAGTCGAATCTGATTCATGTTGTTGTTGTTAAGTGTCATTGCGTCTGTTCTGACTCATAGCAATCCTATTTATGGTTTTCTGAGATTGTAAACCTTCACATAAGCAGAAAGCCTCATCTTTCTCCCACTGAACAGCTGGTGGGCTAGAACCACCTCCCTTGTGGTTTGAAGTTCAGTGCTTATACTATAGAGCTACCTTGACTGGTGAGTTGAACCGCCCAATGCCTAGTCTATAGTATCATGAGGGCTAAGCACTTGCATATTGCCATCACTACACTCACCCATCTAGCTGTCCATTCAATGTGATTCTCCCAGTAGCCACTCTGTGCAAGGCATTGTGCTAGGTTCTGCCTGGGCTCCGGCCTAAAATGCTTTATGTGATCCGAAGTTGTGTAAGTGGGCAGGAGAGTGGCCTTTGTCTTAAAAAACCTGTCCCTGAATCTTGTGTTCTGACTTGTGTGCCTTTGAGTCAATTCTTTGTCATAGCAACACTATAGGACACGATAGGATTGCCTCATAGCGTTTCCTATGGTTTCAATTGTATGGAAGCAAATTCCAGGTCTTTTCTCTTGGCTGGTGAGCTTGAACCACTGACCTTTTGGTTAGTAGCCACATGCTTAACCATTACACTACCAAGACTCCTTTTTATTCTAAGTCAGCATTATATGAGGAAGCTTTTTTAAAAAAACTCGTGAAAATTTCCATTATCTTTTCATCCAATTTTCCATGAATTTTTTTTTGTGTGTGGAGACCTTGTCCTAACAAATAGGCCTGCTAGATCTGTGGCCTCTATCTCTGTCCATTTTTTATGACCTGGCTCTGTCTTCTGACCTCGCTCATTCTTTGTGTGGTACCCTTGTCGAGACATTGCCCCTGCCCTTCTTTCTGAGACCGGCTCCTGCCTCCCACCTCACCAGACTTTGCATGGGGAATTGCCTTCTTATCATACTTAATAATATAATAACAGCATGCAGAATGGAATGTGATTTCTGCTCAGAGACTGTCCCTTGTTGTTGTTGTTAAGTGCCGTAGACTGTCCCTATATCTAGTTAAATCCAGGAGGTCTGTTTTAGCAGCACAAACCCTATTGTAGCAATACATGCTGGGAATCAGTCCACCACACCAAGGCCGACCCAGGATGGCATGGTGAATTCTCTAGATGGCAGAAAAAATATACATGATCGATTAGACTTGGCACCATTTGTGCAGACTTCTGCAGTTATTATTGTAGGAGCTGATTTAAAAGAACACACACACACATATCCTTAACCAATTTGATTTCTCTATAAAGTTTCATTTAAACTATGTTGTTGTTGTTATGTGCCATCGAGTCGGTTCCGACCCATAGCGACCCTGTACAGGGTTTCCGAGGGTGTAAATCTTTACGGGAGTAGAAAGCCTCATCTTTCTCCCGCGGAGCAGCTGGTAGTTTCGAACCGCTGACCTTAAGGTTCGCAGCCCGATTCGTAACCACTACGCTACCAGAGCTCCTTACTATAGAGGGTATGTTGTTGTTGTGCCATCGAGTCGGGTATATTTATGTATAAATCAGATCAACTTCCAATTCTAGCTCCTTATTGTTAATGTTTTGATGTTCTGTTTGCCTGGGTAGATTAACTTGCCATTATGGGAAAATATTTGAACGTGCAAAGTCCTGTGAACTTTGTTCACTAATTTTATCAAAGAAAGGAGACACAGCAGATGTGGACAGAAACTTGTAAATTAAATTGACTTTTCTAACCCAAATGTATTTTCTCTGCATTCCTTATAGAACAGGGACAGTTCTTGATGCTGTGATCACATTGGGGTTTCAGACTATTACTTTAAAATATGCAGTGGAGAAAAGAAGCAGTGATGTTCACTGCCAACAACATCTACTATTTTCCGAGTTGGTTAGGACATTGCATTATGTCATTGTTCTTTCAGTCTGGTAAATGCCGTTCCAGTAGCACTGTCGCTACTGTAATCCAGGGTCAGCTTTACTAAGTGGTGACAGATTGTTTGGAGAAAGCCCATAGCAGCAGACATGTTAGCACACTTGCAAAGATGATTTTTCTGCCATGTGAGGGTCCAATTTCCTCTGCTGGACTCAGAGGGGTGGGTCATTTCCTGTAGTCTTGTCCAGAACTGTGATAATGACCTGACTTGTTTACCTCCTTCCTTTCCCTCTGCAAAGCATCCATCATTCCCTAAATTAATTAGACAATAGGAGTTAGCATTACTATGGAAACAAAAAAGAGAAACCAAACCAAAAGAAACCGTCTAAAGCCAAAAGCAAACCATCACAAGCTCACAAGCTTTAGCCCTTTCTCCAGAGAGGAGGTCAATAGACTTTGGTTTGAATCCTGATGGCATCCATGGGTTGTCAGTGTGCCCTTGAACAAGTCATTTGCCATCCCCATGACTTACTTTTCTTTATTTGTAATGTGAGTAAAACAATGATTTTGTTTTCACAGGGTTGTTGAGGAGTATAGATGATACAATATGCAGACTCAAAAAGGATACATAATGTTATTTGAGTGCTTAGAGGCATAGTTGTTTGAACCGCAAACTCGGCGGTTCAAGCTCACCAGTCGCTCCTTGGAAACCCTATACAGGATTACTATGGATTGGGACCCATAGCACTTAACAACATCCACATATCTTAAATGGGAGAGCGATGGTTCTTTAGGATAAGCACTAGACTGTGAACCAAAATGTTGGCCTTTTGAGCCTACCAGCCTCTCCTTGGGAGAAAGATGAGGCTTTCTGCTCCCACAAAGATTTATAACCTCAGAAACCCTATATGATTTGGAAATGACTCTACAGTTCTTAACAACAACAACAATTACCAACCTTATAAATCCCATAGGGTTTCCATCTTTACAGAAGCCGACTGCTCCATCTCCCTCCTGTTAAGCTGTTGGTGAGTTTTAACTGCCAACCTTTTAGTACCCTGTACATGGTCGCTCTGGTAGCGTAGTGGTTACGAATCGGGCTGCGAACCTTAAGGTCAGCGGTTCGAAACTACCAGCCGCTCCGCGGGAGAAAGATGAGGCTTTCTACTCCCGTAAAGATTTACACCCTCGGAAACCCTGTACTGGGTCGCTATGGGTCGGAACCGACTCGATGGCACTTAACAACAACAACAACAACATGGTCGCTATGAGTCGGAACCGACTCCATGGCACACAGCCACCACCACCACTTTTAACAAATGCACTACTCTGATGTTGTAGTTATGTGCCATTTAATCAGTTCTGACCCTGTATAGCGCTTCCGAGGAGTGTATGGTGAGTTTGAACTGCTGACTGTGCAGTTCAAATTGATCTTGGGGAACAGTGCGTATCCTATAGTGCCACACCAGGACTCCATAACTGCCCCACTGTTGTTATTACATGCCATCCATTTAGTTCCTACTCACAGGGACCCGATATAGGGTTTCCAAGGAGTAGATGGTGGGTTTGAACTGCTAACCTTGTGATTCACTTTCTAGTGCTGATCCTACATGGTTTACCAGGAGTCCAACTGTTGTTGTTGTTAAGTACCGTCGAGTTGGTTCCAACCCATAGCAACCCTGTATAGGGTTTCCGAGGAGCAGCTGGTGAGCTTGAATCTCCAACCTTGCAGTTGAAACGGCTTTGCAGTCTGACACATTAACCCACCGTGCCACCAAATAACAGCATCCATTGATTTTGTAAGTATGCATTGGGTAATTTGGTATGCCTGGCACTGTGCTTGATCCTTGGGACAGAGGGACCATTAATTAAGGTCCCTACTCCTCTGTATGTATTTTCCTAAACTATTCTGTTATATGATAAAATGGCAGTTTTTACAAATATGTTGTTGTTAAGTGCCTTTGAATTGGTACCAAATCATAGTGAGGGACACTGTAAAGGGTTTCTGAGATTGTAAATCTTTTTGGGAGCAGAAAACCTCATCTTCCTCTTGTGGAGTGGCTGGCAGGTGTGAACTTCCAACCATATGGTACATAGTCTAGTGTTTATCCTCCAAAACCACTTCTTGTTGTTGTTGTTAAGTGCTATCTAGTTGGTTCTGACTCATAGCGACTCTGTACAGGGTTTCTGAGGAGCAGCTGGTGCATTTGAACTACAAACCTTGCAGTTCAAAGTGAGCTTGCGGTGAAAGTTTCATGGAACAAGATCAGGACTATAGGGAGGATGCTTTAACGTATCAAAACAAAATTTTTGCAGTGTCAACAGTGTGTGCAAAGGTGTGTGGGCGAGCAGTGTTATGCAAGATCCCAGTGCCCATGGATAGCAGTTCTCTGTGTTTAATCCCAAGGTGAGACTTCTGCTCTTCAGTGAGCATCTCACTGTATGGAGCACTGTAGATTGCTGACCCTTTTTCCTGATAGTGTTCCAATACTGGCCCTTAAGAATCCCAGAAAACTGTAAGCATCCATTTTCCAGTTGATGGTTGAGTTTTTCTTGGTCAGCGATTGAGGATGTTTTCCATTCCAGACTCAGGCCCATAGTGATGAATCCGTGTCTCGTCACCAGTAATAGTTTCTTAAAACAAACGTTTACCTATCTTCAAATATCGGTCCACATTTTGTTGGCAGATGTCCAAACCCTTCTGTTTATGTTCCTTGTGAGTTGTTTCGGTACCCATCACGTACAAACTTTGGAAAGCCAAGTCTGTCATGAATTATTTCATAGACAGAGCCATGATTGATTTGCTAATGACTTTCCCATAACCCACCGTCACTCGTCTATTTGACAGATCGTTTCATGTGCACGTTCCATGTTGTCATCAACCATGGACGCGACCCTCTGTTTTAGTATAACCGAGTGTGGACAATTTTTTACTCATCCTTGAATATTATTGTTAAATGCCATTGAATGGCTTTCAACTCATAGCATCCCTGTATAGGGTTTCTGAGGACCGGCTGGTGAGTTTGAACCCCTGACCTTTCACTTCAAACTGACCTTTAAGTTCAGTGCATTATCCTGCAGCACCACACCGAGTCCATATACATCTGTCCATATACACTGCCCAGTCCTGCACTATCCTCACACTCACTGTTAAGCTTGAACCTACGACTACTGTCACTTTGCCAATCCATCACCTTGGGGGGAGGTCTTCCCTTTTTCCACTGACCCTCCACTTTACCAAGTACGTTGCTGTTCTCCTGAGACTGTCCTTCCTGATAATATGTCCGACCCTATGTATGTTGTTGCTTGGTGCCATCGGGGAGTTCATTTATGAGGATTTTTTTTCTTTACCTTGAAATGCAACCCATTCTGAAGGCTGCATGTTGGTATCATCTGCATATTGCAGCTTGTTAATGACTCTTCCTCCAATCCTGATGCCATGCTCTTCTTTGTATAATCCACCTTTTGGCATTATTTGCTCAGCATACAGACTGAATAAGTATGGTGAAAGGGTACAATCCTGGAACACCCCTTTCCTGATTTTAAACCATTCAGTATCTACTTGTTCTGTTTTAACAATTGCCTCGTAGTCTATGTTCCTTACGAGCACAATTAAGTGTTCTGGAATACTCATTCTCCACAGTGTTGTCTATGGCTTGTCATGATCCACATAGTTGAAAGCCTTTGGGTCGTCATGAAGTACTTACATGTAAATATCTTTCTGGTATTCACTACTTTCAGCCTAGGTTCATGTGACATCAACAGTGATACCCCTTGTTCCATGTTTTCGTCTAAATCTGCCTAGATACTCTGACAGTGTACCCTTGCAGCCTTTTTTTGAATGATCATCAAAATTTTACTTGCATGTGATAGTAATGACATTTTCCAATGTTTTCCTCATTCCAAACCTCTCTTTGAAATGGATACAAATCCAGATCTCTTCCATCCACTCGGTTGCTGTCTTCCAGATTTCTTGGCACACATGAGCGAATTCCTCTAGTGCTGCATCAGTTCGTTGAAAGATTTCTGGTGTGGTCCTGTAGGATAAGCCCTGGACTGCTAACTACAAGATTCGCAGTTCAAACCTACCTTGAATGTGAGGCAGAAGTTCAATCTCCAAAATCTTAAATCCCGAGAGAGTAAGGCATATTCTACTATATTAAATGCAGCGCAGTCAGTTGGTCTGGAGGTCAGCAAATAAGGGAGAACGTGTGAAAAGATGAGGCTGATGAGAGAAGAATAGGACAGAATGGACATTATAGCAAGAACAGTGGGAAGTCATTGGTAAGTGTTAAGTAAGACACTGGTTGTAACATGGGGATTGGTGTCAATCAGGAGCTAAACTGGAGACAAGGACATGATTTAGGGGGCTGTTGCAGAAGTGTGGGCAAGAGATGTTGGTGGCTTGCTCTGGGGCAGAAGCAGTAGCAGACAAAAGTCAATGGACGATGTGACCTGAGCAAGTTCGTTCACCTCTCCAAGACTTGTTTGGTGTCATTGAGTTGGTTCCAACTCTGTATGACCCTATGCATAATAGAATGAATGGTACCCTGTCCTTCACCATCCTTAAGATTGTTTCAGTCACTTTATCAATCCATCTTATTGAGGGTGTTCTACTTTTTCACTGATTCTCGACTTTTCCAAACACTTCCAAAGATCATTGAAAAAGAAAGTGCCTTTCAGGGTTATAGCATCTTGCCCACAGCCTTTGAAATTTGGCAAAGATTTCTTGCCAGCTCATCACACTGAGCCATAGCTTGTTCCTTCCTCAAAACATGTCTAAAGTAGGAGATGTTTCACCACAGTCTCTTTTAAGGAGCATTTTGGCTGTACTTCCAAACAGATTTGTTTGTTCTTCTGAAAGCTCATGGTAATTTCAATGTTCTTCACCATCACTAAAATTCTAATGCATAGAATATTCTAAGGGTTTCCATATTCATTGTCTAGCTTTCACATGCATGTGAGGCAATTGGGAATATCACGACTTGGGTCAAGTTTAGTTCAGCTTATTATCTCTCTGTTATGGTATAGCATATCTAATGAATCAAGAGACACTTGGTTTCACAAGTCACGTCATCCACTAGAACCTTCCTGTAGGTGTCAATTGTTCACCAAAAACATTTTGTCTGTGTTTGCTTCATGAGGGGAAGATAGCATTATCTTAAAATCCTCAGTCAGAAATATACTAATTTTCATTTCTTGAGACTGATGGACTGGAAGAATTGAACTTGTTTCGTTACAAAATTTGGCTTTGAAAAACCTTGATATGCTAATATACCTGTTATTTCCCTCATTCCAAAGTATTAGACAAATATCCCAACAGAGATCTCCATGCATTCAGCAGTAATTAAACACAAATGCACTTCTTTAGGAGATTGATAATAATAAAGAGAAATTTAGTGTTCACAATCTGAGAAGAACAACCTAACAATTTCCTATGTTTCAAAGAGTTACAAACACTTCCAAAGATAATTGAAAAAGAAAGTGCCTTTCAGGGTTATAGCATCTTGCCCACAGCCTTTGAAATTTGGCAAAGATTTCTTGCCAGCTCATCACACTGAGCCAGACAATAAGCTTGCACAATTGGCAAAGGAAACAAACAGCTCTGTGAGTGAAGATTTTGATTCTTGGCACCTGAAGAGTATTCCCAGTGTAGAGAGGAAAGCAGTGAAACAAGATGCCTCATTATTTCAAAGGGTTCCATTCCAATGGAATGATTTGTATTGTCTTGCAGGTTCTTTTGGCAGTAGGGTGTCCTTGACATCTTAAGGGAAGGCAGTGAACGATGAGAATATTCAACCTCACCTTGCCTCTACTTGAGTAAACAATAAACATTGTGTTCAATAGGGAGGGTCGTACAGGTAATCACTGTAAGAGAGGATAGTGTAGAGGTGATTGTTGTTGCTACTGTTAAGTGGATTCTGACTCATAGCAACCCTGTATAGAATTTCCAAGGAGCGGCTGGTGAGTTTTAATCACCAAACTTGTGGTTCAAACCGTTCTTTTGGTTCAGTACTTTTTCCCGCAGCACAACACCAGGTCTCAGGTGACTAGTATTAATTGAAGTCTTCCTGTGTGCCAGCAACTATCTTAACCCCATTTTCTCCTTTGTACTTCATGAAAGGTCTTTTAAGGTGGCATTTCCATTTTCTCTCCTTCATATCTGGGGAAACTAAGGTCAGAAAATATAAGTGACTTGTAGAAAGTCCTGAGGTATTTTACTCCAAAGCATTTATTCACTGCAATATACCACACTCACTGAAATATACATACCATAGTCACTGCAGTATACATATGGAGTCCTGGTGTGGCACCATGGGTTAATGCGCTGGACTGCAAAGTTGATTTGAACTGCAAGGTCGGTGGTTCAAGCTCAGCAGCTGCTCTTTCCCAACGCTATACAGGATCGCTATAGGTTGTAACCAACTGGACAGCAGTTAACAACAACATACCATATAGCCTAAGTCAAGTGACCTTGAGTTCTAGAAAAGGATAGAGAACTCAGATTATAAACAGAATGGGGAAGTGGAAAATGGGAATTTTAAGCAGCCTCAAACTTCTTGTTGTGAAGTGCCATTGAGTCAGTCCCAACTCATAGTGACCCTATATAGGATTTCTGAAATGCTTATTCTATAGCGCCACACCAGGACTCCAAACTAGGGGGAACAAACTCACAAAGCAGTGTAAAATATGTTTCAAATTATTAATAGATAAAAGAAGGATTCTAAGCTAATGAAAAGAAATAATAGGTAGAGTTGAAAAGAAACAAATAGATCTTAGAGAAAAGAAATATAATTATTGAAATTTTTTAAAGGACACAATTAGACAATTAGTGAAATAGAAAATTAATTTGAGGCCATCATCCAGAATGCAACACAGAAACTCAGAGATATAATATAAGATGAATCAATAAAATGAAGGCAGAATAAGTATAAACAATATACATTTTTAAAAAAGATTTTATTGTGAATTGAGTGATAGTTTACATGGGGGAATATCCGTTTTATACTCATCCTATCATATACATTTCATTATAATAATTACAATTCCCTGCATGCTTCATCATTCAACAGTATTTCTATGCTCTGTATTTTTTTATTTTTGGATGTGCACCAAAACACTCAGAAATATGCATTCATTCAGACAACCAAAGGGCATGCCCTGCAAGCCTGCCCCCCTGCTGCCAGCACACATCCCCTCTCCCTCCATGAGTGTAGAGTCCTCAGCTGCTCTGTCTCTCCATGTCATCATCTCTGCTTCCATCTCTGGCGTTGGCTGCTTCTCTGGGTAGTGTCCACACTCAATTCCCATTCTTCTCCCTTGATGGTCCTAGGGTCCTCCGCTCTGGGACTGTAAGAGTGACCACTCACCACTTTGTGCTACAAAACTTCTACTTTTACAGTTGCAATAATTGCAATTAGTCATGATAACAATTACTCACTATCGAATCAAGAGAGTCTTGTCCCCATCTCCTTTCACCAGACCTATAGAGACTGGTTGAAAACCAGTCAGTGGAGATTCTACCTTCCCCTGCACCCTCTGAAACTAAGCTCCCTCTTAAAAACGTGTAAGCCAGTCACTTAGTGCCTTTTAGGTAGCCAATGTCTAAATTGCCTATCCGTATCTACCCTGTGTACAGCGGGGATGGGAATGATCCTTGCTGTAAAGATTCTTTCCCTCTTGGTTAATATTTTAAGTTACTACATCCATGAATATAGGTCAAGTTCATCAGATCATAGCGATTTACACTTGTTTTCTTTAAAACAACAACAACAACAACAACAAAACCAAATTCCCCCTCTTTTCCTTCCTGTAGTCAGGTTCTGAACATCCAGCCATTGAAGCTAGGTCCAATTGGCACTATATGCAAGTTTGAGCGGCTGTGTATATCTCCCCTCACTTCCTATCAACTGGACATTTCACTCTCAGCTCTAGACCTTCGTGGCCATGTCCTTGTCCATGGGCTCAGGGGTCCCCAGGTCTTACTGTACCTCGGGCCAAGCAGCTCTCCGCATACTCCAGGTCGATGGGGGTCTATGTAACTTGGTCAGACTCAGCCCACCTCTTCATTGCTGTTTTCCTCCCACTTCCTCTCACTAGTAGATCAACGTGATCACCAGCAAGCTTACATGCCTGCTCGTGTATTCCCTTTGAGTTTCAGTCTTGGGAGGGGATTTGTCCTAAACAGACTCGATTGCTTGCTTTGATGGCTAATGGGCAAACTAATTGCTTGTTCTTGTAGTAGCTAATGAGACTGTTGTTTTTGTTTCTGGTTTTCCCTGCTGGTCTTTCTTTCAAGAAGTATCTTCTGTTCCTCTAGCTGCTCCAGGCTGGTCTGCTTGTCCTTTCAAGTGGGAATTCTCATCTCAGAAGGTTCTGGATGAAGATCAGGATTCCACCTAAGGTCTTATAAAATACAAAGGCTCTGCAAGAAGCCTATTCCACTGGGCAAGTTCTAGCACCCGTTTTAGGTATTCCAATAGGCTGAAGGCGGGCTTACAAGCTTTCTATAATCATGTTTCCTAATATTCCTTTCTATCCCCTTCAAGTGTTTATTTTACAGTACTAAACAAGGGGAACAGATATTCATAAGACAGTCAAGCATCTTAACATTATTTCCCCTCTTTTACCCATTCAGACTATGCATCATTCCTGTATCACAGAGCCCTTTTGTTCCAAGGTTGAGCATGCACCACTTACTTACCTCTGTCCCATTTAGCCCATGCAAGTCTGCCTAAGTGTTCCCCTATCTACCTTGTTCTTCTGCCCCCTCCCCCTTCTTGTGTTTTGTAACCCCGAACACCTGAAATGTGACATGTCCATCCCATACCGTGTGCTCTACCATCTTGTCTGGTTCCTGTTCTTCAAGGGAAGGCTTTCAGTTTCTCTCCATTGAGAGTGATGGTGGCTGTTGGTTTTGTATATATGCTATTAATAATGCTGAGGAATTTCCCTTCAATTCTTACTTTGTTGAGTGTTGTTATCAGGAATGGATGTTGGATTTTGTCAAATGCCTTTTCTGCATCAATTGATATGATCATGTGGTTCTTTTCCTTTTTTTAACTAATATGGCAGATTACATTGATTGTTTTTCTAATATTGAGCCATCTTTGCATCCCTCATATGTATCCCACTTGGTCATGGTATATTATTGTTTTGATGTGTTATTGAATTCTGTTGGGTAGGATTTTGTTGAGAATTTTTGCATCTATGTTCATGAGGGATATTGGTCTATAATTTTCTTTTGTAGTGATGTCTTTCCCTGGTTTTAGTATGAGGGTTATTCTTGCTTCATAGAATGTATTAAGAAGTTTTCCCTTCTCTTCTATATTCTGGAATAATTTGAGCAGAATTGGTGATCGCTTTTCCCTGAATGTTTGGTAAAACTCACCAGTGAAGCCATCTGGACCTGGACTGTTTTGGGTTGGGAATTTTTTGATGACTTGATCCATTTCTTCTTTTGTTTTGGGTCAGTTCAAATTTCCTACTTCAGTCTGTGTAAGTTTAGGTATGTTGTGTTTTTCTAAAAAAACAAAATCTATCTCTTCTCAGTTTTGAAATTTGTTGGAATACAACTCTTCATTGTTGCTGTTGTTGTTATGTGCTGTGGAGTCGGTTCCAACTCATAGTGACCCTGTACAGGGTTTCCAAGGCTGTAAATCTTTATGGGAGCAGAATGCCTCATCTTCCTCCTGTGGAACAGCTTGTAGTTTCGAACTTCAGACCATGAAATTACCAGCCTGATTCGTAACCACTATGCTACCAGAGCTCCTTACAACTCTTCATAGAATTATGTTATAATCCTTTTTATTTCCATAGGTTCTCTTGTGATAACACCCATGTGGTTTCTTATGCATTTTATTTGTGTCTTCTCCCTCTTTTCTTTTGTTAGGTTTGCCAATGGTTTGTCAATCTTATTAATTCTTTCGAAGAACCAGCTTATTGTCCTGTTAATTTTTTTCTGAAATTTTTCTGTTTTCTATCTTGTTTATTTCTTATCTAATATTATTTTTTTATTTTTTTTATTTTGACTCTTGGCTCGCTTTGTTGGTCTATTTCTAACTGTTGGCTGTTGGAGATGCTGTGTTAATGTGTTAATTTTGGTTCTTTCTTCTTTTTGAATGTGTTCATTTATTGCAATAAATTGTCCTTTAAGTACTGCTTTTGCCGTGTCCCAAAGATTTTGGTATGTTGTGTTTTCATTCTCATTTGTTTCTAGGAACTGTGTGAGTTCACATTTTATTTCTTCTACAACCCAGTTGCTTTCAGCAGGGTGTTATTCAGTTTCCATGTATTTGACTTCATTTCCCTTGTCTTCCTA
>NW_006408826.1:2315759-2338152 GCF_000296735.1 Chrysochloris asiatica
CGACTCAATGGCACCTAACAACACCAACAATTAATGTTCTTCTTGGATCTTTATTTTCTTGTGAAGTATTAATTTTGTTTGAGATTACCCTATGATTTACTAACCTTTTCCTCCATTTGAGACAGTCTATTTTATCTTGTAATTTGCCTGACCTCCTTACCACCTGGATCTCTGTTGCTATATGATTCTCTTCTTTAACACTGTCATTATTTTGTTCTTTGACTGACTTCTGAATTTGTTGTTGTAAATTTGTTCTATTCTGGACTCTTGTGTCTGTTGACTGGGTTTCTGGTCATGTTGCCACGTGTTTCAGTCTCTGTTTGTTTTCTGTTCATGTTGGTTTTCAGTCCAAAGAACTCCCTTTGTTGGGTTTTCACACTGATCTTGTATAACGTAGTTGGTGTTGGCTCTTGCTTTTTATGGTGGGGTATTACAGGGTGCAAATTCGGCTTGGTTGTATGTCTAGACTTGCTGCCCCTTGTTAGATAAGGCAGGAATAAAAGCTCCCGCCCAAGTAGGAGAACCAATTTTGGGGCTAAGTCCCACAGTCAGATGTCTTAAGAACCAACTGGAGGATTAGCCTCTGCACTTTCAGCTGGGATTTTCAGCTACTTTGCGCTGTGGGAAAATTGTACCCTGTGTGTGCAATGCCTGACTCTTTTCGGTGTGCATGCCTACCTGTGTGAAGACACCTGGGCTGGGCAGAGAGGGTGTGACAGGATGAAGCACAGGAGGTGAAGGAAAAAAAGCAAAAGAAAGGAAAAAAAAAAAATCACACCTCTTTTTCCATAAGTTGCTGGGGAGTTTTCACTCCCTAACCGCTGGCTGTGGCTGTACCTTTTGACCCCTGTCAAGACTGTGGGTCCTGATTGATTCAGAAATCTCCGTGATTTTTATTGCTCCATTAGATTTCTCCTCTGGTAGTCCCCCAAACTATATCCCCTTACTTTATATTGAATTTAAAGCTCTGGGATTGTCCCTGCAAAGTGTTTTTTCTGGCTTTTCTGCACTTCTTCCACTGAAGAGATTTTCCCGAGTCCTTTTCGCTTCCTCCACCCCCAAACTGGAAGTTCTCTATTCAGTATACATTTGGATAATAGAAAATGGTTTAGAATTTTCCAGAGTTGAATGAATAATTAGTCTACTTGAAGGAGCACATTAACTCCTAAGCAGAGTAATTAATATACTTAGTTACATTGATGTGGAATTGCAAAATACTAAGGAAATCTTAAAAGAGTGAAGAGACTACCTACAAAATAATATAACTTTGAGGGCAGTAGTATGTGTCTGCATACCAGATAACATTTTATTGTTGTTGTGAAGTGCTGTCGAGTCAGTTCCAACCCATAGTGACCCTGTATAAGGTTTCCAAGGAGCAGCTGGTGAGCTTGAACCGCTGACCTTGCAGTTCAAACATGTTTGCTGGCCTGTGCATTAACTCACAGTGCCACCCCAGGATCCATACACCCGATAGCATAAAGCAATGATAATTATTATGTTGAGAACGTTACAATAATGTAAATACAGAAGTAAAATACTGGGTAACATGAAAACCGGAGATGATGCCTGTAATTAGATTTAAATAATTTGAAGCCTTTGCAAATCCTCACACCTGGACCAAAAATACAACATAATGATAAGTGGAGAAGAAATTGAAGTTCTCAATGATTTTATTCTACTTTGATCAACAATCATTACCCATGGAATTAGCAGTCAAGAACTCAAAGTAATTTATTGCAATTGGGCAAATCTGCTGCTGTAAAACATCTTTAAAGATGTCAATTTGATGATTTAAGATTTGTTTATCCCAAGCTATGGTCTTCTAAACCATTTAATATTCATGTGAAAGCCAAAAGTGGATTAAAAAAAAAAAGTAAGAATAATCTTTGCCTTGAATTATGGTAATGGATGTGGTGGTGGTGTGCCTTGGAGTCACTTCCGACTCTTAGTGACCCTGCATAGGGTTTTAGAGGCTGTAAATCTTTACGGGAGCAGAAAGCCTCATTGTTCTTCCATGGAATCACTGACAGTTTCGAACTTCTGACCTTGTGGTTAGCAGACCTTGAGGTTAGCAGCCTGACTCATATCTACTATGCTATCAGAGCTCCATAATATGGCTGCTGGTGGTGTGTTGTGGATTCGGTTCAAACTCATAGTGACCCTGCATAGGGTTTCTGAGGCTGTGAATCTTTATGGGGAGCAGAAAGCCTCATCTTTTCCTGAAAAACCGCTGGTAGTTTTGAACTGCTGACCATAAGGTTAGCAGCCTAACTTGTAACCACTACGCTACCAGAGCTTCTTGGTAATGGAGGAGAATATTACATATATAAGAGCATATGTTTTTTAAAACTGCTAGAGGAACAAACAAATCAATCTTAAAAACATGCAACCATGGTATTCTTTTGAAACGAAGATAGCAAAGACTCACTTAACTTTGCACAAGCCAGTTGGAAATAGCCATCCTTAAACATGGTTGGTAAACTGAAATGAAGAAAATCCTCAGTAAGATGGATGGGTACAAAAGCCACAACAATGTACTAGGTCAAGAAGCCATTATCAATCGATCAAGTTTTTTGACATAAATGCAATGCAGTGAGAAATCTACAAGTATAAACTAAGAGGAAAACCCTTTGATAATCGCAATAGTTACTGAAATCATTCACTAAAACCTGAAGAACCGTTTATAATTATAAAGAAAACAAACAAGCAAAAACACTAATTGGAACCAGATCTTTTACTTGATAAAGATGATCTTCTAAAACGCTTGCAGCAATTTGTAGGCTTACAAATGGAATGATTGTTGTGCAAAAAGTAAACCAAGAAAGCCTATGATCACCAGTTGTATTCAGCAATATAAATGAGGTCCTAACCCAGCTCATTGAAACAAGAAAAATAGAAGGATTTCAAAGGAGTGAAAACATTGTTATTCCCACAGAGGGCATTATTATCTATTTACACAGATAATGTAAGAGAACATGTAGACAAACTAATAGAAGTAATAGAGAGTTCAACAAGTCTTCTAGGCGTAGGATCAATATATAAAATCGATAGTGCTCCTCTAAAACAGCAAGAACAAAGGAGAAAATATTATGAAAGACAGTTCTGACAACTGTCATAGAGCAATTGCCAAGCCTTTATTAAGAGAGAAAACAGTTCATGTGTTGGGAAAAATAAGGTCTACAGGCCCTCAACACAGTGTTTCGCAGAGTGAAGAGATCAGAGGGGTTTTATCTAGTAGATGGCCTGCTGACTTGGAATTACATATAGATATAAGACTGTATGTCAGGAAAGACGAGTCCTTGGAGAAGGACATCATTCTTGGTAAAGAGTCAGTAAAAACACCATTTAAAACACTGTCATATAGATTTTGTTTTCTGAAGTAAATCACGGGCCTCCATTGCTTGAAAACATGGACCTAAATGCTGATTTCTTTGTAGATTTATGAAGCAATGAGATGTTACCATATGAAAAGAAAAAAAAAAAAAAGAGGACCATAGTATCAGCAGCTCTCACCAATTTTCTGACTTGAAATGCCATCCTCATTTCCAGGGAGAATCCAAATGATCTAGAACCTCCCCCAAATAGTATTATTACCACAACCCTTTTCCATTCTCACCAGAAATAATTACTATTTATGTTATCTTTAATACATGTATATAAGTTTTTATGTAATGTTTCTAGTCCCCCAAAGACAGATAAAGATTAGCTTTTCAAAGATACTGGTAATACCATGACTCTGAGACCAGAAGAACTGGATGGTGCCCAGCTACCATCCCTAAGTGCTCTGAAAGATACAAATAATAAAATGCAATAAATAAAAAGCCAGAACTGAAATCAGAACCTACTTTTGGTTGAGTTATCAGGACGCAGAACCCTGTCTCATATGTTGGATACTACCTGTATCAAAAATGAGAAGGAAATGGCAGAGAAGATGCTTTGCTAGTGATTTGGGAAATGAAAATTAAAGTCAAACCTTTCACAGTCATCAAATTGGAAAACATTCAGTTTCGATAATGCCAAGTGGTCCTACCAAGACAAGGGTCAAATGACTGAATCAGGATTCTAGCTTCAAAGGCTGAGTTCAGAAGCCAAACTACAGAAACTTACATTTTTCCTCTGTCTTTATGCATCACTGAAAACTTTTTGAAAGAAAAGACCCCTGTAGTATATATATATATATAAAATGTTTTAATCATGCAACTTTTGGTTGGTTTAAAGATTAGAAAGTTATTTTCCCCAAATTTTACAGAATATTCAAGCTTTTGGCCATATTAAGAATGAAAGAGATGCTCAAAGTCTTTTCTCTCCCCTTGCACTCTTCCCTCCTTTTTATTTCAATCTCAAAACATGAAAGGTAAAGGCAGTTTTTAAGAAGAACTTTTTGGTTGATGAATCCCCATTGAACTCAGTGTAACTTTTGGAGAAAAGTGAGGAAGACCAACAGAGATCAAATCACAACCTCATTATGAACTACCCAGCTCCGGTCATTATATTTTAGGTGGTTGGGTTCCTGGGTTCTGGTGTTTGATCTAAAATCCTCTCTGCATATATCAAAGGGATGGCTGAAATATGTTTTCATTTGAAACTTTTTTGTGTATCCTTTACCTGTACTTGTTGATGTTGAACTTTGTATTAATTATAGCTATCATTCTGGCATAGTTATTGATCCATGGCTTTTTTCCACTTCCTTTTGGTACCTTTCTTACAATATAATGTTGGGACTCTATGTAGAAGGACACCTTCTTAAAATCATGGAAAAGTTCAATTGGAGTCAATCCAGTGTCTAAGAAAAGACATTTAAATCATTTTTACGACCAGATCTAGGGCTGTGGATGTTTAAAAATCCCTGTAAACCACACAAACAATTTTGATCTCAGACACAATTTTAGAATTCACTTAATATTTTGGTGATTTTCTTTCTGAAAACTTCATGAAGGCATGGACGTAAAAAATACTCTTTTATGGTCTTTTTTATTCTCTGTGATAGCCTAAAGGCCTAGCCTACTGCCTAGCACAGAAGAAGACGACAGTGTTGGTTAAATGCTTAATTGAATGGGTAGATGGATAGATGGATGGAGGAAGGGAGAAATCTGCTTGAATGGAACATTCATGAAAAATACCTTCTCTTTGTGGTAATGCACCTTTTATATTTAAAATCTTACTCTGAGTAACCCAGGTAATTACTGTAGGAGACTTGTTATTTGGAAATGTTTGAAGCATCATCCAAGGGAGTAAGAGAAGAAAATCACATCAAACCTCCACTGCTTTCTTTTGGCTTTTATTGTCAAACAGAGCATTCACTGTGATGCAGTTATTTGATTGTGTAGAGTTAACATTCACTGCAAAGATATAAATAGCTGAATTGGAAATAGCAACTTTAGATTGTGTATTAAACTTTTAGTGAATGACATGTATACAGAAAAGTGCACGAATTCGAAAAGTGCAGCTCATTTAATGTTTACAGATTATCCAGGCTACTGTGGCCAGTGCCAGGTCAAGGAAGACCACCTGCCACTAGTATCCCTTCTCCTACCCCTTCCACACATTCTAGATCATGAATGTAAATGTCACTTTGAGACCAAAGATCAGATTTTCCTCTTCTGGCTCCTCCACATAAATGGAATCATACACGGTGTTCAAGTCTGTATCTGGCTTCTGTTACTTAACACAACGTTTTCACAGTTCCTACACCTTGTAGCATGTATTATACTTGATTTCTTTTTATTGCTGAATAAGCTGACCACAGTAGCACATCTGCTTTATTCATTTGCCAGTTGAGCAACATTTGGGCCAGTTCAACTTTTTAACTATTTTGAATATTGTGGCTTTAAACATTCATGTAAAAATTGTTGTTTCCACATCTCTTTTTCCATGACCTTGGGTAATATACCTAGAAGTGGGATTGCTGGGTCACATGATAACTCCATAAAGTCCTTATGTGGTGCTGTAGGGTAAGCATTAGATGGCCAACTAAAAAGTCAGCAGTGCAAATCCATCAGTTGCTCCTCTGAAACCGTATTCAGGGTCTCTATGAGTTGGAAATAATTCAATGGCATTTAACAACAATATGATAATTCCATGCTTAACTTTTTGGGAACAAACTGTTTTATAACATGGCTGTACAATTTTATATTCCTTCCAGCAGTGGAAGTCCATTTACTCTACATTCTTACCCGCACTTGGTATGATTATTTTTTTTTAAATAAAATTTTCCACAACTTTTTACTGTGAATTAAGTGAAGGTTTACAGAACAGATCATCAGTCCCACATTAAACAAATCATACACTTCGTGTCATTACAATGAGTGCAATCCCTTCTATGGACCTTCAGATAACAGCATTTACCTCTATTCACTTGAACTCTTGCTTTCCTCCTTCTGTCTCCCACTACCTTCATTTTTCCTCTACCGACCTCCCTCTTGTTGTATATTGCCTTTTCCTCCATCCAAGTTAACGTGTTTAAACTTTACCCAGAGAATATTGGTTGTTGTTGTTGTTTTAATATTAGCCATTCTGGTGCAAAATCTTTAGGCTTTTATGGTTTGTTGTGATACTCAAACAGTAACTGAATCTTAAACATTATTGATGAAACAGTTGATTTTAGCTCATTTCCTATACTGGATCTTAATTACAGCAACCACGTTTCCTCTGTCTTTTCTAAAATACATGGACAGAAACTTGAAGACTTGGGCTTCAATGCGACTTGGACTGACTCTTCCCTCCACAGTCTGTGTTTGCTGACCTCCATCTAAAGTTCATTGTTTTATACTCAAACCAACCTTTTATCTGTCGGATTCCTTACTAGACTCTAATATCCTTCGGGGAACAAACTGTTTCTTACACAGCTCTCTGTCCTTTGCATGGCTTGACACCTTGTCCAATGCATCTTTCCTGAGACTTTCATTAAGTTCTCTCATTGAATCCTTGCCCTTGAGTGCTGCGAGGTCTTTGAGGCCATCTACTCAATCCCATCATTTTATAGATGAAAAAGTTGAGGTGAAGAAAAGAGAAGGAAGGACATGTTCCATTATCTTGGACTTAGTGAGCAGTCATCTGAATCCTGTTCCAGCGTCATTTCTACCTTCTTCCCTCCACTCAGGTTTGCTTGTATTCGGTGGCTAATTGGCAAGGAATAAGAACAAGACTCTGCTTCCTTGAGTTATACTGAACGTCACCAAAAGCAGCTCTCCAAGTTTCCGCGTCCCATCACTGAGAAGCTCTAGTGTGTAAACAACAGCGAGAAAACGAAGTGACTTTTCAGCAAATACAGTTTTTAACGATATACGTATAATATCTTGTTCTATTTTATTCCCTGGTCATGATGAACAATTTCAAATAGCTCAGGAAGAATTAAGAAGATTTACACCCACATTATTACTCATAACCACTTAGAGTAGAGAAAGAAATCTTTTAAAGAGATGTTTATTGCTCTCATACCAAATGAGAATCTGAATTAAAATGATTCCCAGCGCAATGTTTTGTGTTGAAAGCACATTCAGCAGTTTTCTAAGCCCCTTGTAATAACAACAGTGCTATGTCATATCCCGGAGTTTGTCTCTTCAAGAGGAAATTAGGGGAAATGGCGATAACATAAACTCCCCAATCCTGGTCATGTGACCAGAGTCCATGGTTTGAATCTTTGGTTCGTAGTGAATTGAATTCAGATGGAAGATCTGCAGTCACCTCTAATGCAATTATCTGACAGTTAATTCTTAGAGAGCAAAATATAGTAATTGCTTACCCATTTCATAGAAAGCATGTATGGTAAGCAACACCTGGTAGGTACCCAGTTGATGTTAGGTGCCATCGAGTCAGTTTCAACTCACAGTGACCCTATGCAAAACAGAACGAAACATTACCCAGTCCTGCGCCATCCTTACAATTGTTGCTCTGAAATCCGTTGCTGCTACCACTGTGCCAATCCATCTCATTGGGGGTCTGGCGCTTTGTCCTTGACCCTCTACTTGACTGAGTGTGATGTCCTTCGCCAGGGTCTAGTCTTTCCTGATAACATTTCCAAAGTATGAGAGAAAAAGTTGCCATCCTGACCTCCAAGACGTGCACTCTGGCTGTCTTTCTTCCAACACAAATTTATCTGTTCTTCTAGCAGTCTATGGTATTTTAATTCACTTCTCCAACACCATAGCTCAAATGCATCCATTTTTCTACTGTCTTCTTTATTCATTGTCCAACTTTTGAATGTTTATGATGAGATTGAAAATACCATGATTTGGGTTAGGCACACCTTAGTCCTCAGAGTGACATCTTTGCTCTTGAACTTCTTCATTCAGTACCATTGTTTCTTGATCCTATGCCACCTCTTGAAATAGTTGAATATCCACCTTTTCTTTTTGGTATAGTGACTGTATTCCTTCCATCTTCATCTGATGCTTTCTGCAGGATACAATATTTTGCCCATGGAATCCTTCAATACTGGAAGTCAAGGCTTGAATTTTTTCTTCAGTTCTTTTAGTTTGCAAAATGCTAAGCATGTCCTTCCCTTTTGGTTTTCTAACTGTAGGTCTTTTTGCACATTTCACTATAATACTTGACTTGGTTTTCTCAAGTTGAGCTTTGAAATTTTCTGTTTAACTGTTTAACATCCTCATTTTTTTTTTTTTTACAGTTACACTCAAGTGGAAGTTCAAAGTCTCTCCTAACATTCATTTTAGTCTTTTCTTTCTTTCCTTTCTTTTTAATGACATGATGCTTTCTTCTTGTATGATGTTCTTGATGTCATCCAACAGCTCTCCTGGTCCTTAGTCATCAGTGTCTAATACATCAAATCTGTGTGTGTTGAGATGCTCTCAAAGTTCAGGTGAAATATGGTCAAGGTCATATTTTGACCCTCGTGTATTTGTTTTAATTTTCTTCAGCTTCAGTCTCAACTTGCATATGAGCAATCAGTGTTCTGGTCCACAGTCTGCCCCTGGCCTTTGTTTTCCCAGAGATGTAATCAGAGTTTAGTATTTCTGTATTACATGGAAGCTGTTCATATTCTCTGCTGGGGAAGGCTATGAAGTGTTAACAAGAAACCATTGCTCTGACAATGCCTGAGTATGCAAAAACATCCCAAAGCCTGTCACTCAATCATTTATTGACAACCATACGTTAATTTCTTCCTAATCCTATTCCCATACATCTGGATCTTTGGAGGGGATGTGGAAACACAAAGTCCCTCACCTGCACACATGGCACAATCTACTATTAATCTAATTTTTTAAAATTGATGGTTGTCTTGTATAATTAGATTAACATTTGCTGTTTTTAACAATTTTGAATGCATAGTGACATCCATCACATGCAGAATGCTGCACAGCCATCACCACCAGCTATTACTATTTTCAACCAACTTTTGATACCATTGAAAACTGCTGTTACCACCACTACACTCTTGGATTGGAAAATGTAGGCTAGGCTCAGGCTAACAATATTGGGAAGAATGTCTCAGTAGAAAAATGAATATATCACATTACTGTATGAATATCCAAGTGAGCAAAAACGACCCCTCCTAGCTAAGTAAACATTAGAATAAAGTTTCTGAGACTTTGTAATTCATACCAACTCTGGTCCTGGAATGTTCTGTTGTTGGCTCAGTCGCCTAATGTGAGAACAATCTAGATCTCTCAAGAAGACTTTCCGAATGTGGCTAGAATCATCCATATATTTAACATGGAAACTCTTAGTAACCAGTTCTAACTGTTCTTTTCTATGACAAATACAGGGTGTGAGAAACTGAGAATCTGACTATTAGTTTTAGAAAACTCTGCTTGACTGGAAATTGGGAGGCTTGACTTCTGGTTCCAGAATAGTCATTGGTTTATAATGTGACCTTGAGTAAGTCACTTTGGCATGATGTCCTTCAATTTCCTCATCTAAAAACCACATGTCTAGTCAAAACCCTTAATTTATTACAAACTATGTTCTGGAAGGTTCCACAGAGGTATTTCAGAACTCACTGAAGGAGGAGCTCTGAGATTTTGGCTTCCAACCTTAGCCAAGTAGTTCATTTTTTGGTTGGCTTCTGTATTGGGCTCTTCTCGTGGTTTCATTTAAAGAAAAGGTTGTAAGGCCTAAATAAAATTGATAGTAAATTTTCTTGAGGTTTTAAGATTCTATTATTTCTGACTGGGTGCATGAACCATGTGGGAGCCATGCCTGACTTCCTCTAGCTTCGCAAGTGGGAAAGAGAATCAAACTCAAAATCAGACCAAGGTTAATAATTCCTATGAAACAAAGGTCAGACATGTTTCTACCCTACAACCTTCTTTATTCTGACATCAGCCATCCCTCCCACAGTGCTCTCTGCTTCACATCTGGTTTTGATCCTCCATTGCAATGGTCACACAGAACTCATATAACAATACTTTTTATTAGGGGTTCATTAGGGAAGTGAACATAGTATAATTCAAGATCAAAACCAACTCAGGGCACATCAGTTCTCCAGTTAGGAAAGGCCTCTTGTCTGCCATACTGTAGGCACACCTCATTGTTGTCTTCAGTGTCTCAGCCCAGTGGTCCCTTGACATCTGTCCTGCTCAGGCAAGTGTTACGAAGTTCTTTTAGCCAGCCTGTGAATGCCCAAAGGGCACATCCTGCAAGCCCGTCTCCTGTGTGGAGACAATAAGCTTTACTCAGTCCATGGGCCTAAAGCCCAAAGCTGCTCTGTGTCTCCATGCCCTTGCCTCTTGCTGTTGCCTCTGCCCTGTCTTCTGCCCATGTCTCTGCCGTCACTGTTTCTCTAGGTAGGGATGTCACGTGTCACTCTTCCTTCTTGATGGTCCTGGTTCGGAGTTGGCTCCTTTTAAGCCTAGCTGGAGAGCAGAGCTAACTAATCCCAGCCTTAGAGCCCTGTATACCTAACTTGCATGATCCCACTCAATCACTTGGTGGGAATTAAGACTTTGGATAGAAAAGCCATGTCAAGTAAATTCAAGGCACCACAGTGGGTGTCTCTGACATTCCTCAACTTAACAACCCAAGAGACAACCTGTGGTATGTTTCCATGGGGAGTCTTGGAAAAAAGGTCAAATCAGATCTAATATTATTTTACGTGTATGTGATATATTTAATGGATAGCTGAGTATATTTGGTGGGTCTTTAATCACTGGAATGCTTGACTAACTAAGATGCTGTTCCTCAGTTACGCCAAGGAGCAGAAAGTGTACTGAATCAGACAGTGAACAGTTCGTTTTGGGACGATGTTTCTGACACAACACAGAGGATGCCATCAGGAAAGACCCTGAGAGGTGGAGAGTGTATGGAATGTTCGTTAATGTTTTATAGTCATATAGTAATAGGTCATTTATTTGAGGTAGAGAGTTATTTTAGGCAATGTGATTTCACTATGACTGAAAATGGTCCTTCTGAAATGACTATAAAACCACACGCATAAGAAGCCCAATCCAGATTTTGTCAGGATACACTCTACATCTCCAGGAAAATAAAACTGGAGGCGTATTAACACATTCCATTGTAAAACTGAGTGACCTCCCTCTGAGACGATAGTGGTATTATTAATGTCGTTTTGCTTGAAGGAGAGCGTTTAGTGTTGCTGTTGATAGTTTGATTTGTGTTTCTGTATTAATTTTCATTCTATACACCAGCCTTGTTAGTGGTTCATTCCGTTTTGCCTTGCCCTCTTCCTTTATGGGCTCACTAATGTTTTTGATACATGGCTTTGTGTTTTTAAAGCACAGCTTCCCTTCTGAGTCGATGCAGGAGTCTTGTGTGTGATTCTGCTGGGGATTTAGAGTATGAGCTGTACTCCTTGAGTATTTTCATTTGGAAGGTACTCCTTTGAGGATTTCGGTTTAAGTGAGGTCCCGTTCAAGACTCGACCAAAACAAAGCAAAACTACAACAAAAATAATCATAGCACATGTATTCTCTGCCAACAACTCGATTGTCAGTCCTTACATACGTCAAAGTACCTCTTTTTTTAATTCTTAATTTTTCATTATTATTGATTGTTGTTAAGTGGCATCTAGTTGGTTCCAACTCACAGAGACCCTGTATGGGGTTTCCAAGGCATCAGTGGTAGGTTTGAACTGCCGACCTTGCAGTTAGCAGTTCTGTCCTTATCCTACAGTGCCATACCGGAAGTATGAGAGACGAAGTCTGGCCATTCTGGCTTCCAAGGAGCACTCTGGCCGTACTACTTCCAACACAGATATATTTATTCTTTTGGCAGTTCATGGTACCTTCAATATTCTCTCCTCCTATACCATAACTCATATGCATCAATTCTGAACCATAGTGACCCTGTATTAGGGTTTGAGGAGCTGCTGGTGAGTTTGAACTGCTGACCTTGCAGTTCAGACAGACATTCTGATCCAGTGCATTAACCCAGAGTGCTGTTATTGATTGGTGTTGTTGTTAAGTATCATCGAGTGGGTTCTCACGCGTAGCAACCCTAGATAGGATTTCAAAGTAGCAGCTGGTGGGAATTGAACTGCTGACCTTGCGGTTAGCAATACAGTGGTGGTTGTTGTTGTTAAGTGCCGTATAGGGTTTCCGAGGCTATAAATCTTTATGGGAGCAGAAAGCCTCATCTTTCTCCCACAGAGCTGTTGGTAGTATGGAACGGCTGACCTTGAGGTTAGCAGCCCAACTCGTAACCACTGCTTAGCTGACTTTGAGGGTTAGAATCATTACATGTAAACTTAAATGTATACATGTTGTTGTTATTCTGTTAAGTGCCATTGAGTCGGATCCGACTGATAGTGACCCTGTACAGGATTTCCAAGGAAAATCTCCTAATGATAAGATACAAACAAAAAGACTGGTCTTAAGTGCAGTTTGTTGTGACCAGCATACATTGGAAGCTAGTCCCTATCTGTATCCAAAGGGGGAGAGTTCAAGTACATGGGTGCTGATCTCCCTTCTTTCCTGGTTCGGCACTATTGGATAAGAACTGGACTGCTAAGCGCAAAGTTGATAGTTCAAGCCCACCAGTCAAACTACTACAGGATCGCTATGAGTTGAAATCGATTTGACCGCACTTAACAAGTTCCTGGTATGGTGCTGTGAGTTAATGCTCTGGACTGCAAAGTCATTTTGAATCACAAGGTCAGTAGTTCAAGCTCACCAGCCGCTCCTTGGAAACCCTGTACAGGGGTCACACTAGATCAGAACTGACTTGATGGCGCTTAGCAGCAGCAACAACAACATATTGTGTCGTACTGTTTTATTCATTTGTCTCTGGTCCCTGACTATAGAGTAGGTTTAAACTCTCGCGGGATGCCCAGAGGTTAGCACACTGCTGCAAAGTCAACTCTGTCTGTATTCATTGAATGGGAGAAATGACTGAGTTTTAACTTTGAAAGGACTGTTTCAGAAAAGGAACACTTGATGCTATCTTGCTACATGGATCTTGAGTTTTCATTGATCTGAAGGAGGAAGATTTTAATGGCTTGGGCTTTGAGTTTTGACTGGTCAAGATTCAGATGGCTTCCATTTGTATTTGCCAATCTCATCACAAAGGTAGTCCAAGATGTTGGTCTGCTTGGCTATACACAAATGCAGTGATCCCAGAAGTCCAAAGGAATGTGTTGGGATTCCAAAATGTATTGCCATGTGTGACGTATGTGACTATACTATGAAAACCCATTCAGTTAGCAAGATAAAATGAACATTTCCTGTAAAGGTAGAAAGCTTAGCAAACTCAGTCCTCTGATGCCCAGCTGCCATTGCAACACATGGCTATCTCTTAGCCTAGGAAAGAACTGTAACAGAGTCACTCTACCCAGGGTGAAGAGGAGACACATGCAAGACACTTTTGTCACTTCTAAAAATATAGGTTCCCACCAGCACACTCACTTCTCCGTGGACTCTGGTTTTCAGTGGGTGGAAAAGAAGAAGCAGAGAAAATGACAGAAAAAGAAACAAACAACAAAAAAACCCATGTTCATTGTTAAGCAGGGTTCATTTTTGGCATGCAAGTTTGGCTTCACATTTGAATTCTAGCTGATGAGTGATTACATTAATAGTTTGAAAGAGTAAAGTCTTATCATCAGTAGATAAAAAAGAAAATACATCGATTTCTTAGAATCAAGAGCGGATGCTCAGTTTTAAGTACAATAAAAGTAGGAAGCTGCTTCTTAAACATGAAAACATAATGAAGTACGTTGGCCTTAAAACAATGGGAAGTATAAGAAATGGGGACACGTAAGTGAGATTTCATTAAAATCAAAGCAAAACAGACATTCCTTGATTATTGTTTTAGATCCATTCATTAATGTAAATGTAAAGAAATTAGAAATGAATTTTAGAATGCACAAAATATACAATTGTTTTTATATAATACCAATGTATTTCTGTAAAAAAAAAATAAATCAAAATGAGCATTCAATAAGGTGGTAGGATGCAGAAAAAATAGTTTTTAAATGAACTGCTTTTGTTTACATTATCAGGAATCAAGTAGATTGAAATGAGACAGAAATCCCCCTTACAATAAGAGAATTACTGGCGTGGCTCTGTAGGATAAGCAAGGTCTGTTTGAACCACAAGGTCTGAGGTTTAAATGCACCAGCAGCTCCTCAGAAACTCTATACTGGGTCGGTACGAGTTGGAACCAACTTGACAGCATTTAACAACAACAACAACAACAGCAAAAAACAAAAACAACCATCATCAGGAAATTGGATCAGTTAGCAAGATTCAATGTATTTGAAGAAATCTCCATTTTAGTTGAGGGCATAAAAGTACATAAAACCAGGCCTGTATAAAGTGAAAGCTATTTCTTCTCCCTGCAAGGCAAGAATTACTATGTTTAACATTTAGGAGAAACTTTTTTTTTTTTTTAAAGTATGATCATGATTGTAAAGTGACTATGGCACAATGCACGTGATAGAATTGTTTTGACAATCAAGGGAAGGAAGAGTTCCTGTCTCAGATATGTGAAGTCATGAGTGACATGAGGTTCCTAAATGTAAAAACGATTGTGTTAGGGCTGTATCCCTTTATTTTACTTTGTCAATCTGTATGCTGATTACAGAATCCCAGATTCTAGAGTATTTGATGAATATGACATCAAGATTAGAGGAAGGTTTATTAACAACCTAAGACATGCAGATGCACAACAATGATTTTAGAAAATGAAGATGACTTGAAGCACTTACTCATGAAGACTAAACAGTATAGCCTTTAGGATGGATTATTTCTGATCATGAAACAAATGAAAATCCTTACAACTTGATCAATGAAGAAAATCATGATAAGTGGAGAAAAAATTAGACAGTGCTAAGGATTTCATTCAACTTGAAAGTAAGAATTGCCAACTTGCTATCCATACTTGTAGACTTTATATATAGATTTTTGTGGTTGCCATCTTGTTGTCCCGTTTACAGTCATATTCTAGTTTGTCATTAAGGTTGTTGTGGCAAGCCATACCATTGAGAGGCTAGTGGGCCCTCGCTAGTCCTCTGTTTCATCAAACATGAAGTCTTTCTCTAATGGTTGATATCTCCTTATGGTGTGTTTTAAACAGGTGAGTCAGACAATGTTTTGTTGTGATTCCTAGGGATTTCATGGGCACATTTTCAGAAGTAGATCACCAAGACTTTCTTCCTAGTCTGTCAGCCTGGACGTTCTGATGAAGCTTGTCTACCAAGGTTGTCCCTGTTGGTATTTGAACTACAAGTGACATGACTTCTAGTATAACAGCCAACACACTATGACAAGCTGATAGAGCAGTACTTGTTTGTATAGATAGCTCTCCCCGTAGTCCTGGCATGGCACTCACTGTAAGATAAGCATTGAACTGCTAACTGTAAGGTCATGCTAACGGCGGTTCACACCCACCAGCTGCTCCTCAGAGACACTCTATAGCATCTCTTGGAGTCCTGGTGTGCAGTTTTGGATAAGCACTGAACTGACAGGTTGATTGGCACCTCATAGTTGGTGGTTCAAACTCACCAGTGGCTCCTTGGAAACCCTATACAAGGTCAGTATGAGTCAGAACCGACTTGACGGAACTTAACAACAACAATGAGCCATAATCAACTCCACAGCATTTAACAATAGACATGGAACTGTGGGTTAGGTGTTGGTCAGCAGTTCAAGCCCATCAGCTGCTGTTTACTCCTGTAAACCCTAGGGTCACTATGAATTGTCAGTGATATAATGTTAGTGGATTTGGTTTTTGGTTTTAGCTGAAATGTGTTGATGTGCTCCAGCAATTTAGTAACTTACTACTTAGTCGTGGGATGTGGCGACTCAAAGGTGGGTAAAGGACCAAACTGTTACTTTAGCTAAAGTCCTTTCACATGTACAGATATCTTTCCACATGTGCATCTGGGCTTTTGACATGCACACACAGCCTGCCATGTACACATGGGCCTGGGAAACAGCTGCCATGCATCTGGAAGCCGAGATGATATCCATACATTTAGAACAAGCTTACTGAAGACTTTCATTGTGGCAGGGAACGTGATGAGCACTGGGGATACAAAAGCAGATAATTGATCTACTCCATCGATTGACTCAGATTCTAAAAGGTGACCATAGAATATTTTGAATAATAAAAAAAAAGTAATAATGCCCTAATCAGAATCCAGACTTCTGGTGTGGCACTGTAGGATAAGCGCAGGACTGCAAGGTCAGTTCGAGCTGCAAGGTCAACAGTGGAACCCCTATACAGGGTCACTATGAGTCAGAACTTTGGTAGTACAATAACTATGAGTTGGGCTGCTAACGTCAAGCATAGCAGTTCTAAACTAGCAGTGGTTCTTTAGGAGAAAGATGAGGCTTTCTGCTCCTGTGAAGATTAACAGCCTTGTAAACACTATACGGAATTGCTATGAGTCGGAACCGAGTCCACACCATATAACCAATACACCATGGGTCGGGACTGACTTGATAACACTTAATAACAACAATTAGATCCATGATATATTTACAAATCCAGTTCTCTGAAATACAAATTTCACATGATATAGCGATATGAGAAGTGAACTCATTTTACATTATGTCAGTTCATAAAATATTTAAAGAGCCATGTCCTAAAAAAAATGACCCGTCCTTCAGTTGAGGTAAGGCATTGCACAAAAGTCAATTAATTGCAATGGATCATCTGCCTTTTAAAAATAATATTGAAATTAAGAGGCCAAATGTAATCTCTAAGCTGTACTTTATTATAAAACTAAAATCTTTTGACATAAGTGGACATTAATAGGTACGTGTGCTGGTCACTGGAGTAAATCCTTAATGTTTCTTCATTCTGATTTACAACCACCAGAAAGAATGAAATTATCCATCGTCTGTGAATACGTTTCTAAACTCCGAAATGCAGGCACCATCCATGGTCTGACTATATTTTCACCTACTCAGCTTAGCCACTGGCAGCTACTGCCTGGGATACTATACTGGCATAGCAGTCCACCCCCAGAATGACTTATATTCCAAAGGACTTACTTCATAGGAATCTGCTCCCACATGCCGTACGTACGTACATCCACGGTCTGCATAATTCAGTGCTACATTAGGGTGGGTCACAGAGCACATCCATCTCTTGCAAAGAATAACAACATGATTCTATCGATACAGCGTATCTCAGGCCTTAGAAATAGAAAGAGGCAACAATACCTCATTTATTGTTCTAATTTCACTAAAATGTTTAGCTTATGTAAATATACCCATTGTAGCTAATTGCAAAATGTCCATCACTGTCAAATACCTGTGATGGAATATTCTAGCAGACCTGTCGTTTTACTCATGATTGAATGTTCAGACTGTTTACTCTCCATGACATGCTGCAAAACATTATAAATAATTGTGTGCATTATCTTTGACAGAAGAAAAGACATCAATTTTCTTTTTCGAGAGTGGATGTTTTTGCTGAGTAGTTTTAAGGATTGTGATGTTTTATTTTATTAATGGATGCTTACTTTTGTACCAAATTAAAACCCAAGTTGATGTGGTCAACATAATTAAAGAATACCCATTTTGGTCACTTGGGAAAAAAAGAAAAAAACAGTAGGAAAGCTTGATTGCAGTTAGGACAGAGAATCAGTTATCCAAATAATTGAGTTGTATTGACCTGGGTTTATATGGAACAACAGCAAAGTAAATATGTAGCCAAGCGCAATGCTGAATTTCCAATTGTTGTTGTTGGAAGTGCTGTTGAGTCGGTTCCGACCCATAGCGACCCTGTATAGGATTTCTGAAGTGAGCTTGAACCGCCGACCTTGCAGTTCAAACAGCTTTGCAGTCTGGTGCATTAACCCACAGTGCCACAGCAGGACTCTCTTGTACGTGCTTATAATCTAAAGTGGCAGTGGGAGCAATCCAACCTGCAGAAAAGAGATTCATAGCAATTCTAGCTCCAACTTGATGTTAAGGTCCCTCAAGTTGGTTCTGATTTACAGTGACTCTGTGTACGGTTTCCAAGGAGCGACTGGTGGTTTTTAATTGCCAACCTTGTGGTTAGCAGTCCAGTACTTCTCCTACAGCACCACACCTTTTCCAACATATGTCGTTGTTGTTAAGTGCCGTTGAGTCGGTTCCGACCCATAGTGATCCTGTATAGGGTTTTCAAGAGCATCTGGTGAACTTTAGTCACTGACCTTGTGGTCCAAATCATCTTGCAGTCCAGCACATTAACGCACAGCGCCACACCAGAACAACATATAACGAACAGTAAAAGAGAATCTGTGCTTTTGTGTGTTCCTCATAATCCCAGCTAATCCTCTCAAGAGTGTGAGCTCATTCTTTTAAATTTGGTATAATAGAAAATGGAGTTGCCCATTTGATTTCACATCATGGGAGATTTTCTTTTTCAATCTCTGTTGTGTTAGCATATTATATTAGTCTACAGAGCTCAGTGCCTGAGCTTCTGTTTTCTTCGACAAGTCTTCCTCTTCCCATCTTCTTTCTAAGGATTTTGGTTCTTAAGTGTCCTTTCATTTTCCTGATTTGATCTACATTTCCATTCTTAGCTGCTCTGCATCTCTCGTACTTTCTTTCCCTGAGCTCTCCCCTAACCCCTGGCATAAGCCAATGTTTCAGTGAAGCCAAATTCTTTATATTGTGGAAATGCTTTAATTGATTGGTATGACTGGACAGTATCTCCAAGTTCAGAAAATAGAGTCAGAACAGACATGTTATTTCAATGTCTCTTTGCCTCATTTCCTGCATATGGGAAAAGAGAGTAATGAAAACCAGTAGCCAAGGAGGCACAAGGCAATTTCTGTTTGAGAATGGAAGTGTGCTCCATCTAAGGGAAAGAACGCTGCAAGATATTCCTAGGAGATGTGATGGTGTAAATGATGCAGATGGAGATTCCCAAGCTGAAGAATGTATTCACCTTTTACCCAGTCTTCGCCTACTGTCATTAAATCAGTTTCCACTCAGAGTGACCCTATCGGAAAGAGTAGCACTGTCCCCATCGGGTTTTCCAAGACTGTAAATCTTTACTGGAGCAGGTAGTCTCATGTTCCTCCCAGAGAGCAGCTAATGGGTTTAAACTGCAACGTTGCAGTTAGCAGTCTAATGCCTAATGTACTTTGCCACCAGGATTCCTTTCATCAGCCTCTGCTGTTGTTCTTGAGTAGTGCCACCGAGTTGGTTCCGACTTACAGCTACTCGTTTTCCGAGGATTGGCTAGTGAGTTTAAAATCACACCTCGTGGTTCACACCAACTGTGACGACTAGTGCTTATCCTACGGCGCCACACCAGGATCCCTCTGTTCTTGCTGCTGAGTGCCGTGGAGTTGGTTCCGACTCATAGCGTAGCAACCCTGTATAGAGTTTCCTAGGAGCGTGATGTTGAAATGCCAACCTCAAGGTTCAAAGCTACCTTGCAGTCCAGTGCATTAACCCGCAGCGCCACACCAGGTCTCCTCTGTTCTTGTTAAGTGCCATTGAGTTGGTTCCGACTTATAGCCACCCTGTGTAGGGTTTCTGAGGAGCCAAAGCAAGGAAATGGATTCTCTCCTAACTTGAAAGAGCACAGCCTTGCTGATGCTTGGATTTTAACTCATTTTGGACTTTTGAGTCTATAAAACTGTAAGATCATGAAGTTGTTTTTAAGCTATTAATCTGTATAATTTTTTATAACAGCAATTGGAAAAATTGCACAATGACCTGTTTCTGGAATGTTTTTCAGTCCTACCAAGAAGTTTCATGAGCATTATTTCCTTTTAATACTTAGAACAACCTTATGAGGAAGGTACTATTTTCTCAGCATATATTTAGAGACAGTGAGGGTAGAGATTTAAAAAGACATCTCCACCTTGCTTCTTTATATGGGAAGGGGTTGTCTTGATTCCAATTTCAGTGTCCTTTTCACTCAACACCATACTTTGTACTTTACAGAAGTGGCTGAAGGTTGCTTAGTACTAGAGTATTATGGGATAAGAAGTGTACACGGACAAAGTTATCCAAAGATGATAGAATAGCTGTCTCTGTTCATATTAACAGAGTGAAGTTTTACACAACAAATTAGTTTTACGTTCTACTATTCAAATACAAATTCTCATATGCATGCCCAAACTGGACAGTGAATAAGGAAGACCATAGAAGAACTGTTGCATTTCAGTTATGGTGTTGGAGGAGAATATTGAAAGTGCCATAGGCTGCCAAAAGAATCAACAGATCTGTGTTGGAAGAAGTGCAGCCAGAGTGCTCCTTGGAGGCCAGGATAGCCAAACTTCGTCTCTAATACTTCAGACATATTGTCAGGAGGGACCAGTCGCTGGAGAAGGATATCATGTTTGGTAAGGTGGAGGGTCAGAGAAAAAGAGGAAGACTCCCAGCGAGATGGATTGGCAAAGTGGCAGCATCAATGGGCTCAAGCGTGGCAACAATAGTGAGGTTGGCCCAGGACTGGGCTGTGTTTTGTTCTGTTGAAAATAGGGTCACAATGAGTCGGTACCGACTCTATGGCACCTAAAACAACAACAACATTCAAATGTGTTTTGTTTGATATCATTGATTGCAATCTGCACAATGTAACATTGCATAACCCAATTCTTCCCTGGATTTCTTGTTCCCATTCTTCCTTCTTTCATAACCGTTCCTGCCTTCAGAACTCTTTCCTTCGGGTCAGTGCTGCCCTTTTGATCTCAAATTGTTGATTATTCTAAGGAATGCTTACCTCACTAACTTTATTGCTCACTTGTTGTTTGGCCGATTCTTCATCTGAGTCTACCTGTACTTTTAGTGCATCAACACTCACCCAACCTATACTTGTTGAGACCAGCAGCTTTCAAACTGAGCACCCCCAGAATTCTCAGAATTTTTGTGGGATTCATGGGATTTCTTTAACCAAGAGTGGCTTCTGGTTCATAATATATTTGGGAGGGGAAACACAAAGGGTTCTGTGACAGACAAGAAGCTTGAAAACACAAGCAGATAGTCTGAAAATGCCTGGGTAGATGACAAGATGAGGTGGAAACCCTGGGGTGGTGACCAGTCAAGGAACTCAGAGTGAGGGTGTGTGAAGCTGACTTACTGGAGACCCCCAGAGGCCTGCAGAGGGTGTCTCTGAGAAGCTGTGGAATGTCATGTACACGAGAACACCTGGGCTGTAGAATATAAGAATTGGACCTCCATCACCCCTGAGGCTTAAACACATTTGTGATGATAGACGGGGTATTTCTATAGCGGTGATAAAGGTCAACATCCATCAAGTTCTCAGAGCTTCTCCTATTTCATAGGTCAGTTGTGAGATTATTCCAGACATCATTTGTGACTTTCTTTGTGATCCTTACACATTTACTTGACACAAAAATGACTGTTAAGCTTTACTTCCTGGTCCCTGGACAAACTAAGGAAATTTCATGTATCTAATGCCTTCAGTATATCATTTGGATTTATGGTACATGGAGCTGCTGCTTGGCTGGGCTACTGGAAAATGGACTTGGGGATCAAAGGGCTTCTCTTTCAGGTTGGGTGAGTAAAGAAACTACTTCGCTGTCAGAGCCCCTCGGGGGTCTAAATGCTCATTTGTAACGATGTGAGTGCATTCCTGTGTTCCTGAGGGCAGCTCAATCTGCCTTAGCTTATCGTTTCTGAATTATACTTCAAAATTAGGCACTGGAAAATTCCCAAAGAACTATTCCTCAGACACCTGTCATTCTGCTTACAGTGGAGTGCTGTCACCATATCCCATTCTAGCCACCCTAGAAGAACCATGTGTTTAGCAGTCCAATGTTTATCTTCTAGTGCCACACCAGGAGCTTAACATCAGGTATGTGTTTTGGTATTTTATGCTTTCTGATTGCTTTCAGGAAGATGTGATCAGTATGTGGGCTTCCCTTTTCACTCTTCTTATTGCTTAACCTAGAGTAACTTTCACAGGTGTTGTCTGCCTCTCTGGTATATGGCAGTTGGTATTGGTTCTTGCCTGGGTTTTGGTGTTTTATAAAGAGTGAATGTAGCTTGACTATATG
>NW_006408826.1:2338927-2354790 GCF_000296735.1 Chrysochloris asiatica
GGCAGATTCAAAAGTACGTGATTTCTTACTTGAGCTTCAAGTTCCAGTAACTATAAGCCTTCAAAGTTTTAAAATATTCCTAGCTCTGTGGTTCCGAGTTTTGGAGCTCTGCCCTGGATCTGTTTTGTCTGGTATTCTGTGGTATGGCTGACAGCGAACCTCACTGCACCTCCAGCCTAGCCGCCATCAAGCCCTGCCTATCTAATAATTCAGTTTTTGTTTTTTTTTTTAATAATTCAGTTTTGAGTGGTTAATAGATCCAATTGTGGTCATAAAAACCTTGAATTCTAATGTGTATAAAATGAGCCATCACAGAAGCAGGAATGGGGAATTTCAGTACCATCAGAGAAGGAAAGGCAAGTGTGGTGAGTATCCTTCGGACCTTGAGATCCCCGAACATTGAACCTCATTAACCTAGGGTCAGAAAACTGACATTGAAGGAGTAGCAGAGGAGTGGCAGCAGCCGCTGCAGAATCAATGAATCAGAGCACGAGACAGAATGGTGAACTTCCCAGGCCCACAGAGCAAGTAAAGCTGAGTGCCTTTGGACAGGAGGCTTGCTTGCAGAGTGGGATGTCTTCATGTACTCAACTGCGAGGTTAGATTTGTTGACCCATAGCTAGAGCCGAGTGCCTTCAGGCTGAGGCTTGAGGTGGAGTGATGTGCCCTTTGAACATTTATCAGCAGTCTTTTAGAACTTTGTAACATTGACTGGGAAGGGAGAGGCCTGCTTGTGGGCCCAGCTGAGACCAGGCTTTCGTCAATGGAACAAACATCCCCTCAATGTTTTCTGAGTCTGCATTGTAAAATGTTAACTTCCTAACTCTGAGTAAGGTGTCTGAGTTCAGTGTGGCCTTTGCAATGAGTTATCAAACCTTGTTGAATCATGAATGATGTGGAAGGAATGTGGCTGGTGACAATTTTTACATTCTATTACCATACTATTTTGATAAGCACTATAGTGCAAACCACAAGGTTGGCTGTTCAAGCCCACCAGCTGCTCTGAAGGAGAAAGATGATGTTTTCTATTCTCATAGAAATTTACAGCCTTGAAAACCCAATACGGGGTTGCTGTGAGTTCTAACCAACTTGATGACACTTTTACAACAACAGCAACAACAATTAGACTATAGACTACAGAACTCTGGTTCTTTTTGTATTTTACACACCAAAACCAAATTCAAGACCCAAACCAAAGGCACTGCTGTTGGGTTGATTCTGACTCATAGCAAACTTAAAGGACAGAGTACATTTGCCCCTTTGTGGTTTCCAACACTATACATTTTTGAGGGAACAGATAGCTTCATCTTTCTCTCCTGGAGCAGCAAGTGGATTCAAACTGCTAATCTTGGTGCTTAACCCACTTTGCCACCAGAAATCCATTGTTTTATAACTCTTCTTCCTTTTTTTGCTGACCAATAAGATTTTTTTTTTTAATGTTTTTATTGGGAGTTGAGTGATAGTTTACATGGGGGAACACCAGTTTTATACTCATCATTTCATTGCTGTGATTGCAGTCTCCTCTGTGCATCATCATTCAACAGTATTTGCTTCTATTCCCTCTGTTTTTTTGTTTTGTTTTCAGCAGGGTTGATGTACACAAAACCACTCAGGAATATATAATCATTTAAACAACCAAAGGACACATTCTGTAAGTCTGCCTCCTGACTGCTAGCACTGAGTCCCTCTCTTTCCCTGAGTCTAGAGTCCTCAGCTGCTCTGTCTCTCCATGCCCTCATCTGTGTCTCCATCTCTCGTGTCGCTGCTTTTCTGGATAGGGTCCCGCATTCCGCTCATGCTTTTTCTCCTTGATGCTGAACAATAGGATTTATTTCCCTTTTAAAAAGTGGTTTGTTGTGTGTTGGGGAATCAGCTTTAACCTGAAGTCCCAAAGTTGTTATCTTTTTTTTCTAACAGTGAGACTGTGGGCGTATCACTTGATCCCTTTTAGTCCTGATTTTCTCGTTTCTAAAATGAGGACAGAAGTTCCCTGGTTTGTATCACTTGGCTGTTAACCAGAAGGTTGGATATTTGAATGTGCCTAAAGGACTTGAATATGTGTGAAGTTGTCAAGGACTTCATTCTTCTTGGATCAACTATCAACACTTGTGGAAGCAGAAGTCAAGAGATCAGACGACGTATTGCATTGGGCAAATCTGTTGCACAGGAACTTTTTAAAGTATTGAAGAGGAGAGATGTAAGCTTGAGGACTAAGGTGTGCCTGACCCAAGACATGGTATTTTCACTAACCTCATATGGATGTGAAAGCTGGACAGTGAATAAGGAAGATCATAGAAGAATTGATACCTTTGGGTTGTGGTGTTGGAGGAGAATACTAAAAGTGCCATGGATTGCCAAAAGAACCAATAGATCTGTTTTGGAAGAAGTGCATCCAGAGTGCTCCTTGGAGGCCAGGATGGCTAAGCTTCGTCTCTCATACTTTGGACATATTGTCCGGAGGGAACAGTCGCTGGAGAAGGATGTCATGCTGGGTAAGGTGGAGGGTCAGAGAAAAAGAGGAAGACCCCCAATGAGATGGATCAGCCAGGTGGCATCATTGATGGACTCAAGTGTGGCAGCAGTAGTGAGGTTGGCCCAGGATCAGACATTGTTTCGTTCTGCTGTGCATGGGGTCGCTATGAGTTGGTTCCGACTTGATGGCACCTGACAACAACAACAAC
The DNA here is from genome assembly GCF_000296735.1 of Chrysochloris asiatica. NCBI lineage: Eukaryota > Metazoa > Chordata > Mammalia > Afrosoricida > Chrysochloridae > Chrysochloris > Chrysochloris asiatica. Next base: position 2,341,609 of record NW_006408826.1, read on the forward strand.
AACAACAACAAAATAAACCTTATAATATTGATAAGTTACCTAAATTGAAGGAAAAATCATTAAAAAGAGATCCATGCAACATAATTTGTGTGTGTGAACGCACATGGGTATGTGTGTGAGAGAGAGAATGTGTTTGTGTCTGTGTGTCACAAAAATTTTAAAAATTACATCCTACAAGCATTCCGCATACAGAAAAGGGTTCTTTATACAACAAAATCTGAGTTGGCTTCTCTGGGATGTTTAGACTTTTTTTTTTTTATCATATATTTAGTATTTAAGAATTTTGCTAGGGAAAATTAAGACCTTAAAAACTCAAAACCTGAGAAATAAAGGACTAGGAACCTTTGTAATCATCATTAAAACTGATCCCATTAAAGCCTGCAGACGCAGTACAAAGTAATAGAAAATCCATGAGACAGGGTGGCCGGCTTTAACTAATTGTGCGGCCAGATAAAATCACTCAGTGTCCTTGAGTCTAGATGTCTTAGCTATCTATTGTTACTATACCAGAATTAGCACAATTACATGCCTTTAACAAACAGAAATTTATTCTTTCACATTTTGTTGTTGTTAGGTGCCATCGAGTTGGTACTGATTCATATTGACCCTATTCAGAACCGAACAAAACTTTTTCCAGTCCCATGCCAACCTCACAACCGTCGCTAAGCCTGAGCACACTGCTGTTGTCACTGTGCCAATTCATGCCCTTGGTAATCGTCCTATTTTTTTTTCATATCCTGCACTTTACGAAACATGATATCCTTTTCTCCAGGGACTGGTCCCACCCTGATACTATGTCCAAACTATGAGAGACAAAGTGTGGCCATTCTTGTTTAAAAGGAGCACTCCGACTGTACTTCTTCCACCACATACTTGTTTGTTCTTTGGCAGTCTGTGGTAGTTTGAATATTCGCCTCTAACACCATACCTCAGATGCATCAATTCTTCTATGGGCTTCCTTATTCGCTGTCCAACTTTCGCATGCATATGAAGTTATTCAAAATACAATGGCTTGGACCAGGCACACCTTATTCCTCAGGTTGACATTTTTGCTTTTCAACACTTTAAAGAGGTTTTGTGCAGGAGATTTGCCTAATGAAATATGTCGTTTGCTTTCTTAACTGTTGCTTCCATGAGTGTTGATGGTTGATCTGAGCAATATGAAGTCTTTGACAACTTCAGTCTTTTCTCCATTTATCGTGATTTTGTTTACTGATCCAGTGGTGAGGATTTTTGTTATTTTTACATTGAGGTGAAACCCATACCAAAGGCTGTAGTCTTTGATCTTCATCATGAAGTATTTTAAGTCCTCTTCACTTTCAGTAAGCATGGTTGTATCGCCTGCATATCGTAAGTTATTAAGGAGTCTTTCTCCAATCCCGATTCCACGTTTTTCTTCAGCTTCTCAAATTATTGATACAGTATAAAGATTGAATGAGTATGGTGAAAGAATACAACCCTGTCACACACCTTTCATAATTTTAAACCATTTGATGTTCCCTTGTTCTGTTGAAACAACTACCTCTTAGTCTCTGTACAGGTTTCCTCATGAGCACAATTACTGTTGTGGAATAGTCATTTTTCACAGTGTTGTCCATAGCTTGTCATGATCTATTTGAAAGCCTTTGTATAATCAATAAAGCACAGGTAAACACTTTTCTGGCATTCTCTTTGTTCAGCCAAGATACATCTGACGTCAGCAATGATATCCCTAGTCCCATGTCCTATTCTGAATCTGGCTTGAACCTCTGGAAGTTTTCTGTCAATGTATTCTTGAAGCCATTTTTGTATTACCTTTAGTAAAATTTTACTTGCATGCAATCTTAATGATATTGTCTGATGATTTCCACATTTCATTGCATCACTTCTCTTTGGAATGGGAAAAAAAAAAAATGCTTGTCTTCCAGTTAGTTGGCCAAATTTCTTGGCACAGATGAGTGATTACCTTCGGTGTCACGTAAGTTTGTTGAAATATTTCATTTTGGATTCAATCAGTTCCCAGTGCCTAGTTCTTTGTCAATGCCTTCAATGCACCTTGGACTTCTTCTTTCAGAATCATTGGCTCTTGAGCATATGCTACCTCTTTAAATGGTTAAACATTGACAATTTCTTTTGTGGTACAGTGACTCTTTGTATTCCTTCATCTTCTTTTGATGCTTCCTGCATTGTTCAATATTTTCCCCAGAGAATCCTTCAATATTGCAATCAAGACTTGACTTTTTTCAGTTCCCTCAGCTTGAGAAATGTGGAGCATTTGGTTTTTTCCTTCTTTCTTGTCTTCTTAATGGCCCTTTGTATTCTTCATATATGATGTTCTTGATGTCATCCCACAACTCCTCTGGTCTTTGGTCTTTAGTGTCTAATGTATCAAATCTGTTCCTCGGATGATCTCTAAATTCAGGCAGGATATGCTCAATAGTTATAAGAATTATTATGTTTGAGCCCACTGTTACTGCATTGCCAGTCTTTGTCTGCTGCACTGACCCTCTGCAATCACATGAAGCACCAACCATTTCTCTCACAGCTGGGTTCAGTAGTTCATTACAGTGGCAACACAGAAATCAGGCAACAATTATGGGATTTAGTAGGGAAGTAGACAGGCTACAATTCAGGGTCATACAATGCTTAGGGCACAGTTGTTCAGTCAGCTGCTGATAAATGCCCACAGGACACACCATTCCACCATCAGACTGAAAGCACTCAGATCTAGTTCAGCAGGTCAGCAAACGTAGCTTCCTCACTTAAGTACCTGGAGACACCCCACTATACAAGCAAGCTTTCTGCCCAAAGTCATTCAGCTTTACTCACACCGTGGACTGGGAAGTTCACTGTTCTGTCTTGTGATCGTGATTCTGCTGTTGCTGCTGCTCTGCGACTTTTCTGGTGCATCACTCTTTTCTGTCTCTAGGTCAAGGAGGTTCAGTGCACACGGATCTCGAGGTCCAAAGGACATACTCCACTCCTGGCTCTTCTTCATTGATGGTAGTGAATTCTCCTTCATGCTTCTGATATGGTTCATTTTAAACCCATGCTAGAGTTTGGAGATTTTACAATTACAATGAACACTGCTAGCATCCACAGTTTCTGCTACCACCTGTTCTTATGTTGACCCAGCAGGAATAAAATATTGTTTGGTGGGAGTTACAGAGTATGGCTACAAGACCGACTAGATACTTCATTGCACAATACCCTTGACTTTCCCAAACGTGATATCCTACTCCAGAGACTGATCCCTGCTGAGCACACAGCCAAACTACATGAAACAAAGTAGTATTCTAAGGAGACCTCTGATTGTACTTCCTCTAAGACACTTTTTTTTCATTCTTCTGAACTACGGTAAGTCCAATGTTCTTTGCCAACACCTTTGCATTGTAATTCAAATGCATCAATTCTTGTCCAGTCTTATTTCTTTATTGTCCAGATTTCACATGAATTACAATACTATGACTTGGGTTATGCACACCTTAGTCCTCAAAGTGACTTAGTCTTTACTCTTTAACACTATAAAGAGATCTTTTGCAGCAGATTTTTCAAAACAATACTTCTGGACTTGTTGATTGCTGTTTCCATGAGTATTGTTTTGTGGATCCAAATGACCCCACAGCATAGAATCTCTGAATCTTTAAATCTTTCCGGGAGCAGAAAGTCTGGCAGCTCCAAAAAATAAATAGGAAACTTAGGCAGCACTGAGTTTATGTTACTGGGGGAAGTACAGCTCAGAAAAATAGGATGACGATGGAACGCGACTCAAAGAAGGTAAATAATGTTGATAAATTTTAAGTGTAGACATTGTTGAATTGGTACATGTTCTGCTGTGCACATTTTCAATAACAACCGCAAACATAGAATACATTTATGGTCTCTTCTAAAGATTGCTTTAGGGTAAGTAATTTAGCTATTACAATCACTTTGCTTTCCTTTGAGTATATTTTCAGATCACTGAATACACAAACACTGAGTAGGAAGAAGGTCACATCAATAACCCGAAATAAATAATCACACTTTCCAAATCACCTCTACTGATGCTTCACACTGGAAACCTCGCAATACTAAATATCCACCTCAAATCCTCCTTACTGGCAGGTAGGGACACAAATAAATAAGGAACAGGGATCAAAAGCAACCAGAATGTAGAGTATACAAAGACTACAGAGTGTCAAGATAACAATGCTCCAAGATTCAAGCACATTGTCAGCAAAGAAATACTGACACAAAGGACTAAGACCTGAAACGTGCAGTCTGTATCTAAGCTATGTGCTCCTGGGGGGTAATCGTACTCCCATGATAACACTAGAAATTAATCAACGCAAGTAAAACACATCAATCCCACCAACGCTGGTTCATCAAGTTGAAGGGCAGAGGTTACTGACATATGTACTTGGATGCCAGAGATTACTGGCATATGTACCAATGACAATACCCACGTGCACAAGTTATTGCAGCCCATAGTCTATCAGAGGCAGGGGCAGTCACTTCCTTCAAGTTCCTTTCCACCACTAAGGACAACTGTGGGAACCAGTAGCAACAGAGGCCTGGGAAGCATCTACTATGGCTCCAACCATTATTCACTCTGTGATCCCTTCACCCAATGGTGAGCCAGCCCACCATCCCCAACATAAAGCAGATGGATTGGATCTTGATTTTTGTAAGCAGTCACTTTGGCAAGATGCAACCAGCCTTGGAGTGCTTCTCCTACCCAAGATTAATGAGGTCACCATGGGAGTTTGTGAATAGACACAGGAGGGGAAGCTGCCACATTGCTTTAGCTCCTCTCTTTTGGCTGTCAAATGGTATTACCCAGTGTGGCTTTACTAGAGCCCAAGGCAATGACAAATGTAGCACACTCTACACATATCCATTGCATCTCTTCTAGTGTGCCCCTCATTCAAAGTGGCATCTGATTGTATTGGGGAAATATTTGCTCTTATGTAAGCTTCCTTCAACCTTATAAAATGCACTGTCACTTATGATCTAACTGATAGAGAGGTGTTTGAATAATGTGACACTAATCTTTTGGAATTCGGCAGAGGCTCTAATCTACAACATTGTTCCTTAACAGGCGACAGTTCTTTCCTATATTTTACTAACAATATAAGCGTTTAAAACTTACCTAAGATGATTACTAAAGTTGATGATGGAGGAAAGATTTAGTTCAATCCGAAATACCAAGTCATGCATTACCTTCCATGAATTCAAAAGCCTCATTTATATCTGTGATTTGGCTACCTAAATAGAATCTCATTCAGACGTTGTAGTTGCTACAAGGGTTCAGTTTACCCCCAAATTTAGTTCACACAGTGCCAATTAACATCAGTGGTACTTTTATTCAAAACACAGTGTTGAGTGAAGTCTAATTTTCATTGAATAATGATATGCTCTAACTAAACAGGAGTCTTTAAACGTGCTAAATAAAAGGCCAGCAGCCATTTAGACCCTTTCTGTAATGTCCCTGTAAATAAGGAGGTACACAACTACAGGCAGACGTCAAATGAAAGGACAATGAGAGAATCGGAGAGGAAAACTTCACGATGAGCAGCATGTCTTCCTTCTGAGTGTGGTGACGTTCCATCACAAAGTACATCCGGTACATACAGACACTTATTTTTGACAAATGTACGGTTTCTACATGGCTTCAAATGAATGGATAACACATAAATATGCAAAGCATGCAATACCAAAAGTCCAGAACCCCCTCCAACCACAGATCAACCATGGTAAATATTTAAGCAACTACCTAGTGCCATCTGCTTGATTCACAGTAGCTGTATAGGACAGGGCAGAGTAGAACTATCCCATAGAGTTCCCAAGGGATTTTCTTAAGGGAAGCAGACTACCACATCTTTCTCTGGAGTGGGGATGGTAGGTTCAAACCAGCATTCTTTTATTGGGCAGACAAGCACTTTAACCACTGTGCCACTAATGATTCTTTTAGGACCCAACGCCCACTGCCATTGAGTCAATTCTGACTCATAGCTACCCTATATAGGGAATCCATGGGAGCAGAAAGATGTATTGCATCTTTCTTCAGAGAAGGTACTGGGTGGGTTTGAACCATGGGACTGATAGTTACCAGGCCAATGCTAATCCTATAGCATCAGCAGGGCTCCTTTATTTAAGAAGTGGGTTCATATGAACACACACGGACATCCAATTCCAGTCTACAAAGCTGAGGCAGTGTGTGCACTGTACTTAAAAGTACTCAACAGTATATTATGTTGTTGTTGTTGTTATGTGCCGTGGAGTCGGTTCCGACTCATAATGACCCTGTACAGGGTTTCTGAGGCTGTAAATCTTTACAGGAGCAGAAAGCCTCTCCTTTCTCCTATGGAACAGCTGGTAGTTTCGAACTGCTGTCCCTGAGGTTCACAGCCCGATTCGTAACCACTACGCTACCAGAGCTCCTTAGCAGTATATTATAAATGTTTTCAAATCTTACTCAGTATCTTTGCAATATAACTTTTCATATTCCTATGACACTTCATCATATAGATGCTGTTTTGACTCATAGAAACTCTACAGACAACAGAGCAAACCAATGCCCAGTTCTCAACCATGCTCACAATTGTTGCCTATGTTGCTGCTACGATGTCAATCCATTTTGTTGGGGGTCTTCCTCTTTTTCCCTGATCCTCTGCTTTCCCAATCATGATATCATCCCTTACAGGGCTTGGTCCCTCCTGATAATATGTCCAAAGTATGAGAGATGAAGTCTAACCATCCTCACTTCTAAGGAGCATTACTGGTTATACTTCATCCAAGACAGACCTGTTTGCTCTCCTGGCTGTCCATGATCCTTTCCGATACGCTTCTCCAATACCATAATTTAAATGCTCTCTGGTAGCGTAGTGGTTATGAATCAGGCTGTGAACCACAAGGTTAGCAGTTCGAAACTACCAGCTGCTCCGCGGGAGAAAGATGAGGTGTTCTGCTCCCATAAAGATTTACAGCCTCGGAAATCCTGTACAGGGTCGCTATGAGTCGGAACCGACTCCACGGCACACAGCCACCAATTCTCCAATCTTTCTTATTCACTATGAAACTTTAACACGCATATAGGGTGACTGAAAATATCATGGCTTGGGTGGGAGGCACCTTACTCCTCAAAGTGACATCTTTGATCTTTAATATTATGTATGGGTAAGTGTCATGGAGGTGGTTCAGACTCAGAGCAACCCAGTACAAGGTTTCTAGGGAGTGGCTGGTGAGTTTAAACCACCGGTCTTGCTGTTCAAACCAACCTTAGGGTCCAGTGCTTGTCCTACAGTGCCACACCAGGACTTGAAAGATGGCTATTGCAGAAGGTTTGACTGCTGCTTCCGTGATCTTTCATTTTCAATCCAAGCTAAATGAACTCCTAGACAACTTCAATCTTTTCTCTGTGTATTACAATGTTATTTATTGATCCAATGGTGAGGATTTTTGTTTTCTTTACATTAAGGTACAACCGATACTGTAGGCTGTAGTCTTTTATCTTCATCACTAAATACTTTATGTATTCTTCAATTTCAGTTAGCAAGGTTGTATTATCTGCATATCACAGGCTGTTAATGTGTCTTCTTCCAGTCCTGATGCCATGTTCTTTTTCATATAATCAGCCCAGTTTCTCAGATCATGTGTTCGGCATACATATAAAATAAATCTGATGAAAGTATACAACACTGGCACATCCTTTTCAAATTTTAAATCATTCAGTGTCCCCGGGTTTGGTTGGAACAACTGCCTCTTGGTCTATGTACAACTAAGTATACCCATTTCCAATGCTATCCATAGTTTTCTATGATTCACACAAGTGAATGCCTGTGTGGATATACAGACAGATATACCAAATCAAATTTAGGGGTAGAGATGTACCAAGTTAAAAGTAGGGGTTTGTTTGTTTGTTTGTTTGTTTGTTTGCTTTCATTAAAAAATGATATTCCAATTACCTTGCATTTAATTAGGAAATTAAAAAAATTTTTTTTATGTCAAGGCAAAGAATCAAATTAAGAATATATTGATTCTTTGCCACAACATGAAAAAATATCACTAAACATCTGCCCTTGGGTCGACAATGGGAAAAACAAAGACACAGTGACAATGGCTAACGTCTCATTTCATTCCTTCTTTGGGTAAAGCCCAGAGAAGATCTGCTCTATGTTTCCATTAAAGGCTGAAGAGTATTTGTGTGTGTGTGGGCGGGTGCTGCAGGGAGGAAGTACAGGACCACCAGAGCATTTTGATCCAAATAATTTTACTTTGATTTCTTTTATACACATTGGATTCGAGGACTGCATTTTTGAGAAAAAACAAGATAAGTTTTAATGTCAAATATATACACACATACATGAAATAAAAGTTGAAAAAAAGACCTCAGAATTTGGAGCCAGTGGACCAGGTTCAAATTTGAGCTTCATCATACAGCAGCTAGTAAAGGTCCTCGAAGACTCAAATTTTCTTATCTCTCAAGTAGATACAGAAATACCCATCTCACCATATTATTACCTAAAGATTATCAAGTTCCATCTACTTAACAGTTGTCATAATAGATGAAATTAGAAGAACAGTAGCATGAAGTAAGTTCTTAACTCGGTCTACATATATACTGTAGCTAAACAAATCGATCATCCATGTTGTAGGTCAGGGTTTGGCAGATTTACTCTATAAAGGTCAGAGAGTAATTATTTCTGACTTTGCACGTCAGACGATTTCTGCCACGTTTATTCAACCCTACCAATGTAGATGAAAACCGACCATAGACCATACATTAGCCAGTAAGTGTATTCTAATGGAATTTTACTTGTAAGAAAGAAAAAAAAAAAGGTACCCTGCTTGCAAGCTCTAGCTTCCACAGGGGTTTGGGCTGGCCCACCACAGCGAGAAGGATATGGACTGGAAAGGCAAGGAGTCTGGTGGTAGAGCTAGAGACCCTATTCATGACCCATCGATCTTAACACAACAAGTGGCTGTGCTGGTTTGCAGGGTCAGGTCTAAACTATTTAAGTCAATGATAATCAAAGTGGTCCTTCTTACTAGGAAGCCAGGCATCCTAGTTTACACCATACTGACAGCTACATACAGTTCCCCAGAGTTTTCATCTGTGTGTGCCTCGTTAATTCATGTGATTTACCCATCTGTTACATTAATATATTGTTGTGCAACAATCCACCCCAAAACTGTTGCTGTTGTTGTTAAGTGTCATTGAGTCAATTCTAACTCATAGCAACTCGATGCACAACACATTGGAACACGGTCCTGTCCTGCCCCAGTTTCACAATCGTTGCCAAGCTTGAGCTCATTTCTACTGTCACTGTGCCAATCCCTCTCGCTGGGGTCTTCCTCTTTTTTACTGGCTCTCCACTTTATCTACAACGATTAATCCAGGGATTAATCCCTCTTAATAATTTGTCCAAAATATGAGAAATGAAGTCCAGCCATCCTGGCTTCAAAGGAGCATTCAGTCTGTACTCCCAACACAGATTTGTTTAAACTTCTAGCAGTTCATGATACCTTTAATATTCTTCTCCAACACCATAACTCAAATGTAACAATATGTATGGTCTTCCTTATTCACTGTCCAACTTTCCCATGCACATGCAGCTATTGAAAATACAAAGACATGTGTCAGGAGCATCTTAGTCCTCAAACTGATATCTCTGATCTTGAACATTTTAAAGAGGTCTTGTGCCTAATTTGCCAAATGCAATATATCTTTTGATTTCTTGGATGCTGCTTCAATAAGTGTTGATAGAGGATCCAAGCAAAATGAAATCTCTGACAACCTCAATCTTTTCCTCATTTATGAAGATGTTATGAGGTTTTCTTTTCTGTTTTGTTTTCTTTACATTGAGGTGCAACCTATACGAAAGGCCGTCGTCTTTGATCTTCATCAGTATTTTAATTCATCTTTGCTTTCAACATGCAAAGTTGCATCATCTGCATATTGTAGGTTGTTAATGAGTCTTCTTCCAATCTTGATGTCATGTTCTTTTCCATATAATCCAACTTCTCAGATTATTTGTTCACCATGCAGATTGAATAAGTATGGTGAAAGAATACCACCTTGGCACAGACCTTTCCTGATTTTAAACAATTCAGTGTCCCCTTGTTCTGTTCAAACAAATGCCTCTTGGTCTATGGAAAGGTTCCTCATGAGCACTATTAAGTGTTCTGGAATACTCTCTGCAATGCTGTATATAACTTGTCATGATCCACAGTCAAAAGCTTTTGCATAGTCAATAAAGCACAGATAAACATCGTTCTGGTATTCTCTGCTTTCAACCAAGATCCTTCTGACATAAGCAATGATATCTATCATTCCACATTTTCTATTGAATCCAGCTTGAACCTGTGGAAGTTCTCTGTCAATGTATGCTTGCAGTCATTTCTCTATTATCTTCAGCAAGATTTTACTTGCATGTGATATTAATGATACTGTCCGATGAGTTCTGCATTCCGTGTGGGATCCCTCTCTTTAAAAGGGGCACAAATACGAATCTCTTCCAGTCATTTGGACAGGTAGTTGTCTTCCAAATTTCTTTGCATACATGAGTGAGTTCTTCAGTTTATAGAAAGATTTCAATTTGTATTCCAACAATTCCAGGTGCCTAGTTCTTTGTCAATGCCTTCAATGCACCTTGGACTTCTTCCTTCATTATCATTGGCACTTGATCATATGCTACCTCTCTCTTTAAATAGATGAACATCGACCATTTCTTTTTGGTACAGTGACTCTGCATATTCCTACCATCTTCTTTTGGTGCTTTCTGCATCATTCAATAATTTGCCTTTGGTTGTTGCTGTTAAGTGCCAATTTGTCAGTTACAACTCATAGAGACACTTGCATAGGGTTTCTGAGGAATGGCTGGTGAGCCTGAACTGCCAACCTTGTAATTCAAACTAACCTTGCAGTCCAGCGCATTAACCCACAGCACCACATCAGGATTTTGCCCATAGAATCCTTCAATCCTGAAAGCCAAGGCTTGAATTTTTTTTCTTCCATTCCCTCACCTTGAGAAATGCGGACTATGATGTTCCCTTTTGGTTTTCTAACTCTAGGTCTTTGCACATTTTGATATAAGATTTGACTTTGTCTTTTTGAGCTGACCTTTGAAACTTTCTGCTCAGGTCATGTTTTCTGACTTTCCTGTTTGTTTCCAGCCTTTGCATTCCAACCACCAGTAATTATCAATACATCTTGATTGCATGTTTGATCAATTTCAGGGTGAAAAGTCTGTAGAATTCTTCAATTTCATCAACACCTGCTTTAGTGGTTGGTGGAAAAGTTTGACTAACAGTGGTATTAACTGGTCTATATTGTAGGCAGATGGATATTATCCTATCACAGACAGCATTATACTTCAAGACAGATCTTGATTTTTTTATTAATTTTTTTGATGCTGCATGCAACACCACTGCAATTCAATTTGTCATTCCGTACATAGTAACTCATGTGACTTTCAGATTCAAAATGGCCAATACCAGTCCATTTCAGCTCCCTAATGCCTAGAACCATCTATTTTTATGTGTTCCATTTCATTTTTTACATGTTCCTATTTTCCTAGGTTCATACTTCATATATTCCATGTTCTGATTATTAAAGGGTGTTTACAGCTGTTTCTTTACATTTTGAGTTGTGCCCCATTAACAAATGAAGGTCTGGAAAATTTTACTCCATTCACATCATCATGGTCAACTCTACTTGGAGGAGGCAGCTCTTCCCTACCAGTAGTAGCATTTTGAGAGCCTTCCAGCTGAGGGACTCACTTTCCTGCACTATACCTGACATTATTCTGGTGCTCTTCATCATGTTTCAATATTCAACATTCTGGTGCTGACAGTGTTCTACTCTTGTTCATAAGGTTTTCAGAGACTAAATATTCGGAAGTAGTTCATCTCTCCTTCTTCCTAGTCTGTCTGCATCTGGAAGCACAGCTGAAACCTGTTCACTGTGGGTGACCCTGCTGGTATTTAAAATACCTGTGGCATAGCTTCCGGAATCACAACAAGAAGCAAACCACCACAGTATGATAAACTGACAGACAAGTGATGGAGATCATATGCTAGTGGATCCAAAAACACAGTTTACTGTACGACTTCAGAGCTCTGTTGGTTATGATGAAGCTACAAAAGTCATAAATACTGCTTCCACTACATTCTACTTATAAGAATTCAGTTCCAAATCTGAATGATGGAGAAGCCATGACGACTGAGATGGGTCGATGTTTCTTTTACTCATATGACCATCACATTCCTGTTTCTAGTTAATAACCTTGCAGTCTCTGGAAGCCAAGCTCACACATTTCAAAGGATCAGAGAAGGGCTTCAATAGACTATCTGTTCCTCTTTGCATTTGGGGATACTAAGGAAAAATTGAGCTTTTCTGCCAGTTATCATTCCTGGACTGGCGATCTAATTAGAAGACCAGAGATACCTGCTTATTCTCAAAAAGAAACTATGATACACTTGGGCTAATTTAGAGAGAATTGTGAGACTTCTTCCCGCCCTCCCTCCCCACCCCCAGCTCTGTGGGGAGACAGCCGTTTTGCATTTGGATTACATCAAAAGCAGAGCAAAATTGGACTTCTTGGCAGCTACTGCTTTATTAAACAAATCAATTTTCTATGGAAAAGTAAACTACATTTGACATTTTCTTTCCATATCTGTTTGTGCAGAAGGGTACTATGCAAATAAGCAATGTTAATAATAAGAATAAAAATCAATTCATCCACAAACTTTGAGAAAAAGAAAAGCCAGAAACTTCACACATATTTCAACACAAAAGGGCATACCTTACCCTAATATTGGGATTTCACAAACCTTTATCAATGATCTAATAGGTATGACATCACTTTCTTCAGGTGGCCATGAGGGGCACATTACAATCCTCATGTTAAACAAAAAACAATTTGCAGCAAACCAATTTTAACCTGTAACAAGTCTAAGTGTATCAGAGTAGAATGGTGCTCCATAGAGTTTTCAATAGCTGATGTGGCAGAACTAGATCGCAAAGCCTTTGGTGGTGGTTATGTGCCATGGAGTCGGTTCCGACTCATAGCGACCCTGTACAGGGTTTCCGAGGCTGTAAATCTTTATGGAAGCAGAAAGCCTCATCTTTCTCCTGCGGAGCATCTGGTAGTTTCGAACTGTTGACCCTGAGGTTAGCAGCCCAATTCATAACCACTACGCTACCAGAGCTCCTTTGCA
>NW_006408826.1:2355090-2361721 GCF_000296735.1 Chrysochloris asiatica
ACTCTGGCTGCACTTCTTCCAAAACAGATCTATTGGTTCTTTTGGCAGTCCATGGCACTTTCAGTATTCTCCTCCAACACCACAATTCAAAGTCATCAATTCTTCTACGATCATCCTTATTCACTGTCCAGCTTTTCTTAAGGTCTGGCAATTGATCTTTAGTTAGATTTTGAGTCATTGTCTTCCAGTTATTCTGGTTTCTTATGAAGTATTATGCACAATGTACAAGTTGACTCACTTTATATCTATTATACTGTGTGTCTTGTTTTTCATCGTGTAGTTTTTCCTAGTCCCCTATGGAGAATTTCTGAATGCAGTTCTCCAGAGCATTGTTCTTATATTCAGTAATGCCAGTTTGGCTCTGTACTTAATTATTCATTAATCTTGATCTTTTGCTGTCTCCTCATTTCCCCAGTGAACCTTTTTTGCTCAAGCCACAAACTCTGTTACTGCATTCCTTCAGTCACATCTCTATCTAGTCTTCTCTTAAACCTTAACCTTCCACATAATCCAAAATAATCTTTGTTGTTGTTAAGTTTCAATCAGCCAGTTCTGAGTCATTGTGACACAGTATAAGGTTTCTGAAGAGCGGCTGGTGAGCTTGAACTACCGACCTTGCATTTCAACTGACCTTGTAGTCCACTGCATTAGCTCGCACTGCCACACCAGGACTCTGTAAACATTATAAATTAGACTGTGTCAGTACATATCCTGCTCAGAGCTCATCCATTGTCTTCTCATAGCATCTAGAGTAATGTATAAATTCAAAATGTAATGCAATTGTATTTCCTTTATTCCTCGTTTTGTCTTATTCTACATGTCACCTGTGACCACCTGTGCGTTAGTGAATATGCAAATTTATGCCCTCATTTAGGGTCTTTTCTCATACTATTGCTTATGATTGAATTATTCCACTCACTCTTCTATGAAATGTTCAGAACACAGAAATATATAGGGATAGAAAGTAGATTAGTGGATTCTAGTGACAGCAATCCTGGTGTGTCGCTGCAGAATAAGCACTGGACTGCTAACTGTAATATCAGCAGTTCAAACCCATCTGTCTTTCCTTTGAATCCCCGTACAGGGTCGCTGTGAGTCCAAACAGACCCGATGGCACTCAACAACAACAGTGCTTGGGGGAAGGAGCCCTGTAGGATAAGCAATGGGTTGCTAATCACAAGTTTGGTAGTTCAAATCCACCAGCTGCTCTGCAGGAGAAAGATGAAGCTTTCTGCATCCATAAAGAGTTACAGTGTTAGAAATCTATGGGATGGTAGTGAGGTTATTTTATTTTATTTTTAAGTGCTTACTGAGGATCCCTGGGGTCACAGTGGTTAAAGCAGTTGACTGCTTACTAAAGTGTAGGTGGTTGAAACCCAGAAGACAGTCCAGTAGCAAAAAGATGTGACAGCCTGCTGTTGTAAAGATTTATAGCCTTGGGAACCTTATGGCATTCTGCTATGTCCTGTCGAGTCGAGTCGCTGTGTTTTGGAATGGACTTCACGACAGAGGGTTTGGTTTTGGTCTTTGTTAATGCTAGATGAGGGAAGATTGAGGGAAATGGGCAGCCCTAAAGTGGGTTTCTGCAAATGTTCTTCAATTGATTGCTTAGTGATTGGAACACTGTGAATATGATGAAAGCCATTCATCACTTTACGTTAGTGAGTTGTATAGTATGTAAATTCTCTCAATAAAAAATAATGTATACAGTGAATGTCATTAATAAATAAAGGAGAGAATGTTTGTGAGAGGCCTGAGAGTGAAGTCTTTTATACCTGAAATACTCAGTCCAACCTTTCCAGTTACTCATGTATGGCCTGCTAGTCTAGCCACAGATACAAGGCTTGAGGCCCGGAGAAGATTTACTCAGCTGTATTCTACACCTCTTCAAAGGCGATTGTGACCATATTACTTCCTTTTAGGATCCACAGTTGGCACATATCTTGCCCTTTAGTGGATATTGGAGTCAATTTGGATGACATCTTCTTAAAGCAAAGTTGTTGTTGTTAAGTGCCATGCAGTCTGTTTCGACTCATAGTGACTCTCTCTAGGGTTTCCAAGGAGAGGTTGGTGAGGTTGAACTCCCGACTTTGCAGTTCAAAGAAACCTTGAGTTCTTGTGCTTTATCCTACAGCACCACACCAGGAAAGCATAGTGTAAAATGATTTGTCATTTTGTCTGGGGCATCATGGCAGACGGCAGAAAGAAGTCTCCCAGGTCCCCAACTGCCGAGTAAAGACACACATGGAGCTTCAAGTGTATAAGAGGTTAGGTCCACTCATCTTAACTCCAGACTTTTCTTGTCTGTTGTGGTCATTTCCATTAGAAATCTCTTGAGTCACTAGAGTCTAGGGGAACTTGAGGTGGATTTACTCATTACCTCTGAGGAAGGCCATCCACAGCAGATGAACTCAATACAGATTTACTGTAGAGACTCAGTATGGTAAGGGGTTGGATACATATGCATGCCCATTGAAAACATTCTCAAATAATTCCCAACTGCTTGGATTTACTGCAGACCTTTGACATTATCTGGAGTTCTTATACATGAATACACAGTTTTCATTTTATAAGAAATTATCTATCAGTTTCTCTATTTGAACCATCCTGCCATCAAACCCCAAAGTGAAGATCAATTCAAACTGTTTGGAGCTATTTGGGACACAGAGTTGGGAACCCCCTCTGGCCTTGTTTGTTTGTGTGTGTGTGTTTGTTTTTTTAATAAGAATTGTTTTTCTTTACGACTCCATAAATAACAAACACCCTGGTCTTTTGGTCTCCCGCAGTAAATGACTCCAGCTATTTGATACCATCTGGCTGTGATTTTGTAGGGAATTGGATATACTCATTTGTACTGCATACTATCCTCAAGTAATTTAATTATTCCCATGATATACTGAATTATAATAATAACAGCAACATTTCATTCGATTCAGGAATCAACCTGTGAAAAAGTACTGTGATATGAGAGTTAAACTTGTTGTCACCTTGTCCCATTTCTGGGTTACTCTGAATGCTAGATGAGGTAATATAATCCCTGGCACATGGAAGGAATTTACATAATGCTAGTTTTTTTTCTCCTTCTAGACCCATCCCTAATCCCATATCTACTGCCTATATTGTCACCTTAGTATAGATATGTACAGCATATGTGTGTGAATGTTCATATGCGTACATGTTGTTATTGTTAGGTAGAGTCAGTTGTTCTGACTCAAAGTGACTCTGTGCATAACAGAAAGAAAACCGGCCTGGTCCGGCACCAGCCTCAGAACTGCTGCTACCCTTTAGTCTATTATTGCTGCCCCTGTGCCAATCCATCTGTTATTTAGTCATTTTTATAGCGTTTTTGTTTATTGATAGATTCTCCAAGATACAAAGTTCAGGAGAAAGATGAGGCTTTCTCCTCCCGCAAATATTTCAAACCTTGGAAACCCTGTACAGGGCCTCTGTGAATTGGAACCAACTCGACGGCACAATATGCAACAACAATATACAAAGTTAACGGTAAAAAGAGCAAGGTAGACACTGTGATGGTTTAAGAACAAGGTTAGCACAGGGGGCAGAGGAGTAGAGGAGTAGGTGTGTGATTCCTTGAATACATGTATGAAAACACATGTGCAAGTAGAGTCAACCAGCCGCTGTGGAGGAGACTCCTGTTTATGGAGCCCCCGTGTGTGTGTCAGAGGAGAAATGCGCTCTACAGAATTGCCCAGAGCTGCTTTTTCTGTTGCTAGGTCAAGGCACCTCCTGGCGGATTACAACTTCCAACCTTTTGTCAACAGTGGAGCCTGTTAACTGTTTGAAGCATTCAGGTGTGGCACTGTGGGGTAATGCGCCAGACTGCAAAGCTGTTTGAGCTGCAAGATTGTGTGCCAATCAATCTTGTTGGGGGTCTTCTTCTTTTTAGTGGACCCTCCACTTTACCTAGCATGATGTCCTTCTTTAGTGACTGGTCCCTCCTGATAAGACATCTGAAGTATGAGAGATGAAGTCTTGGCATCATGGATGCTAAGGAACATTCTGACTGCACGTCTTCCAATGCAGATCTGTTTACATGCATAGATAATATGTTTATGTGTGTTCATGTGTGCATTTTTGTTGTTGCTTATATGTGTATATACACATAAAACCAAGCCAAATAGTGTTTTTAAATATGTATATTTAAATATGTATGTTTCGCCTATACGACAACTGATACTTATTTTTGATGTTTTGTAGTTCTTGGTGCCATCAAGTTGATTGTGACTCTTAGTAACCCCATATGACAGAGTAGTAATTCACGAAGTTCTTTTTGATGAAGCTATTTGTGAAAATTCTTAAGTTATTTACCACTGAGGTCAGTTTTATGCATTTTATATAAAATGAAGTGTGACTTTGATGGAAAGGAATTAATTTGCATCTTTCTTTAAAAAACAAACACAAACAAACCACACAAAGTAATCAATGCAGAAACTAGAATAAGGAACAAGTGTACGTGTATGTGGTGTAGTGGAAATCAGTTGTCCCGTGAGTGGCCCATTTCTGTCTGGATCTCCATGCAAAACACAAAATGGAGACATGCTGGGCCCAGGGACGGTGAAGCAACCTAGATAGGCCATCAGTTGGGAGGTCATGTGATTGGCCCTGAGGCTCCTCACAGAATGTCATCTGAAGTCAAGTTGTGGAGCCAAATGCTGAAGCAAATAAAATGTGTTCTAGTTATGCTTGGGAGACCTCCAGAGCCCAGCTGCTTTACTAGCTACCTCCCGTAGCCTTCTTCTGCCAAAATGATGCTAGAAGGGAAAGAGGCAAGAAGAGAGAAGGCTGGGCTGACTCCATCACTCAGCGACATGTGCTGTGTTTTTATTTGCTCTTGTGAAAGCCAGCATTGCCTACCAGCCCTGTGTTTCTTTAGCATCGTCAGGTTGGAGGTGCACTAGGTAGAGGGATGATCTTTCATTGACCTTCAGAAGTTCACTCTGACTCTCCGTGCACTGATGTCCTTATATGTACAAAGAGAGATAGGGATAATAATACGCTGTTTAGTGTGTCTGGAACAGAAATACCACAAGCAGTGGTTTTGACAGAGGTAACATTTTTATTTCACAGTTTGTTGCTTGTTTTTGTTAGATGATGTCAACCTGGTTCCTACTCATAGCAACCTTATGCAAAACAGAACAAAACACTTCTAGACTGCTTACCATGCTCACATTTTTGACCCCTGAGCCCATTTCACAGTTTAGGAAGGTAAAAGTACGAATTCAGAGTACGAACTCTAGAGCTCTAAGGCCATCTCCAGGAGAAGATCCTTGTCTCCTTTCAATTTATGTCAGCTCAGGATTCCGGGCTATGGTTCTCACCGCAGTGTCCCTGGCTCCACAGCACACAGGCCACCCGTGGCTCTTTTTTCTCTGATTTCTGCTCACCTGTTTAATCACTTTGAGACAGCTCATCCCTGTAGGTTGCAGCCCTCCTCATTATCACAACTGCCTCGTGTTCTGGCTCCTTAATATCAAAGGAGGTTAGGATTCACAACATGTTCGATAATGATATCAGATCATAAAATGGAAGATAACAATACTGATAAACATGGCCCAGTCGAGTGAACACACATGTTTTGGGTGACACATTGCAATCCATAACACCTACCCTTTTTACATACTGCTTGTCATAAAAAAATATAAAGCATCGAAACTTACAGATGATCTGTTTTTTAATTCCCATCACAGGTTAAAGTAATTCACATTCAAACTAGAGTATAAATATTTATTTCTTTATTTTTCACTTTAAATATTTGTTGTTGTTGTTGTTAAGTGCCGTCGAGTCGGTTCCGACCCATAGCGACCCTGTACAGGGTTTCCGAGGGTGTAAATCCTTACGGGAGTAGAAAGCCTCATCTTTCTCCCGCGGAGCGGCTGGTAGTTTCGAACCGCTGACCTTAAGGTTCGCAGCCCGATTCGTAACCACTACGCTACCAGAGCCACTAAAAATAGAAAGATAATTAACCCAGATGAAATCTTTGCTCCATGTCACGATACGAAAGATTTATAGCAATGATGACGGGGTGTTAGTAAGGATATGAACCAGAGGTGGGCACTTGAATCGTCTTTTAGAAAGGGTGGGAATTGTAGTCCCTTTCTTGTATTTAATCCAGATGTTGTGAAACCTTTGGCCCAGCAATTCCATGTGCATGAATTTTTTTAAATAAAGGTTCGAAGATGAGCATAGAGAACCCTTTGAACCAGACAGTTTGTTTTGTGGTTACTTCTGACAAGAAAACAGTAGATGCCATAATAGGAAGTTGGTTAACACATGGAATACACCAGGAAATGGAATTCAGCTATTAAAATGCATATTGTAAGAGAATATGTTTTGATTTAGTAAAATGCACTCAGAGATGACGATCCTCATTTATGCCTCTTTGAACATATTATAACGTTTATAAAATTCCAGCAATGGATTATTTAATATAGTAATGTTGTTGTTGTTGTTGTTAGGTGCCATCAAGTTGGTACCAACTCATAGCCTGATCCTGGGCCAACCTCACAATCGTTGGTACATTTGAGCCCATTGCTGCTGCCACTGTGCCAATCCATCTCGCTGGGGGTTTTCCTCTTTTTCTCTGACCCTCCACCTTACCAAACATGATACC
>NW_006408826.1:2362641-2372163 GCF_000296735.1 Chrysochloris asiatica
ATCCAGCTTCTGTGATTATTTGCTCAGCATACAGACAGAGTAAGTGTGGTGACAGAATGCAGTCCTGGTGCTGTTGTTGTTGTTGTTGTTGTTGTTGTTATGTGCCGTGGAGTCGGTTCTCCCGTGGAACAACTGGTAGTTTCAAACTGCAAACCCTGAGCTTAGCAGCCCGATTCGTAACCACTATGCTATCAGAGCTCCTAGTGCACACCTTCCTTACTTTTAAACCATCCGGAGTTCCCTTGTTCTGTTCGAACATCTCAATCATCTTGGCCCTGTTAAGGTTTCTGAGGAGCAGCCGGTGGATTTTTACCACCGACATTGAGGTTCAAACTGACATTGCAGTTGAGTTCTTATCCTGCCGTCCCACACCAGGATTACTCCTAATTAAATTGCATGGTGTTGCCCTGCAGGATAATGCACTGGACAACAAGGTTGGTTTGAACCACAAAGTCGGTGGTGCAAACTCACCAACCGCTCCTCTAAAACCCTATACAGGGTCACTGTGAGTTGGACCTGACTCGATGACAATGAATAATAACAGTATTTAATGCATAGATATTCTCTGGATAATTTAGCATTATATTTATTATGTGGAAACCCCCCCCCACTATATATATATGTTGTTAAGTCTCTACAAGTACAAAACAGGACTTTCTCTATATATATTTATATACACACAATACATATATTAAATACATTTTCATATATATATTAGGAACCTGGAGGCACAGTGCTACAAGAGTCCAGCTACAAACCCAAAGGTTGGCCGTTGAAACCTAACTGTACCTAGATAGTGTAGACAGATGTAACAGTCTTCTTGTATAAAGATTTGTCTTCGAAACCTTTTGGGGCAATTTCATTCTGCACTATAAGGTTGCTGGGTTACTGTTGTGGCACTGTAGGATAAGCACTGGACTGCTGCTACCCACAGTATCAGTGATTCAAACCACCAGCTGCTCATTGGAAATTCAATACAGGGTTGCTACCAAGACTGGGTGGTGCTGTGGGCAATGCACTGAGCTGCTAACAGTGAGGTTGGTAGTTCAAACCCATCAGCAGTTGGACAGGAACCATTTGATCTTGTAAAGATTTACAGTCTCAGAAATGCAGAGGAGCAGTTGGATCTACTTTGTCCTATATAAAGTCGATATGAGTCAGAAGTGACCCGATGGCAGTGTATTTATAGGATTCCTGAGTTAGCATCAACTCGCTGACTATTGGTTTGTGGTTTGCTTTATAATTTAGTGGCAGTGATGGTGGTAGTGTGCTGTGGAGTTGGTTCCGACTCATAGTGGCACTGTATAGGGTTTCCAAGGAGTGGCTGGTGGGTTTGAATTGCCAACCTTGTGGCTCAAACTGACCTTTCAGTCCAGCACATTATCTTGCAGTGACACATCTAGGACTTCAAAAAATTGGGGGAAAAAATCCATTATTTTGTTTTCATTCCAATTTCACATCAACTTATTGAAGTCCCAATGTAGATTGAAATAGGATATCATATCCTGAAAGTTTTACAAGTTGACTGTTGTAGTAAATGCATTATGTGCTTAAAATGTTATTTCTAAAAATCAAAGTAGCCAAATGAAGTGGTATTTGAAATGAAATAAGGCAACAACATCAAAGCTTGCTTGGCTGCTTCCTTCTTCAGGAACTTAATAGTCTAGTTTGATATAAGATGTAGATCATGAAAGAGTTTAAAGGTATCAATTGTATAATATAAATAGGAATTTAAATGTAATGAAAGTTGTACTTTGAGTGTCTGATTAACTCAAAATTTAAGTGCTTGGTTGAGATTGGTAACAAATTCATCCAGATGCCACTAGGAAGAAAGGCCTGGCTGTCTACTTCTGAAATAATCACAGACCATGAAAGCTCTATGGAGCATAGTTCCACCCTGACCATATGGGTTTGCTAGAAGTCAGAATTGACTTCACACTGTCTGTTGTTGTTTATTGGTTGATAGGTTCCCAAAACTGTGAGAGCCAATTTTACACCTTTAACTCATTTAATGCTGTCATTGTTGTTGTTATGTGCCATGGCGTCGGTTCCAACTCATAATGACCCCGTACAGGGTTTCCGAGGCTGTAAATCTTTACGGGAGCAGAGAGCCTCATCTTTTTCCTGCTGAATAGCTGGTAGTTTCGAACTACTGACCTTGAGGTTAGCAGCCCAATTTGTAACCACTAAGCTAAGAAAAAACAATTCAGTCTTCATTGCACCTCAAGCCAAAAGAATTGATTTTTGTATCAATTTGACAGATGTAGAAACTATAGCTCTGAGAGGTTTAAGTGTGTAAGATCATAAAGCCATTCAAGTACAAAACAGCCCAAATTTAGTTCCTCTCTTGTTTGATCAGGAAACGTTCCTAGAAGGTGTGATATTTAGGCATTGTATTGTTTTAGAGCTCTGGTAGTGTAGTGGTTATGAATTGGGCTGCAAACTGACAGATCAGCAGTTCGAAACTACCAGCTGCTCTGCATTCTTCTTCCTCAGAAATCCTGTTTAGGGTCACTATGGGTCGGAACCGACTCAACGGAGCTTAACAACAATTGTCTTAGAAATAGGTGGGTTTTTTTTTTATTATTTCAGCAGAGATGAGTAAAGCTCTTTTATTCATTAAGGTTTTGTTTTGAATGAGGTAGATTACATGGGAAGGATGGAATTTTTTAAATATTAAAATAATTTTGGTTTATGAAAAGGGACAATATCAATATAGTATCTCAGTACAGATCTATCTTGGAGATATTTCTGGTTTGATTCGAGACCACCACAATAAAACAAGTCATACAAAGTTTTTGGCTCCTCACTGCATATAAGGAGCCCTGTTGGCGCACTGTAGGCTAAGCACTGGACTTCTGATCGATAGGTCAGTAGTTGAAACCCACCATTCGCTCCTCAGAAACCCTATACAGGGTCTCTATGAGTCAGAACTGACTTGATGGCACTTACCAACCATAGTGCATATAAAAGTTATGTTTACTCTATATTGTAGTTTACTAAGTGAGCAAAAGCATTGTAGGGAAGTTGGAAATACTCTGTGAGTGACCAAATTGTGGCACAGAACACAAAGTACTGTTGGGAAAATGGCGCCAATACATTTGCCTGATGTAGGGTTGCCGCGAACCTTCAATTTCTCAAAAATGCATTATCTATGATGTACACAAAGTGAAGTGAAACAAAATCAGGCAGATTTCAAAATGATGCGTCCCTCAATTTTCCTTCTTTGATTGCCATAGTATGATTATCTAATAACAAGTACAGTGTAAAAGAGGGAGACCCCAAAAAAGATGGATTGGCATAATGACATCAGCAGTGGGCTCCAGGGTAGTATCAGCTGTGAGGTTGATGCATGACCAGGCTCTGTCTCCTTCTGTTGTGTATAAGGTTGCTGAGTTGAAAATGATTCAATGACACCTAAGACAGTGTTCAGATTTCGCCTTCTTTTAAGTTCTTGGATTCAGACCATGATTGTATATTGCATGTAGTTGCTAGGTCAGTTTGTTCTTCTCTGATCTATGACTGTCTGTCTTGCTGTGTCTTTTATGGCCCTGATACTTTCCTCATGATTACATTCCCAGTGTGCATCGCTGGCAGGAGTAATGCAGTGAATCACATCAAGAGTTGCAGCCTGACATTGTGAATGTTGTTGCCAATAGTCACCATGACTTTTTCGGTAATGTGGTCTCACCAGGTCATTCCAATGTAAAGTTGCTAAGTTTCTTATGTAACTGATAAGCATCTTGTGGGGAAATAATTTGAATCATTTTTAAATATCTAGAGTTTCATCATACACTTACTCAGTAATTGTTGTTGTTGTTGTTAAGTGCCATCGAGTCAATTCCAATCCATACTGACCCTGTATCCGGTTTCCAAGGAGCAGCTGGTGAGCTTGAACCGCCAACCTTGCAGTTCACACGGCTTTGCAGTCTGGCACCTTAACCCACAGCACCACATCAATAATTGTAGCCTCCTTTAATTGTTTTTGTCATCAACAATCTTGTTATGGGCGTCTAGTGCTTTCATTCTATTTCAATTGGTTCTTCTACATGTATTGAATTACATTCACCTACTGCTATTGGCCTATTTATTTAATCTTTTATTTACACCATTGTGTTATTGATGTTAAGTACTATTGAGGATAGGAGTCTTGGTGTGATACTGTTGATTAATGTGCTGGACTACAAAGTTGGTTTGAGCCACAAGGTTGGTGCTTCAAGCACATCAGCTGCTCCTTGGAAACCCTATACATGGTGACTGTGGGTTGGAAACGACTCTATGGCACTTTAACAACAACTATAAAGATAGTTCTGAGTCATAGTGTGTTTGTCTCACATTTATTGCTATGTTTGAGTATACTGTTGCAGCCATTGTGTCAGTCCACCTCATTGAGGGCCTTCCTCTTTTTCGCTGACTCTCTACCAAGCATGATATCCTTCAATTGGGACTGGTCCCTCCTTATGACGTGTGCAAAGTATGAGAGACGTAGTTTGTGCATTCTGGCTTGTAAGGAGCATTCTGACTGTACTTCCTCCAACACAGATATGTTTGTTCTGGCAGTCCATGGGACTTTGAATATTGTCCTCTAACAACATGCGTCAAATACATCAATTCTTTTATGATCTGCCTTATTCATTGTCCAACTGCCACATGCATTTGAGGCTATTGAAGATACCCTGATTTGGGTCAGGCGCACCGTAGTCCTCAAACTGACATTTTTGCTCTTGAGCACTTTAAAACGATGCCTTTTGTATCAGATTTGCCCGATGCAATATGTAATTTGATTTTTCAACTGCTGCTTCCATGAATGTTGATTTTAGATCCAAGCAAAATGAAACTTGACAACTTTAATTTTTTCTTTGTTAATCATGTTTGTTATAGGTCCAGTTGGAGCATTTTTTTTTTCTTTAACTTGAGTTTTATCCATATTGAAGTCTATAATTATTTTATCTTCATCACTAAGTGCTTCAAGTCCTCTTTATTTGTACTAATCAACGTTGTGTCATTTGCAAATTGCAGATTGTTGATGAGTTTTCCTCCAGTCCTGTGTTCTTCATGTAGAATAGCGTCTTGAATAATCTACTCAACCTATAGATTGAATAAGTGTTGTGAAGGATACAATCCTGACCCACACGTTTCTTTATTTTTAAGTCATTCAATATCCCTTTGTTCTGTATGTATTTATTGATACTTACTTTAATCTAAGGATTGTATTTTATTTCATTCGTTTCAATTAGGTCTGTATCTCTTACTGGGAGAAAGATGAGGCTTTCTTCTCCTGTAAATATTTATAGCCTTTACAGAGTTGCTATTATTTGGAACAATCTGGTGGTTGTGGTTATGTGCTGTGGAATCAGTTCTGACTCATAACAACACTGTACAGGCTTTCTGAGACTGTAAATCTTTATGGGAGCAGAAAGCCTCATCTTTCTCCCATGGAACAGCTGGTAGTTTTGAACTGCTGACCCTGAGGTTAGCAGTCTGATTCGTAACTACTATACTACCAGAGCTCTTAATACCATCACCAACAACATCTCTTTCTGTTGAGATTGTGAAGGTTGTTTGTTAACTTGACTGGGCCAGGATTCTCAGTGGTTTGGTAGTTGAGATGCAACTGTCCTTCATGATAAAATTTGATGTGATAAAGCAATAATAGAGTTAAGAGTTGTTGTGTAGTTGTTAAGTGATGTTGAGTCATTTCCAACTCATAGGGACCCTGTATAAGATTCCCAAGGTTGAAACAGGAAACACATTTTATCTTACAAGGAGTGAAACTTGAACAGAAAAGGCAGGGCCCATCACCAATGGAAAATGTGGTACCAGCCATTCCTCCGCTCCTCTCTGTTGAGTGCCAGAATCTGTTGCCATGACCACATAGGGCTCAGACACTTTACTCACAGTGCTGAGGTTCATTAGGGAAGTTGTTGTTATTAAGTCTTGTTCAGTTGGTTCCGACCCATAGCGATCCTATATAGCTTTTTTTGAGAAGCAGCTGTTGAGAAAGAACTTGCAGTTCAAGCTTATTTGCAGTCTACTGTATTAACCCACAGCACCATACCAGGACTCCTTTAAGGAAGTCAACAGGTTACAAACCGAGTTCAGAAATGCTGAGGGCATAGTTGGTTCAGTCGTCAGCCACAACTCTCTAGTATAAGCCTCATCCTGAAAGCACTTGGCTCCCCCACTTAAGTACCTGGAGTTTCTACCCAAAGTCACTCAGCTTACATGCTCTGTGAACTGGAAGCCCACTGCTTTGTGTCTTGCTCAGGTTCTTAATTCCTTTGCCACTCCTCCGGTGTCATATCTTTCTGTTTCTGGGCCAAGGAGGTTCAATGCACAGGGATCTTGGTGTCCAAAGAACACACTTCGCTCCTAGCTCTTCTTCTCTAGTGGTGGTGATATCCCCTCTCCTGCTTCTTACATGGCTTAGTTTATAACCATGGAAGTGTTTCGGGTTTTTTTTTTATAATTACATTTAAGTCTGTTAGCATCCATGGCTGAATTGTGTCATCGTGTCTGTATCTTTTCCCACCTTCTCTTTCCCAGACCCAGCAGGGTAAAATATTGTTTTTTGGGAGTTACTGACTATGGCTAGAAGAAACATGAAAGAATTCACTCTTCCACAAGTACCAGGAGTAGACTGTGTCCTTTGGGCTTGGGGGTTCCTGTGCTGTGAAGCTCCTAGACCCAGGGGAAGATTGATACCACAGTATATGGACATCTCCTAGGAATGCTGAAATGAGACAAGGACCTTTCTCCACAGCCAAAAAAGAGACAGCTTTCTCCAAGAGCCGACACTCTGAATTTGGATTTCTAGCCTCCTAAAAGCAGCTCTGGTAGCATAGTGGTTACGAATTGGCCTGCTAACCTCAGGGTCAGCAGTTTGAAACTACCAGCTGTTCCGCAGGAGAACAATGAGGCTTTCTGCTCCCATAAAGATTTACAACCTTGGAAACCCTGTACAGGGTTGCTATGAGTTGGAACCGACTCCACGGCACCTAACAACAACAACGACAAAATGTGATGAGAGATTACATGTCTGATTTGGGTCTATTTGTTATAGCTGCATTATGAAACTAAAACAACTTATATAGAAAAATAAATACCAAATGGAGCTTGTTAATAAATGTAAAAACTGAAAGCCAATGGTCTTCTAGTTTGGTTTAGGAAAGTGTTTCCAAGTGTAATGCCAAATCCAAAGGTGTAAAAAAATGAAGTAAACATACGTTTGGTTTCCTAGAACCAAAAGGAATCTCAGCATAAAAAGCCATAAATAAAGTCAAAAAACAACTGAGGAACTGAGAGAAAAGATTTGCAATGTATTGCTAAAGGCCCATATTCTTAATGTGTTAAAAAGCTCTGGATGAGGGATATAAAAGTGAGAAAAGACAATAAGAGACAGTTTGTTGTTGTTGTTAAGTGCTGTTGAGTCGGTTCCGACCCATAGCAACCCTGTACAGGGTTTCCGAGGATGTAAATCTTTACGGGAGTAGAAAGCCTCATCTTTCTCCCGCGGAGTGGCTGGCAGTTTCAAACCGCTGACCTTAAGGTTCACAGCCTGATTCGTAACCACTACACTACCAGAGCTCCTTTAAGAGACAGTTTACCAACTAGATATTTGAAAAAATGTTCAAACTCTCTTATTATGAAAGAAATGCAAATGAAAGCAACACCCAGATTCAATTTCCCACCCAGTTTCCAAGTATGACTTCACATTCTCTCGTGGTTTGTGTGGAAACAAGTACTCTCATACATTGTTTATTGGGAATGCAAACAGGTTCCCAGAATTACTTTTCTAAAAGCCCCAGTGCAAGAGGTTCCACTATGAGTGAAAGTAAAAATGGCTTTCCTTTCTGGTGACATTTGGGAGAAGGCTGACTTACGGTGTTCCAGAAGGTCACTGGTAATATTCAGCAAGATTAGCCAGTACACATTTATACTTACTTGAAATAACTTTCCATGAACTCCTCCACCTAAGTCTTCAAAGAAGTAAAGTCATAGTTGGAAAACATCGTGATTGATTAGACACCGACGTTTTTGTTGGTTATGCTCCAGGATGTGACTTTTCTCTCAAAGGACAATAGCAATATACAGTCATAAAGGCCAGTGCTATAAGGGTCCTTTCGGGTGATCTAGATCTTCCCTGGGTGAGTCAGAAGAAGAAATGAAGTGGAGACTGGGTCAATGATATAGGGAAGCATCACTGAAAGCAAAGGGTCCTGACCATAACAGTCCCATCTCTTGCATGGTATACATGAAGAACAAGGCACAAAATCGCTGCTGCTTTTAGAACATGCAAAGGGTCCTCAGTGTCAGCCCATGGAACGAGACAGTGCACTGTTTGTGATCACTGATAATACTTATCTTAGAACAGCAGCAATTTGATCCCCCTCAAATCAAGTGTCAACTATCTAGAAAAGTGATTCCCCTTGTCTCCCATCCCATCCCTAGTAACCAGCAAAGGACATTTTTTTTTTTTTTCCCCTATTCCTTACTTTTTATAATAGTAGGAGCTTAAAGTTCTTTTGTGGTTGACGTACTTCACCTATCAGGTTGTTGTTGTTAAGTGCTGTTGAGTTGGTTCTGACTGATAGTGACCATGTACAGGGTTTTCCAAGAGCAGCTGGTGGGTTTGAACTGTTAACCTTGTGGTTAGCAGTCCAGTGCTAACCAGGAGTCATGTGCCATAATGTCCTTCAATTCATCCATGTTATTACATCTGGTGCAGCACTATGAGTTGCAAATGACTTGATGACCACAGCAACAACAATGTTTTATATAAAGACTTAACGGCACTCAACAATGGCTAATTTCCTCTTTGGTGACTTGCCTGTTAGTCCCTCCCACCCCCTTCCATTTTTTACTGGGATGCTTATCAGTTTGTTGTTGAGTTGGTGAGGCTAGTTTTACTTCTTAATTTCCAGTTTAAATACATTTTATTTCCCTTTCTTGTCTTATTGCTATTGCTAGGACTGTCAGTAGATTTGTGAGTAAGTTTTTCGACATCATTTGAACCAGCACTTATTCAGTGTCCAAACCAATAGGTAGTAATTTGCTCAATGCGAAGATCATTCTGCTAGATAAAAGTTTCCTCATTTTGAGTTTCAGAGTTTAATTAAATGAGTGTACGTTATGAGTCCCCTCTGCAGAGATGCACAACTTGGAGTTAGTTGTAGAATTTGCACTCTGAGGTTTCCAGCTGTAAATTCCTCATAACAACCTGGTGAGGATGTTGGATTAGGGGAACAGTCTAGGTAGGAATTAAGGTGTTAGATGAAGGTGAAAGGTTGTGATAGAGGAAAGTGAAACCCTGACTTCTTGTTAAGTACCTTTGAATCAGTTCCAACTCACAGGAACCCTGTATAGGTGTTCCAAGGAGCAGCTGTTGGGTATGAACTGCCAGCTTTGTAGTTAACAGTCCATTGCTTATCCAACAGCACCCCACTGGAACTCCTTAACCCTGAGAGAGCTACATAGTTAAAATCATTGTTGTTAGTTGCTCCCACCCCCACCCCACCCCGC
>NW_006408826.1:2373202-2374265 GCF_000296735.1 Chrysochloris asiatica
TCCAACCCAAAGAAAATGAGCCAAAGCCTCACCTTTTGCACAGCATTTGTTTCTTCTTCTCACTGTGAAACAGCTGCTGTCTTTGTGGTGGTCTATGGCACTCCAGATGTAGCTCAGAGAAATCTGAGGTAGCCCTTTCCTGTCTCTTGCCATAGCCTTCAGATCTTTTGTTTGTAGTGGCAGACTCTCTTTCTATTCTTGTTAATTTTCCATGTTTCGTGTGACTCTTTATTTTGATATACCTCTCACAATATCATGTGATAAGAATATCAAATGTAACATTTCTATTTTTCATATGAATTCAATTGGAAAATCGGATTGGTTTACAGAAATTTATTGTAGGGCCAATTTAGTTTGGTCTGACTGCCTTGTTAGTCATAACATATACCCTTTATGTGGAACATGTGCCCTTTTCCCTTTCCATATAAGACAGAACGTGCCCCTAATGACCAAATAGACTTGGTAACCTAGTAATAGGGTTGCTCAACTTGAGGAGCATGATGTGGCGGAAGAAGCTCGGGAATGACAGTGAAGGCATGTTGGGTCATCGGGCGTACTTTCAATTGCTGTATTTGCCGTTCACACTCTCTTTGTCCATGGCCTTGGCATGGGTCTGTCCTTTCCTGAGTAAAATTAAAGAAATTGTTCACGATGAATTCTCATTTCTTTTTATAATCCATTGTAGTTAGCATGGTCAGTGACGGAGTAAACTGGACTTCATTGCTCTTCTAGATAAAAATAAAAAGAAACAATTCCATCGTTGATAATGTTTGTTTGTTTGTTTTCTATGGTGGCTTAGTGGGTTACACATTGGGCTGCTAACCTCACAGTTGGTGGTTTGAGCCTACTGAAAGACAAAATTGAGGGTTTCTTCTCCTATAACGATTTACACCCTCATACTTTGGACATTTTTATTCACTGTCCAGCTTTCACATGCATATGAGGTTACTGAAAACACCATGGCTTGCGTCAGTCACACCTTAGTCCTCAAGCTGACATCTTTGCTCTTCAACACTTTAAAAAGGTCTTGTGCAGCAGATTTGCCTAATGCAATACGTCATTT
>NW_006408826.1:2375480-2387759 GCF_000296735.1 Chrysochloris asiatica
TGTTGTAATATTTGACTTTGTCTTCTCAAGCTGACCTTTAAAATTTTCTGTTCAACTTTTGTAACTCCTTCTTTCTTCCATTTGCTTTAGCATCCCTTCACTGGAGAGCAAGTTTCAGTGTCTGTTTTGACATCTATTTTGATCTTTTCCTTCTTTCTTGTCTTCTTAATGACCTTTTGCTTTCTTCCTATATGATATTCTTGATGTCATCCCACAACTCTTCTGGTCTTCGGTCTTTAGTGTTTGAATGTATCAAATCTGTTTGTCAGATGAGATATATTCAAGGTGATATTTTGGCTCTCGTGGGCTTGTTTTTATTTTCTTCAGCTTCAATCTGAATTTGCATATTAGCAATTGATGATCTGTTTCACAGTCTGCCCCTGGTCTTGTTTTGGCTGATGATATGGAGGTTTTCCACTGTCTCTTTCCACAGATGTAGTCAATTTGATTTCTATGTATTCCATCTGGTGAGGTCCATGTGTATAAACATCTCTTATGCTGCCTAAAGAAGGTATTCAAAATGAACAAATCATTGGTTTTGTAGAATTCTATCATGCAATCTCCAGCATCATTGTTGTCACCAAGGCCATATTTTCCAACTACTGATTCTTCCTCTTTATTTCCAACCTTTGCATTCTAATCACTAGCAATGATCAATACATCTTGATTGCATGATTGATCTATTTCAGATTGAAGAAGTTGGTAGAATTCTTCTATTTCATCCTCACTGGCTTTAGTGGTTGGTGTGTCAATTTGAATAATAGTGATATTAGCTGGGCTTCCCTGTAGGCACATGAATATTATCCTATCACAGACAGCGTTGTACCTCATGACTGTCTTGATATGTTCTTTTTGACGATGAATGCAACACCATTCCTCTTCAATTTGTTGTTCCTGGCCTAGTAAATCATGTAGTTGACAGATTCAGAATGTCCAATTCCAGTCCATTTCAGCTCAGTAATGCCTAGGATTTTGATGTTTATGCATTCCATTTCATTGTTGACAATTTCCAGTTTTCCTAGATTCATTCATCGTGCATTCCATGTTCTGATTATTAATGGATGTTTACAGCTGTTTATTTTCATTTTGAGTTGTACCCAATCAGCAAATGAAGGTCCCATGGGCTTTACTCCCATGGCTTTACTCCATTTGCATCATCATGGTCAACTCTACTTTGAGGAGGCCGCTCTTCCCCAGTCACCTTTTGAGTGCCTTCCAAGCTGAGGGGCTCATTTTCTGGCACTATATCTGGCAATGTTTCTCTGCTATTCATAAGGTTTTCAATGACTAAATATTCTGAAATAGTTCATCTCTACTTCTTCCTAGTCTGTCTTTGTCTGGAAGTTCTTCTGAAACCTGTCCACTGTGGGTGACCCTGGTGGTATTTAAAATTCCCGTGGCATAGCTTCCAGAATCACAGCAACTCACAAGCCACCACAGTCTTACAGACTTATAGACGAGTGGTGGGGAAAGTCAATAATCTCTTCTTTTATGACAATTCTCATTTTACTTTATTGAGGATATCCTGTTCCTATTTATTATTTTTTCATTTTCTAATCTGTTTAATTAAAGGGTGTATTTAATAATTGGGGAATTGCACACATCAATAATTAATATTAGTACTACACCATTGGTTCTGTATTTGGGGCTCTGGTAGCTTAGTGGTTACGAATCGGACTGTGAACCGCAAGGTCAGCAGTTCGAAACTACCAGCGGTTCCGCGGGAGAAAGATGAGGCGTTCTGCTCCCGTAAAGATTTACAGCCTCAGAAACCCTGTGCAGGGTTTCTTAGAGGCGGAACCAACTCCACGGTCCTTAACAACAACAACAACAACAAGGTACTTTTAGACAGAAACCAGTTGGATTATTTTTATCTCCTAGGGAATCTCTGCTGGAAAAAATAAAGCATATCTCTGCTTCAGTAGTTTGGTGCAGAAGCTGCTCAGAGTAACCTTGGAAAACCCTTTGAGTATGTCTGAGTTCCGTATGCCTCAGAGAAAACCTATCCCAATCAGTTGTTGAGTATGACTTGATTCCAACTTAGGGCCACCCCTTGTGTGTCATGGTAGTACTATTTCTCCATAGGGTTTTGAGTGGTTGATTTTTATGGAAAGTAGATTATCTGGCCTTTCTTCTTAGATGCCTTTTGGTGTACCCCAACCACCAGCATTTCAGTTAGTAGTTGAGCCCTATCACCTGTTTGGCTACCCACGTGTCTCCCTTCCTGAAGTGTATTCAGAAAATGGCTAGCAGCAGTTTTGGATCAGGTGTGAGTATCGTTTCAATGGACCAGATGCCATCCTGGTTAGTTGAAGCCAGCAATGGACTGAGAGAGGGGTCTGGTGGCAGCTTCATAGAATGACTTCTGCAGACCTGAGGTTCCTTTCTTTCTCTGCCACTGTTTCTTTTTTTAAATTAAATGTTTTTATTTTGCATTGAGTGAAAGTTTACAGGGCACACCATCAGCTTCACAGTCAACCATTCATATAGCTTGTTTCATTACAATCTTACAAAACAGTTTCATTACAATCATACAAAACAGTTAACAATCTGCCACTGTTTCTTGTTCTTTTCCTCTTTTGGAATCTTAAAGTCTATGATTCCATGAATTTTGTTAGTTTGGTGGAAATACTACAAAATGAACACCATATACTTTTAGGAAAAAAAGAAATCATCTCTGAATCTGTGAAACATTGAGTTCCCCTTTGCTGTGTATTTCTTGTGCTCTGGTATGACGCGGTGAGTTAACGCGCTGGACTGCAAAGTTGTTTGAACTGCAAAGTCAGGGCTTCAAGCTCACTAGCCACTCCTTGGAAACCCTATACAGGGTCGCTATTGGTCGGAATCGGTGCCCCCGCACGTAAGAACAACAACAAGATATAGTGGAGTCCTTGTGTGGTGCTGTAGGATAAAGCACTGGACCATAAGATAGATTTGAGCTGCAAAGTGCTGGTTCAAACCCACCAGCTGCTTCTTTGAAACACTTCACAGGGTTAATATGAGTCGGAAGCAACTCAGTGGCACTTAGCAACAATGACAACAAAAACAGACATAGTCTCAGCTTTCTCTTCCTCGGAGGCTAATGCTTTCCCTCCTTGATTTACAGTGGTGTCAGCAGGACAAGCCTGGCAAAAGCTGGGCTATACCATTTGAGGTCTTTGGGGGAGTAAGCATCTATCAGTATGATTGACTAGTTGTGTTGCCAAACCACCTTATCCTGTTAGTGCTATAGGTGAGTTGTGTGGTTGTGGAAGCTGTCCAGTGTTGCTTTAATTTTAACGATGATTGATGTCAGTGGATCTTCATTACTCTTAAAGAAAATGTTTTCTTCTTTTTTTTTTTTCAAAAATTCGAAAAAGAAACATCACACACAAACACACAGTGAACTAACCCAGAAGCTTAAAACATTTCATTTTTTTTCATGAGTGTCATGAAAAAGAAACCAGCCACAAACACATTAGACAAGGAGTTCCCTTCAAGCTCTTGTCTTTATCACTCACCAGTCAAAGCCCCTCATTTCCCAGATGATAGTCCTGAAGTCAGAGTGGTAAATTCTTTACCCAATAATGCTCAACTAGCTGCTGGCAGAGGCAAGAGAAGCAGCTCTACCTCTGGATCATTTCCTCACGACAGCTTGCGGTCATTTCAGCTCATTAAACAGATTTTATCTATTAAGATCTCTTTTCTACCAATTTGTGAAAGCATTGGCTTGTTTATATTTAGTGGAAATGATTCTTCCTCTCACTAGTCTTGTGCTGTTTCTTTTATTGTTTCTTTTCAGTGCCTTGCCGAGTTTCTATATCAAAATGTGTTACCGATTTGCAGAATTCATTCCCCTCACCCCACTTGCAGTAGTGCACCCACACTCGTCTGTCACTTTGTTGTTCTGTGCTGGGTTACTCCACCTTTCCTCCCACTCCCACCTCTGGCAACCATCAAATAATGTTTCTTTTAGTGTGAAATTTTTTTCTTGACTTTTTCCAATACTATTCTCATAAAATAGGGTGGTTTTGTGATTTATTCGTGTTAGTCACTACTATTCATCTGATTGTTGTACTGTGATGGCTTGTTTATTGCTGTGGTTCAGGAAGCTATGCCACCAGCATTTTAAATACCAGTAGGGTCACTCATGGTGGACAGGTTTCTATGAAGCTTCTAGAGTCAGACAGACTAGGAAGTGGGAGAGGCGGGCCAATTCAGAATGGTTAGCCACTGAACACCTTATAACTAGCAGTGGAGCCTTGTCAGAAATAGTGCTGAAAGATGTAAACCTCGTGAATAATACCAATATATTGTCAGATATTTTGCTGGAATGTGAGCCCTTCAGGTTAGGAGGCACTCAAAATATGGCCGGGAAAATCTGCCTACTTAAAGTTGACCTGACTGTGATGATGCGAATGGAGTAAAAGTTTCAGGACCTTCATTTGCTGATGGGGTGGAGGGGGGCACATCTCAAATTGAGGAGAAATAGTTGCAAACATCCATTAATAATTGGAATATGGAATGTACAGAGTATGAATCTAAGAAACTTGGAAGTTACTGAAGTTGAAATGGAATGCATAAACATTGATATCCTAAGCATTAGTGAGCTGATATGGACTGGTATTGGCCATTTTGAATCTGACAATCCTATGGTTTTCTATGCTGAGAATGACCAAATCAAGAGGAACGCCATAGGATTCAAGGTGAAAAAGAAATCTGAAGATCTATCTTGAAATTCAACACTGTCTGTGATAGGATAACATCCATATACTTACAAGAAAAAGCAGTTATTAAAAAATAAAATACCATGGTTATTAAAAATTACTCCGAAATGACTAAAGCTAGTGATGGTGTCATTGAAGAACTTTTTCAGTCTGAAATTGTTCAAACATGCAATCCACATAATTACTGGTGATTGGATTGTGAAAGTTGGGAACAAAGAGGAAAGATTGGTAGTTGGAAAATATGGTCTTGGTGATAGAAATGATGCTGGAGATCACATGAGAGTATTTGGCAAGACGAATGACGTCTTCATCGCAATGACGGTTTTTCACCATCATAAACACTGACTATGCATGTGGACCTCACCCGGTGGAGTACGCAGGAATCAAATCAACTCTCCAATGTTCATATACATACTCACACAGCCCCTCCGTGCTGAATGTGGTTATATGACTGGGTCACATTCTTTCACATCTGTTTGCCTTTGTACATGTTGTTTCTGTGGCTGCAAGTACCTTTCCCTTCACTTCCTGCTCAATCTTCCAGTCTTAATACAAACCTTCCCTCATCCACAGAGCTTTCCTTAAGGACCCTAGATTTTCTCTGTGTGCTTACAGCTGTTCCATTGCACTGGAACTTGGCCAGTTTTGTGTGATCTCATCCCTTATTGATCTTGGAGCTTGCTGGGTCATAGGGTACATGTCGTCATCATCTTTTTATCCCTGGTGCTTAGATCAAGGTCTGGTACATAGTAAGCTTTCAGTACTTTTTTCTTGAATATATCACTGGAAACCTATCTACTCATCTTGTCTGCTCCATGCATTGATCC
The DNA here is from genome assembly GCF_000296735.1 of Chrysochloris asiatica. NCBI lineage: Eukaryota > Metazoa > Chordata > Mammalia > Afrosoricida > Chrysochloridae > Chrysochloris > Chrysochloris asiatica. The sequence continues at coordinate 2,381,014 of NW_006408826.1, forward strand.
TTTTGTTCGTTCACCTGTTTTATCATTTTTGTCTATCAACTGAATCGGGAGAAAGAAGAGCTTTCTGCTCCTTCAAAGATTCATAGCCTCAGAAAATCCTCTACAGGATCACTGAGTTGGAACAGACTTTGACGACACATAGCAACAACTTTGTAAATAGATCAGATGGATCAAGAAGTCACCAAAATTAATGAGCATTGACCAATGAACCCTGTCTGTTCTTATTCAGGAAACAAAGAGACCTGTTACTTTCTGAAACATGAATTTCTTCTCTCCTTTTCCTCCCCTTAATATATGAACAAATAAAATGAATTTGAAAAGCTGTGAGTGCTGAACATCCATTGTATTCCCCAGAGATTATTAGTATGTGTCAACCAGCTGTTTCATGGGGCAAGTTTAGCAATTGTTGTGCAGTGTGTAGTGAATTGCATCAACAAAGTAGCTACTAATGCAAACCTCCAATTTTAAAAGAAAACATTCTCTATCTAATCAAGTTCATACAGGAAAAAGACTACCAGATTATTCCTGATGCTGATTCATGAGACAGACCAGAAATGATGTGCTAGTCCTAATTGACTTCTAGTCGGAATGTAAGACGTTCCATTTTTCATGGGAACTTGCTGGATCCAGTGATATCAGTGCTTGAAACTTAACACCAAGGCAAAGTTTGGTTTAAGAATGAAAATGATTTGTTCGAGGCAATTTCTGAACATTAGAAAAGCCCAGAGTAGTACAAAAGGAAAGCCTTTTACGAACGTCTAGTGCAGTTATCCTCAATTTTTTTGTTATTATACCTTCCTCAAAGTATAACAAGGAGTCCAAGGACAGCAGTATGAAACTGTCAGCAGTTCCACCTGAGAAAGAGTTGTTGTATTTGTTAAGTGTCATCGAGTTTGTACCGACTCATAGCAACCCTGTGCACAGCAGAACGAAACACTGCCTGGTCCTGGGCTAATCTCACAACTGTTGCCACACTTGAGCCCATCGATGCTGCCACTTTGCCAGTCTATCTTGCTGGGGGTCTTCCTCTTTTTATCTGATCCTCCTCCTTACCAAACATATCCTTCTCCAGCGACTGGTCCCTCCTGACAATATTTCTGAAGTATGAAAGATGAAGTCTGGCCATCCTGGCCTCCAAGGAGCAAGCACTCTGGCTGCACACAGATCTGTTGGTTCTTTTGGCAGCCCATGGTACTTTCAATATTCTCCCTCCAACACCATATAACTCAAAAGCATCAATTCTTCTTCAGTCTTCCTTACTCACTGTCCAGCTTTCACATGCATATGAGGTTACTGAAAATACCATGGCTTGGGTCAGGCGCACCTTAGTCCTCAAGCTGACATCTTGGCTCTTGAACACTTTATAGGGGTCTTGTGCAGCACATTTGCCCAATGCAATATGTTGTTTGATTTCATGACTGCTGCCTCCATGAGTGTTGATGGTTGATCCTAGCAAAATGAAATCTTTTACAACTTCAACTTTTTCTCCATTTATATGAAGATTTCCAGTCTGGGAAATCCTATACAGGGTCACTATGAGTCAGAACCAACTCCACAGCATTTAACCAACCAACCAACCAACCAAAATTATAACAGTATTTTGAAAATAACTATGTACTCATTCATCTGTGTGTTTGTTTATAGTGGTTGTAACAGACATACTTTTCAGTATATTGTACGTTTTTCATTTGTGTTAACGATATTTGTATCATAACCTCAGAACTGCTCTCTTATTGTCTCTGATTTGTTGGAACAGTCCTCTGTATAACTGCATCAAACCAGTCCACTTCATCCAACTCAATCTCAGATTGACTTTTTGTGTGTAGGAATCTAATTTTGTGACACGCATCTTTGTGTTCAATTCGAATATGAAGATGGGTAGATAATGACACTGCCTCAGTAATATTAGCAATATTGTCTACTCTCACAGAATTCTCCCTCACGAACCTCTGTGCTCTTGTACCATTTCTTTGTTGTGTGATACCCCAGAGGTTTTGACTTTTGAAGACTCGATGCCTTATAGTAAAATTCATGATGGCAAGAGCTTGGTTTCTATTTCATGAAATATGAAACGAGACATTGTGTAGATAGATATGGGGAAGGTGAAACTACCACCAATGGCCAGATATGGTAGCTGAATCACCCCTGGAAAGTTAGGGAACACAACTTGGACTATCCCTGGTCTTGTCTCCTCCTCCTCCTCCTCCTTTATCTTGCTGAGGGAATCTACCGAGACCTGGAGATAAGTATTGTCCCATCCAAAGCAGCGATGCTCACGGAAATAGCTAGTTCTGGAATATTGGAATTTCGTCTTTCTATGGCATTCTCTTCCTGCCCCTGGGTGACCCACGAGTATGCCCTCCCTGTCCGGGTCTATTGTAGTTTCCTCTTTCCGAAGGTAAGGCGGATTTTTCTCTTGGAGGCTGAGTATATGACTTTGACATTTCTTCACTGAGTTCTTGGTGTACACAGAGACATCTAAGATAATAGTTCTCCATTTGTGTTCACTCTTACATTTTTTTAATTTACTTGCAGCTTACATGGGTATGGTTACCACTTAGGATGTCTTTGTACAAAAGCTCATAATTTAAGAAACTTGTTCCATATTAGTTGAAACATCACTTTACTGCGAATCCACAAACCCTTTGTGAATGTCAACTTTCTAGAATAATTTACTAAGTATCTTTTTTTGTTCGTTTTTTTGAGTCCTCTGTAAAGTGTTAAAGTACATAAAGTTTTACTTCTTTGTCTCAAAAGTCTCTAAGACATTCAGTAATGTAGTCAGGTCGCATGGGTCGGAACCGATCGATGACACTTTACCACTCAACAACATAGTCAATGTGCCTATGTGCAAATATTGGTTTTGCCACCTCTTAGTTGTATGCCTTTGACCACATTATTAACCTTTCTATGCCTTAGTTTTCTCCTCTGTAAAATGGGTTTTGTGGAGTGAATAGTGGATATAAGTCATGTTCTTTAAAGTTTCTGGTATAGTCATAAGTTAGTTATCCTATTGGTTTAGGATTGTTTCGTCCATTGAAAGAATCTGTAATGACAGAAATGTTCTAAACCTGCACTGTCCTATATGGGAGTCACTGGCCACATGTGACTATTGAGCGTTTGAAATGTGATTAATCTGCATGTTGATTTGAATGCTTCATTTTGTTTAATTTTAATAACAGACATTGAAATTTCCATCTGTATCTTCTCTCTGCCATTTTGTTCAGTGCATCTTTCAGACGTGGTGTTGGTATGCTGTGGAGTCAGTTCTAACCCATAGCAACCCTGCCTAGGGATTCCAAGGCTGCAAATTTTCATGGGAGCAGAAAGCCTCATCTTTCTCCCACAGAGCAGCTGGTAGTTTCACACTGCTGACCTTGAGGTTCACAGCCCGATTCGTAACCACTACGCTACCAGAGCTCCGTGTGTTAGTTACCTTATAGTATCTGAGGAGTAAGCCATTCTTCAGTGATCAAAACAACAGTGAAGTTACAAGAGACTGAAGAACATTGAGCACCATGTGGTAGGTTAGTTGGTATCAGTGAGTTGGAATTAGAGGCCAGTTTGATGGACTAGATGTCACCTCATTTGCCCTTCTCCAGCTTTGTAGCTACTTTTGTTGTACTCTTCATCTCTCCTTCTAGCTTTGCTGCCCATTCTCATCTGTCTGTCTTCTGTGTTCTCCATCATTTCAATTTGTTTACCTCTGAGTCATACCAGAAAGACACCTGTGGTCTAATCACCAATTCCTTAATAATGGTGTCTGATTGTAGACAAGTTGCAGGCAGTAGGGAAAAGAACCTTTCCCCAAACTATTTTCATAGGAAGACTTGTCCTCTTTCTATTCCATGTTCAGCTTATTCACCTACTAAAGAATATGCTGTGGGGACGATCATTTAAGAATTTATGGACTGTCAACCAAGAGTGCCTCATTTTCCTGATCTACATGTAAAGATGACATTTCACCGCCTTCCCATCTTATAACATGCTATACTTTGAAACTTTAAGGGAAAGAGAAACACTTATAGTGAGTCAAGGAAACAAATTTCAATTAATATATTTGCAAGGTGGAATTTGGGCTGGACCACAGAAAGCGAGACTGACTTTTCTATGGTTTTCCAGGTAGTGTGTGGGACCTGAGTTTGGCATATGATCAAACTTCTAAAACAACCCTATTTCCATTTCTTATACCCAGGTTAAAAGAATTCATTAGTAGTTTGGTGTTTTAAATGGCCACTGACTCATACTTAATGTCTTAAATGGCTTGAACTTTGTGTTGTAAAAGGAGCTTTTTTGTAGAGAGAGAACACCACAAGATCTGATTTTCTTTGTGGAACCCATAAAAGTAAAATCATAACTTAAGCATCTTTTTGTGGAGAAAATCATGATTCTGACCTTCTTATTCCATCTGACCATGGCAAAGAGGACCATAATTTTAACAGTCAAATCCCACCTGCGTTATTGTACCCTGTAGTCTTTCTACAATGTCATCCTGTTCCTCTACTAATAACCTACCTTCATCCATTTTCAATTGACGTTATTTTTTCAGGCAATTCTCACGGATGCTTTTTATTTTATTTAAAATAGAGGTCACTGCTGTAAGCGCTCACAGACGTTCACAGACGCTGTGTACTTATTAAAACAGTGATGCACTGAGCGCGTTACAGAGAGTGGTTCTCGCTTTGAGGTGGGCCTCCAGAGTCCAGGTAAGTTAGTGTGGGGGAAAGCAGCTTGAAACAATTACTTGTCAATGAAAGGTCATGAATAGAAGTTCAGGCTTTAAAATTTTATTTGCACAGAGACAGGGGGAGATATATGTGCAATCCTTAACAGATAACCTCACAGCTCTGAAAGCGCCCCTTCCTTTCTGTATCTATAGAACTCCCAAACCTCATTTTCCTATATGGGTCATCAGGCTACATTCGCAGTATAGTCTCCACATTGCTGCCAACTTCAGCTCCCTAAAGCATAGTTACTAGCTTCATTTTCTCTCTGCCTTGCTTTTCTCTGCTGCTCTTATACCATCTGCAGCTCTTTATGGCCTCTCAGATGCAGTTCTTTCCAGCCCAAACGTCAGTGTCCTTTACAATTTTGTTCTTCCCCTCATTCGCAGCCTTCTTTGTCTCTGTTCTATTGTAGTGAAATGGTTTCTGATTATTCCTTGATCATCTACCCCGCAGTTTGGGCCATCTCCATTTACCCCTGCTATTCTTCCTCTGGATCTCTACTCAAATCCACAACCGTTGAGTTGATTCTGACTCAGTGACCCTGTATAGGACTCTCTGAGACTACAAATCTTTACGGGAGCAGAAAGCCTCATCTTTCTCCTGTGGATTGGCTGGTGTGTTTGAACAACCAAGCTTGTGGTTGGTAGCCTAACTCCTAACCCACAGTGCCATCAAGGCTGTATGTCGATCACAGAACTATCTACAGTTCCAGTATCAGTACTCACTACACATCCTCCCTGCTAGGAAGCTTTCCGGAATCTCCCATCCATACTTGAGGGGCTTCCTTCTCTGTAGTTCTGCAGCACTTAAACAAAGTGCTGTATAATGGGATTGATTACAATCAGAAGCACTACGTTTGACTGTCATCTTTACCAGTTGCTAGTTGTATGATCTTGGGCAAAACCTGGAAGTTCACATTCTAAGCCAATGTCTCCATCTTTAAAGTAAGAGATGAGAATGTCTTGCACACATGTAATAGGGTTCTTTGTCAACTTGACTAGGCCAGGATTTCTAGTGGGTTAGCATTCCCATGGTGATGGTAAACACTGGACTAATAACCACAATGAGTCCTTATATGGTGCTGTAGGAGAAGAACTCCACAAGATCGGTTTGAACAAAAAAGTGGGTGGTTCAAACTCACCAGCTGCTCTTCAGAAACCCTGTACAGGGTCACTATGAATTGGAACAGACTCAACAGCAGCTAACAACAAAAACAACAAGAGTCAAGAGTTACGGACAACCCTGCTTCCCAAGTTACCTCTGTACTATGTTTTCCATTTCTATATTCACCTATTTTTTGGCTTGTGACTCTTATTCTTTCTAGCCCTATACTCCCTCACTCACCTGTTGACCTAAGAAATGCTTCTGTATCTTTGACTTTTATACTCAGGGCATAGATTTCGGTGAAGCCTTCAATTTCTCCTTTGTCTCAATCCAATTCCAGGTTTTTCAACATCCAACTGCAGCATTGGCCCACATGGCAAGTGTCTTTTCCCTCAATCAAGGTAAATCAGATTTTATAAGGAAATAAGCAACCACAGGATTTGGTGACACAGGATCATTTAGTTCATGGTTGTATCCTTTAATCAGATTTACTCAACCACTATGCTGAACAAAGAATCTCAGAAACTGGACTATACCAAAAACGTGGCATCAGGATTAGAGAAGACTCATTAACAACTTGCGATATATAGATGATACAACCTTGGATGCCAAACATGAAGACTGCTTGAAGTACCTACCCATGAAGGTCAAGACCACAGCCTTCATTATGGATTATATGAAAACCTTCAATTATTAGATCCATAAACAAACATCATGATAAATGAGGAGAAAATTGACGTTGTCTTGGATTTTCTTCTAATTGGATCTACAAGCAATGCTTATGGAAAGAGCACTGAAATGACATATTTCATTGACAAATTTTACTGCAAAAGATTTCTTTAAAATTGTGATTAAATAGTAAAGATGGCACTTTGACTAAGGTATAACTCAGTCAAGTCATAGTCTTTTTTTTTT